>NC_142076.1:9758100-10058100 GCF_059756535.1 Pantherophis guttatus | reverse complement strand
TGGGAAATGGGTTCAAATGGCTCTTTGAGTGTTTAAGGTTGCCTAACCTGGAAAGACCAGGTTAGTAACACAATGTATGACTGTCCGACATATGCTAGGCCCAGGTGAAGGAACCTGTCTGGCCACAGAGGTTGATACCATCAGCTTCTGTATATTCTTGGTCTCGAGCTATGAGAAAAGCAGCCACTACACAGGGGGACCAAAGGATGAAGGCATGATACAATCTCTGGCATCAACACAGCACACTCAATCTTAAGGCTACTTTAGCGAGCACAATTTATGGAATCAGATATTATGTCTGATAACCTAAGGAAAGAAACCATGGAACGGCTGAACATGATAGCTTGGGTCATCTAACTGGCTAAATCTTCTATACATCATACCCGTGTTTCCCCGAAAATAAGACCCTGTCTTATATATATTTTTTGAACCCCGAAATAAGTGCTTGGCATTATTTTCGGGGAGGCCTTATTATTTTGGGGCGCGTGGAGCAAGACGGGGCTCCTCTTGCCGTCTTACCTGATTTCCAGCTCTGTCACCCTAACCCTAACCAGAGGAAATGGCAGGGACCGTCTGCGCATGCGTTTAAATATTTTCACCGAGGGCTTATTCTCGGGGGGGGGGCAGGGATGGGTTCTACTTACCTTTACTACCGGTTTGCAACGGGGCCGTGTGCTTGATGACATCAGGGTTGGTGGGTGGAGCCTCCCGCCAGTTTTACTACCGGTTCTATAGAACCGGTCCGAACCGGAGGCAACCCACCACTGGGGGAGGGGTCTTATTTTAGCGCATGCGCTCAAAAGCCCGATTGGCCTTATTATCCGGGGAGGTCTTATTTTCGGGGAAACGGTATTTATCTGGCCACTCACCTCAAATACATGACTCCAGGCAGCTCAGAATATTAAAAACGACACCAATGGAGATGCTGCTTTCTTTACAACAGGTGGCATTACAAAAGATGCAATCGCTCGCTCGATTTTAAATTATGCTTATTAATTATGGTTGGCTATTTTATTACACAGCTGACAAGGGTACATTGAGATATAACCCCTGGGTTGGAATGTTATCGCCGTTCCAATTTTATTATTATTATTGTTGTTGTTGCTGTTGTTGTTTGTTGCATAGTCATGCCAGATGTTTAGGCTGGAGGTGGCATTTCAGTCCACCTATCAAGTTCTTCCCAAGGATCTGGGCTCGACAGATGTTGTTGCCGGAGGGTATTAAATGCATCGTTGTAAAGATGTAAACTGTTGCAAGTAAAGCCGCCTTTTGCAAGTGACTGATGGGGATTTTTGCCAATTTCCGATGGTGCTCAAGGGCTGCTCCAGATGTTTTAGGATCGCTCCCAAGGCGCCTGTTACTACTGGGACTATCTTTGCTTTCTTTTTGCCGCAGTCATTCTACTTTTGTTTGCAGGCGTTTCCATTTTGTCTGTTTTCTCCAGTTCTTTCTCTTCTAGGTTGTATTATTATCCTGACTCCATTTAGCCTAGGATAGGATAGGATAGAATAACACAGTTGGAAGGGACCTTGGAGGTCTTCTAGTCCAACTCCCTGCTTAGGCAGGAAACCTTATACCGGTGATGGCTAACCTTCTTGGCACCGAGTGCCGAAAGCGCGTGCGAATGTACGCGAAAGTGCATGCACACACCCATACTGCAATGCGTGCATCCCCCCATGCACACATGCACATGTGCATGACCCACCCCCAGGCATGCGTGTGCAACCCCCACCCATGCACCCCACCCCTCGCACATGCACACACAACCCCCTGCATGTGTGCACGGCCCCCACACATATGCATGCGGGTGACCCCATGCATGAGCACATATCTCCTGCATATGCCCCGCCCCCAGCACAGGTACAGCAGAGACCTGAAAATTAGGTGGGAGGCGTGCACGTATGCACGGCAGAGATGAGCAGGGGTGACAGCTCACATGCCCGTAGAGAGGGCTCTGCATGCCGCCTGTGACACGCACACCAGAGGTTCGACATCACGGCTCTATACCATGTCAGGCACAAATGGTTATCCAACCTCTTCTTTAAACTTCCAGTGTTGGAGCATTCACAACTTCTGGAGGCAAGTTCTTCCACTGGTTAATTGTTCTCACTGTCAGGAAATTTCTCCTTAGTTCTAGGTTGCTTCTCTCCTTGATTAACAGAGTTGGAAGGGACCTTGTAGTTCATTTAGTCCAGGGGCCACCAACCTTTTGGACCTCAGGGACCACTAAATTCATAATTTTAAATCCCGTGAACCACTAATATGATCTGCTTAATGATCGGCTGGGTGGGTGTGGCTAGGTGGTCATGTGACTGGGTGGGCGTGGCCAACTCAATGTCACTCATGTCGAGGGATGCCTCGCCAGCATCTACTCACCCCTCCTCTCCCAGCCAATCCTCGCCTCCCCACCCGGGGTCCTGAGGGCCCCAACAGGAAGCAGTTAAATAAATAAATAAATAAATAAATAAATAAATAAATAAATAAATAAATAAATAAATAAATAATTTTGTTTCTATACCGCCCTTCTCCCGAAGGACTCAGGGCAGTGTACAGCCTATTAAAAACACAAGACAACATCAATTAAAATAGTTTAAAATTATTAAATGAATTTGGCTCAATTTAAAACCCCAGGAATTTAAAACCCAATTTAAAATTGTTATGTTGATAGCCCAGCCTGGCGGAACAACAGTTGTTGGAGCTAAGCAGCCACCAGGAGAAAGAGTTGGCAAAACAGCTCAGTTCAAATTGGATCTGACCGAGAAGGAGGCTCAGCAGAAGCACCTCACTGAGGATTAGGAGTATAAACTTTCCAAGCAGAGGGAAGACCTGCGGGAGTGCAAGGTCAGATACCGGCGCCTGGAAGCTTCAATTCCAATTCCAATTCCTATTCTATTCCCAATTCCCCTTCTATTCTATTCTAATTCCATTCCCATTCCCATTCTCAATTCTATTCCAATACCATTCCATTCTCTATTCTATTCTATTCTATTCTATTCTATTCTATTCTATTCTATTCTATTCTATTCTATTCTATTCTATTCTATTCTATTCTATTCTATTCTTCTAATTCCATTCCTATTCCTATTCCTATTCCTATTCCTATTCCTATTCCTATTCCTATTCCTATTCCTATTCCTATTCCTATTCCTATTCAAATGTGAATGTGAATTCCAATTCTTATTCTATTATTATTGCATGGCACATGTTGCAGTGAGGAATCCCTGCCTGGGTGGGAGAAGAAAGCTGCAGTTGGCAGCAAAGAACCTGTGTCTTTCCTTATTTGTCCAACTTGAAATGATGTGCTTGTGTCGATACGAAAACATTCTGTGCTCCTTCCGCAAAGAAGCCCCATCTTCTCCGGAAGGGATGGAATATGCACCAGGCTCAAAAAGCCTTGGACCGGCCCTTCAAAACCTCTTCGAGAGTCACTCCTGCATCCCACCGTGCTGAATACCAAGGGAGAATTAAGGAGAGGGAGTGAGAACACAAGCGAGCGCTGGTTTAATTAAGGTCCTTTGAATTGCATTTCAATGGGATTAAGGATGGCGGAGAGAGGTTTTCCTTTGGTTCTTTGCAAATCTTGTCAAGCTAGTGAAGCATCGTCTGCAAAAAGTAGCCGCTGTGTCTTAGGACATTGCAACCGTCATAAATATGAATCCATTGCCGAGCAGCTCATTTTGATCACGTGACCATGGGGGGATGCTGCAAAAGTCGTGAGAAAAAAATGGGTCACAAATGCCTTTTTCCCAGTGCCACTCTAACCTGGAACAGTCACTAAATGAACTGTTGTAAACCGGTGACTACCTGTAACTACCTGTACCTGGACATAAATTGTTTCAACTTCAACTGTCAAAACGACGCTATAGAGCACTGCACACCAGAACAACTAGACACAAGGAGTGTTTTTTCCCGAATGCCATCACTCTGCTAAACAACTAATTCCCTCAACACTGTCAAATTAACTACTAAGACTGTATTACTATTCTTCTCCTCATCCTTACTAGTACCTATCTCCTCCCACTTATGGCTCTATCCATGTTGCTTGTATCTTTTCAACTTATATGATTTATATTGTTTCCTATTATGATTTGATTGCTTATTAGTATCTTACGACTATCACTAAGTGTTGTATCTTTTGATTCTTGACGAATATACTTTATTTTTTCTTTATGTACACTGAGAGCACATGCACCAAAGACAAATTTCTTTTGTGTCCAATCACATTTGGGCAATAAAGTATTGTATTGTATTGTATTGTATTGTATTGTATTGTATTGTATTGTATTGTATTGTATTGTATTGTATCCTGTCCTATCCTATCCTGTTCTATTCTATTCTATTTCTATTCTTCATTCCAATATTCTATTCTATTCTATTCTTCATTCCAATATTCCATTCCATTCCATTCCATTCATTCCAATATTCTATTCTGTTCTATTCTATTCTTCATTCCAATATTTTATTCCATTCCATTCATTCCAATATTCTATTCCATTCCATTCATTCCAATATTATATTCTTTATTCCAATATTCTATTCTGTTCTTCATTCCAATATTCTATTCTATTCTATTCCATTCTATTCTTCATTCCAATATTCTATTCTATTCCGTTCATTCCAATATTCTATTCTTCATTCCAATATTCTATTCCATTCCATTCTTCATTCCAATATTCTATTCTATTCTTCATTCCAATATTCTATTCCATTCCATTCTTCATTCCAATATTCTATTCTATTCTTTCTATTCTATTCTATTCTATTCTGTTCTGTTCTGTTCTATTCCATTCCATTCCATTCATTCCAATATTCTATTCTATTCTATTCTATTCTTCATTCCAATATTCCATTCCATTCATTCCAATATTCTATTCTATTCCATTCTTCATTCCAATATTTTATTCTGTTCTATTCTATTCTTCATTCCAATATTTTATTCTGTTCTATTCTATTCTTCATTCCAATATTTTATTCCATTCCATTCATTCCAATATTCTATTCTATTCCATTCATTCCAATATTCTATACTTTATTCCAATATTCTATTCTGTTCTTCATTCCAATATTCTATTCTATTCTATTCCATTCCATTCTTCATTCCAATATTCTATTCTATTCCGTTCATTCAAATATTCTATTCTTCATTCCAATATTCTATTCCATTCCATTCTTCATTCCAATATTCTATTCTATTCTTCATTCCAATATTCTATTCTTTATTCCAATATTCTATTCCATTCCATTCTTCATTCCAATATTCTATTCTATTCTTTCTATTCTATTCTATTCTGTTCTGTTCTATTCCATTCCATTCATTCCAATATTCTATTCTATTCTATTCTATTCTATTCTATTCTATTCTATTCTATTCTATTCTATTCGGGATGTAAATGCTGTGGAATTCATAGCGTGATTTAGCACAGCATACCAGATCATTATATCTTATGTCACATGTCTTGGGTTCAACAATCCATAGCCTAAGAACAATGTCTAAAGCAACCTTGGCAACTTTAAGATCCATGGACATCAAACTCCCCAGAATTCTCCATCCAGCGTGGTTGGCTAGGGAATTCTAGGAGTTGAAGTCTACAGGTATTTAAGTTGTCAAGGTTGCACACCCTTGCTCTAAAGTGAGTTTGCGTATTTATAAATCTTTTTTTTTCAAGGTAGCTCTAAGAAAAATTGGCTACCTCTGCTTGATTTTTCTCTGCTTTCCCTCCTGCTTTGAATCTTTCCCACTGTAAAGCCATTTATGCATTCATCAGACCTAAAGCAACTCAACGTTTTTTTAATCTGTGTACAGTCATTTAATTTTAGATGCTGTTTTAAAGTTTCGGCATATGTGCTTTTACAAGCACTTTTTGATCCAAATGAAAACCCCAAGTCTTTTAAAACTTAGGAACATTATAAAATCTCTCAATTTTACTTTATCGTGGCTCGGTGGTCAGTCTGCTTTGTCTTAAAAATCCTTGATTGGCCTATATGAGTCTCTTGAAAAAGGTTGCCTTCCTTTCAAGAAAGCTAAACAGTCCATTTTTTGGGGGAGTTTTCTATTTTTAATCGTTAACGGGATTTGAATTTGAATTACGGAATCCACGCTCAATTTTAGACATATAACAGCAGGCTGGCCCGTACAGATGTGCGTTGTTTATGAAAGCTGTAAATATCCTGAGACAGCCCTCTCCTCGTCTTTTCCCCCCACCCCACCCCACCTCAAAGCCCCCAAGAAAGCAGACACGAGGATCTGTCTTTTGTCTGCAACCATCTGGTGCATAAAAATTTATTCAGGTTCACAGCAGTTGAATTGAAACTCGGTACGACTGAACGGAGATGTGGGTTAAGAGGAAAACCCGATCCCCTCCCCCAGGGGGGAGGGGAGAACGGCCCCATCGCTCGGTGAAAAAAGAGGCTCTCCCTGCAAAGCTGGCTGCTGTGAATTTGCTCCAGGTAGTGAATCCACAAATGCGGTGGTGGAGGAGGAGAAGGAAGAAGAGATGGAGATATTAAAATTTACCTGGAGCTCATCTCTTGGGTGCAAAGTGATGGGGATACCTGAAATGTCCCGAAAGGATCTGAAATATTCCACATGCAGTGCAATTTGGGCTATGGCCACTCTGTTCAGCAAGGGGTTAACGTCCATTTCTTTTGAAACTGGCAAAATGTTACCGCTGAGATCCCAGGGACTAAGCCGGGCCCACTTCCTAGTGCATGGGATAAACATTTGAGGAATCCCCAACTTTTTTTTTTAAAATGCTCTGCAGAGGAAGCTCCAAACTCTCTCCTAATATGCTAGCTTTCCATGTGTGGCAAGTCCCCTCCTTGGTCGGTATTGACGATGAATATTTAAATCCTTGTTTCATGATCCCTACCTGTTCCTATTTCTGCTCATCAGAAGGAAAAGACCCCGATTAGGTCTTTTTTCAAAAGCAAGCTTGGAGGCTAGTAACAACCCCAACAGGAGGTCTCCCAGTTCTGCGTGTTTCCCCAATTTTTTCTCTCCATTGATTACATGACGTACTGGGTGAACAATGGTTTTTTAACCAGGGGGCGTCCAACCTTTGGCAGGTTGGAGACTTGTGGGCTTGCGGTGTTTGGCCGGGGACTCCTGGAAGTTAAAAGTCCACAATTCTGGGAGTTAAAAGTCCAACCTTGGTCAGTTGAAGACTTGTTAGACGTTAACTCCCAGAATTGGCTTGTGGACTTTTAACTTCCAGAATTCCCCATTCAGCACTACTGGGAGTTGAAGTCCACAAATCTTCAACTGGCCAAGATTGGACTTTTTTAACTCCCAGAATTGACTTGTTGGCTTTCACTTCCAGAATTCCCCATCCAGTGGTGATGGCTGGAGAATTCTGGGAGTTGAAGTTCACAAGTCTTCAACTGGCCAAGATTGGGCACCCCTGGCTCAGACTTTCCAGCTGCTGGTTATATGAAAAAGTAAAAAAAAGAAGAAATGAAACGGACAATAAATGCAAACCAGAATTCCCAAAGCATATTTTGACTGCATCCTTATCCCAAGCCCTTGATGCAACTGCCTGAATTAATGATCCCTTTAGAGAGAGGGGGGGAGGGGGAAAAAGGTGAGGATCTAAAAACAGTGGCGGGGAAGATACCGGTTTAAAGTTACGTAGAAAAACACAAGGTCAAGAATGGGAGCCAAATACTGTCGGGGTTATTTCCTTGGCATTGATTGAGAGACCAATAACAGAGCTTCTCTTAAAGTACGTTAATTTATCTTAAAACCATCCTATAAGGAAATATGTGAATATTAAGCTAGGGCCACGATGGTGAACCTGTGGCACGCGGAGCCATATCGATGAGCACACAAGCTCAGCTCTGATGTACATGCGCATGCTGGCCAGCTGATTTTCGGCCCTTTTGGGCCCACCGGAAGTCAGGAAAAAGGCTGTTTCTGGCCTCTGGAGGGGGTGGGGAAGGCCGTTTTCGCCCTCCCCAGCCTCCTAGAAAAGGTTCTGGAGCCTGGGAAGAGCGAAAAGCAGGCGTACCTTGCCATCACATGCCAAAAGTGGTGGTGGGGGTCACGCGTGCATGCGTGGGGGGCAGGGCACACAGAATTGTGAGTGTGGGCACACGCACAAGTGACCCCCCCCCACACTCCCCCCCCACTTTTGGCACACAATGGCAAAAAGGTTAGCCATCTCTGAGCTAGGGGGTATAAGAGATGCAATTAGGTGGTGCAGAGTTTTTGATTTCAGTTCGTAGACTTGGTGGCAGAGGTCACAAGGATGGACGTGGCTGCCTTCTGCTTTTCCACATGTGGTGTGCTGCATCCTTTAATACGTGGCTCCTTAACCCCCGGGGCCCACTAGCAGCCCTTCAACCATTTGGAACCGGGCCACAAAAGTGGCACGTGAGCACTTCCCCGACACTCACGCGTATCATTCCCCCCGCCCTCCCGCCCAAAAAGCTGGAAAGACTGGGAAATTCTTTTTTTGCTGGCCCCCTGCATTTCTGGCCTGCAGAAGGAATCTAATGTGGGGGAACCTGGACTTAACAACAGCCCCAACGAAGTAGGGTTGCCATCCTAAACCCAACAACGTTGTGGCTGAGGATGGGGGAGCCCCAGGTTGCAAGTGCAGAGAAGGAATTCCGAAGAAAAACCCACCCCCCCAAAAGAAAGAAGAAAAGAAAAAAAGGACCAATCCTGAAGTGTGCATGATTTGCAAAGTTTAAAAAAAAAAAAAAAGAAAAAACCCCCAAACTTTCCTTTTTATTGTTCCTTTCGGAGATGTTTATGGGACGGCATAAAATCTGGGTTTCCCCCCCCCCTTCCCTTCCTCTCTTGAATTGTGAACGTTATTTATTCAGCTCAATTTTGGAGCCAAAGAGTTAAAAAGTTTGGAAGAGGGCTCTGAGAGGGAGCCCTAGCCTGCCAGACCACCATGGCAGAGATCCATCGGCAGAAGGGGGGGTGCCTGTTTGATACCCCTCCCCCTCCCCTCCTATCCCCAAGCAAGAATCTAAAACATAGGAAGAATGTGCAGATTATCGGTTTCCTGGAGCGTGGGGGAAAAGGAGTGTCCAGAAAAACAAAAACAAAAACCACACCCATCACCTATGACTTTTCCGTGCGCTGAATTGCTGAATGCATGAAAAGGGGATGCTCCTATAATGCATCCAAGAATACTTGTAGAGGGAGAGAGAGGTCCTAGTTGCTTCCTCAAACTGGCTCCCCAGTTGCTGGAACACCCATGACCCCCCAAAATCTGAGTGTGAGTGACAGACAGTGTACGACCAAGATGGCTTCCAGGCCTGACAGACAGAAGTTTCCGAGTTGCCCTCGAAACCTTACCATGGGCGTGCAACAAGATTCATGTCTGTTATCAAAGAGCGAGAAGTTCAAATTCCGTTCTCCATCCTTCCACATCCATGGAGGTGCCTTTGTTCTGTGTTCGAGTCACCCCACCTCCTCAAGAAGAGGACCTGGGTGAAATTCCTTCGTAGAAAAAGGGTTCAGGAAGTCCCAGAAACCTTCATAGTTTCCCCCTTCCCGCCCCCCCACACCAGAGGAGCTCAAAAGACATCCTTTCCAAGCAGGAGATGAAGCAGAAGGCCCAAGCAGAAGGCACCGCAGAGGGCCGACAGTCTCAGCTCTCTCTGAGACACGTCTATTTAAAAACATCTACCAGACTTGCAGGAGCTTCAGCTTCTGAGGAACAGCCAAAAGGGTTTTTTTAAAAAAAAAACGAAACAAAAACGACGGGGGAAAGCGAAGATATTCGTAGGAGCTGAGTGGCCCAGAAGATATCTGATGCTATGGCTTGCAGGATTGAGGGACATTCCCTGAGTCAGAAAAAAAATGCAAAAATCTTGCCCTTGCCAGTTGGGTGACTGCGATGATTTCTGATGATGCTGGTGCAACGGTGGGTCATCCACCCCCATCTGCAACGCCCGCCCACCCGTCCCTCCGGGAGAAGCCCAAAGGGGGTGTGGAATGTCCTTCAGATGACCTTCTGCCTTCCCCTTGCACGCTTCTTTTGGGTTTTGCAAAGTGCTTGGAGCAAATGAAGTTGGTTTCTCCAGGAGACGGGTGGAAAAAGCAACCTAAAGCAGGGGAGGAAAAGAAAAGAGAGATTCCCATGTTCCTCGCCATTCCCCTACTTGTTCTTCATCATCGCCTTGTAGAGGCTGATTCCCACAATGGTGGCCACTGCAGCTCCCAAGGCAACCCGGATCCAGAAGGACGACGCGCCCAGCTCGATGTCGTTCAGGTGCCTGCAAGAGAAAGTTAGCAGAGGTGGCTTGAGGACATCTGAGGGCATTTATACCTCCCTGTGTCATCCTGTGCATTGGACATCCAAGGTCATAATTTTGCGAAGCTTCTTCTCTGGTAAAATTGTACTGCTAACTAAGGCATACAAAACCTTTGCCAGACCAATTCTCGAATACAGCTCGTCTGCCTGGAATCCACACTGTATATTGAATGTTAATACAACTGAGCTAGTCCAGAGGTATTTCATGAGAAGAGTCCTCCACTCCTCTGCTCACAACAGAATCCCTTATGCCACCAGGCTTGAAATTATGGGTTTGGAAAACCTAGAACTATGCCGACTTCAGTCTGACCTAAGCATAGTACATAAAATTATCTGCTACAATGTCCTACCTGTCAATGACTACTTCAGCTTCAACCGCAATAATACACGAGCACACAATAGATACAAACTCAAGGTAAACCGCTCCAAACTCGATTGCAGAAAATACGACTTCAGCAACAGTGGTCAATGCCTGGAATGCACTACCTGACTCTGTGGTTACATCCCCAAACCCCCAAAACTTTAACCTTAGACTGTCTACTGTTGACCTCACCCCATTCCTAAGAGGTCTGTAAGGGATGTGCATAAGAGCACCGTCCCTGTCCTACTGTCCCCATTTATTTGTACCCATTTCCTATATTCATAATCGTGTTTATACTTATTCCTGTTATCTCGTACATGTTTGACAAATAAATACTAAATACAATTAAGGAGCTTGTCAAGACCTTGATCCATCACATGCTTTGCCACTCCTCCTTATTTCAACAGAGAACATCTGGTCTGAAGGTGAACATCTGAACAAACCTCAGGCATATGTTAGTGTTGTGGGATTTTTGAACACAAAACTGTTAAGAATATTTTTTTTTTTAATCAAAGTGACCGAGGAAAGCCAATAAGGTCAACAGAAGCAGAAGGCGGACGTCTCCTCCTTTCCCACCATTGCTTCCTACAACCAGCATTTGGAACCAAGGGGTTCCAATTCAGAGGATACCCCGAGCCTCCAAAATTGACATCCCTCTAGAGACCTGTAAGGGACACATAAGGGACATGGTGGCTCAGCGGCTGAGACGCTGAGCTTGTCGATCGAAAGGTCAGCAATTCGGCGGTTCGAATCCCGAGTGCCACGTTAACGGGGTGAGCTCCCATTGCTTGTCCCAGCTTCTGCCAACCTAGCAGCTCAAAAGCACGTAAAAAAAAATGCAAGGAGAAAAATAGGGGCCACCTTTGGTGGGAAGGTAATAGCGTTCCGTGCACCTTTGGCGTTGAGTCATGCTGGCCACAGGACCACGGAGACGTCTTCGGACAGCGCTGGCTCTCCGGCTTTGAAACAGAGATGAGCACCGCCCCCTAGAGTCGGGAATGACTAGCATATGTGCGAGGGGAACGTCCAAGAACCTCCAAGAAGATTCCACATCAATTGCACCCTGATTCAGGTGACCCTGAGAGCATAAAATAAGCCCCCCCCAAAGTGGCCTCGGCAGCTCTCAGAGAAAGTACTAACAACCAGATGACTGTAAAAACAACAACACAATCCTTCCTAGCAGAACCTATCCCACCATTCCCCCAACCATCAAAGCTGACGAAGCTTCTGGGATGAGAAGAGAAACATTTTCTTCCTCAAGGAAAAATAGTTCAGTTGCCTTTTGAAGAAGAAAAAAGCACCTTAGAGGCGACCAACTTAGCGGTAAAGATGTCACCCACTTGCCCTTGGTAAGAAGATCCATCGCATCAATGGAAAAGCGGCGGCTCCTGGCAGATCTTTGTCTCCAACGGCTCTTCCAGAATTTCATTCCCTTCCAAGCTTTACAACTATTCAGGTCAAGTGCCCCGTTATAGGAGGCTTAATGGCCATCGGCTCCCGGGGCCTTAAAAGAAGAATGGAGAAAACGCTGAGGAGGAGAAGGAAGACTGGTCCATTGGATGCAAATGGAAAATGAGAGCTAAATAGAGCATTCGTATCCGGAGGCGGCGTATCCTCTCAATAAAAGGACATTTTATTCAGGTGAAATAAAGGGAAAGGGCGGCTTTTTTTTTGTGTTGCTGGCTGTTACTTCCCTGGATGGCACTGCTGTTTGGTCTCCCAGCAATGCTCTTCCTCTCTTCAGGGTCTGTTGTGGCTTTGCCAGCTGCCAGTGGAGCTGGCGGCAGATTCAGACAATGAGGAGGTTGGGGAGGAACTTGGGCCAGTTCCAGAGTTTGGGGAAGGCTCTGATGGATGCTCTGTGTTGGACGCAGAGATAGAGCCAGGGCCGTCCAACATTTCCCTCTTCCACTGGAGAGGCAGCTGCCTTTGGAGGCTGAGATGAGTGAGGCGGAAGAACAGCTGGGGCAGGGGTGAAATGCTCCCGGATTGGACCAGATCACCTGATCCGGTAGCGATTTTTCCCTGTGGTTCGGCAATCCGGGAGCGATTGCTGCTCGGGTGTCGTTACTTCCTGGTTTTAACCAGGAAGTAATTTTTTTTTACCTCCTGCGCATGTGCAGAAGGTTTTGCCCATGCACAGGTGTGCGCACGCACATGATGCGCTGGGGAGGTGGGTGCATGCGTGCACTTCCAAACCGGTAAGGAAGGTAAGTGGATTTCATCCCTGAGCTGGGGCCTGTTCTAGACGCGTGTATGCGCAGAGCTGTTAGGAGAGGAGAACAACGGAGGACAAGGAGTCGACTCGGGAAGCAAAGCACAGGTGGATGCTGAATAGTCCCTCCCTGGAGGGGGAAATTAATAGAAGGAAAGGGAGTGGTGGTTGTAGGAGACAACTGTTCGGATTTCAGTTCATGCCACAGGAACCGCTTGCCAGAACTTTATTTACAGCTTTGCGGCTGGAAGCTCCCAGCCTGGCAATTATCTCAAGGAAGTGATAAGACCTGTTACTGCAGTTAACTCTTTGAAGGATTGGACTGTTCGGTGGGGTGAATGCCATGAATTCACAGGAGATAAATAAAGAGGGGTTTTTCGGGGCAAGGAGTCTGTTTCTTGTTTCTGCTAAGGCTGGGTCAAAACAGGGTGTGGAGGAGAGCGATGCTTCCCATCTCAAGCACCGACCCAAGGAGACAAGACGTGATCCCTGAGATTCTGGATCAAAAAGCAAACAGGGATGTGGGGGAGGAATCTGCAATCTGCTCAGGCTGGTCAGATGAAGTGTTTGAGTTGTTTAGCTGGGGGAAGGCTGTCCAATAAATGCAAATTAAGGCTCTCTGCAGAGAGGTCAGAAGTTCTCCCTCAAAGCTCAAAATCTTCCCCTCAAACGGCAAGATGTTCCCAATGTCTGCAGGCATCTACCCAACTCTTGACGTTCTCTGTGGTTATTGAAGAAGAAAAAAAAAAAAGAGGAGCATTTTTTCTTCCTCTCTTGGCCTTTGAGTCTCTTTTTGGCAGCCTCCCAAATTTCTAAAGCTCAGGCCACTGAAATCTGGAGAGCAATTGATTAATTTTGGGCAGTCGGAGCCCTCTGTTGTCCTACAAACAATCCGAGTTAGAATGTTATCTACTCAAGCCTGACGGAAATAATAAATTTCTCCTCTTCCTCCACTCAAGGTGGCAAACATACCGTACCTAACACTCCTATTTTGCTCACAACAACCTTATAAGTTGGCTTGGGCTGAGAGAGAGGGACTGGTCCCAAGTGACCCAGCCAGTTTTCAAGGCTAAGATGGGAGTAGAACTCATCATCTCCTGGCGATTGGCCCAAAATCATTCAGCTGGCTTTCATGCTTAAGGCAGGACTAGAACTCACAGCCTCCTGGTAATTGGTCCAAAATCACCCAGCTGGCTTTTTAAGCTAAGGCGGGACTAGAACTCACCATCTCCTGGTGATTGGCCCAAAATCACCCAAATGGCTTTCATGCCTAAGGCGGGACTAGAACTCACCATCTCCTGGTGATTGGCCCAAAATCACTCAGCTGGCTTTCATGCCTAAGGCGGGACTAGAACTCACCATCTCCTGGTGATTGGCCCAAAATCACCCAAATGGCTTTCATGCCTAAGGCAGGACTAGAACTCATCATCTCCTGGTGATTGGCCCAAAATCACTCAGCTGGCTTTCATGCCTAAGGCAGGACTAGAACTCATCATCTCCTGGTGATTGGCCCAAAATCACTCAGCTGGCTTTCATGCCTAAGGCGGGACTAGAACTCACCATCTCCTGGTGATTGGCCCAAAATCACTCAGCTGGCTTTCATGCCTAAGGCAGGACTAGAACTCATCATCTCCTGGTGATTGGCCCAAAATCACTCAGCTGGCTTTCATGCCTAAGGTGGGACTAGAACTCCCAGTCTCCTGGTGATTGGCCCAAAGTCACCCAGGTGGCTTTTAAAGCTAAGGCGGGACTAGAACTCACCATCTCCTGGTGATTGGCCCAAAATCATTCAGCTGGCTTTCATGCTTAAGGCAGGACTAGAAAACGACTCCTGGTGATTGGCCACAAGTCACCCAGCCAGTTTTCACGCCCACGCATGCCTGGAATTTACCGTCACCTGGTTTCCAACCAGCACTTTCTAGCCAGCACTACGGTAAACTGTCTTGATCTACTTCCTAACTTTCACTTCCCTGTAAAATTTCAACTGACACCTTATATCGGGGTGAAAACCACCTCCTTCTCTTTCGGAGAAGGGCCCCGGTGCCTTAGCCTAGCATTGCTTGCAGACAAATGCACTCTCCTTGCGATGCCAGCTGCTGTGGACGCCAATCGCTGAACGGACTTCACACTCGGCAGCCGACGCTGCCTTCTGCTGAAGCTTTAACTGCAACGGGTGAAGAATGAATACGGCTCCAGAAAGCAGGGGTGGGTTTTAAATCAAGGGGACGGGGAGGAAAAGGCAGAACAAAAATGCACGGAGGCAGTGCTCAAAGGAATGAAAAGTGGGTTGGGGAAGGAGAAGAGGAAAGAGGAATGAAAATAAAGAGAAGTCGGGGGGGAAGGAGGAGTCCTCAAATTCAGTACAGTTAGTCCTTGACCCATAAGGTGCTTTTTTCAGGAGGCAACTGGACTTCCTGGTTCTTCTTTTTGAAGATGTTTCGCTTCTCATTCGAGGAAGCTTTTTCAGCTCTGATATATGGTGGGGAATGGAAGGATTTATTCTCCTTGCAGACAGCTGGTCATTTGCATCCTTTTAGAAGGTCGCTGAGGCTGCTTGGAGGTTTATCTGTGTCCTCAGGGTCACCTGAGTTAGTGCTCCTGGTTCCTGTAGTCTGCAATTTTTCCTCTGGAAGTCCATTCCTACTCTCATGCCATTTATTTTTAATTATTTTAACTTTTATATTGTATGTTATTTTAATTCTCGGCTGTTCACCTCCCTGAGTCCCTTCGGGGAGAAGGGCGGGATATAAATTTAATAATAAATAAATAAATAGATAAAATTCAAAGGGCTTTCATCCCAAAATGCACAGCTCAAAGTCTGTAGAGATTCTCCGTCATCCAAGTCACGGTTGTTCTGGAGGCAACTGGACTTTCTTGTGAAGATGTTTCACTTCTCATCCAAAAAACTTCTTCAGTTCTGACTGGATAGCGGGGGATGGAATGGAAGGATTGACAGTCTTATTCCCTTTTCTTTTCGAGTTGCCTCCAGAAAAAGCACCTTTGGGAGAACCATGACCTGGATGACTGAGAATCTCTACAGACTTTTAGGTAGTCCTCGACTTACAATTTGTTTAGTGACTGTCCGAAGTCACAATGGCGCTGAGAAAAGTGACTTATGACCGTTTTTCACACTTAACAACCGTTGCAGCATCTCCACAGTCAATGATCAAAATTCGGATGCTTGGCAACTGACTCATATTTATATGTTCTGGCCCGTCAGCGGCCTGTGCAAATTGTAGCTGACTCTGACAGAGAGGAGGCTGGTGTGTTGTGCCAGCAGCCTGTGCAGCTGGCACTCGAGTCGGACAGTGAGGAGGCTGGAGAAGATGTGGTGCCAGAGGCAGGGATTCAGCCAGGGCCTTCAGAACCTCCAGAAGCTCCCATAAGTGAAGAGGAGGAAGAGGAGGAGCCTCTTTTCGATGCACAGGCACGCAGAGCTGCCAAAAGGTAGGAGTGGCTCCTCAGGAGGAGGTCTCCTCAAGAGTAAGGCCTGGGGCTAATTGGCCACTCCCTTAGCCTATTTAAGGAGGAATGCCACTTGCAGCAAGCTGTAGAGAACAACTTTCGTTCACTCTCCTTCGTGTCTGCAAAATTGCTTCTGGGCTTTCTGCTAACTCTAGTAAGACTGTGATTACCTTATCTTAGAATTCCGGTAGGCTGTTAAGACAATTAATTAACAGCCTTTGAATGATAAAGATTAAGTTATTTGAGTAAAATAAGCTTTGTTTAGAGTTTGTGGGTGCTGCGTTCTTTGGGATCCGTAGCTGGGCAGAACATTATGACAGTTGCAGTGTCCCGGGATCATGTGATTTCCCCCCCCCCATTGTATTGTAACTTTCGGACAAGCGAAGTCGACGGGGAAGCCAGATTCACTTAACAACAGTGTCATTCACTTAACAATGACAGCGGTTCACTTAACGACGGTGGCGAGGAAGGTCGTAAACGGGGACAAAATTCACTTAACCCATGTCTCCCTTAGCAGCAGAAAGGTCGGGCTTAATGGCGGTCGTAAGTCGAGGAGTGCCTGTATCATCTTTATGGACAACCATGCTTTCTTTCGGCATCTGGCAGGTGTATTGCCCGAGCTGTGATATGTTTCCGCAATAGGATATGCTGAGCATTAAAAGGAACCGAGATAAAATTAGATCCTTCTAAAGGAATGGCTGTTATCAATCACCCACTCCCCTTTTCTCCTTCACTATAAATTCCTCTTTTAACACATGGACCCTCTCCCCTCCTCTCTCTCTCTCTCTGTCTCTCTCCAGGATGTATTAGAATGATTAAAAACTGGAACAGAGGGAGAGCAAGCTCCGAATACAAGAGCTCAGATCAAGCAGCTCTTAGCGCCTTTTGTTGGTTTTAATGGAATATAAATAATGGATTCTCCACCCCTACACACACACACACACGGAGCTGGGAGAGATCTTTGCATTCACATCAGCCAGTGGAATTCTGTAGAGATTCTCAGTCATCCAGGTAACAGTTGTCCCAAAGGTGCTTTTTCAGGAGGCAACTGGACTTTCTTTCTTTTTTTCTTTGAAGACGTTTCGCTTCTCATCCCAGAAGCTTCTTCAGCTCTGACGGGATAGTGGCGAATGGCAGGAAGTCCTGTCAGAGCTGAAGAAGCTTCAGGGATGAGAAGCGAAATGTCTTCAAAAGAAAAAAAAACAAAACAAGAAAGTCCACTTGCCTCCTAAAAAAGCACTTTTGGGAAAACCATGACCTGGATGACTGAGATTCTCTACAGACTTCCAACACTGGACATTTATAAGAAGAGACTGGACAGCCATCTGTCTGGAATGGTATAGGGTCTCCTGCCTGAGCAAGGGGTTGGACTAGAAGACCTCCAAGGTCCCTTCCAACTCTGTTAGTCTGTTATTCAAGGCCCATGCATCCTTGAAAAACGTGTAAGAGCCGTGGTGGTACAACGGTTAGAATGCAATATTGCAGGCTAACTCTGCCAACTGCCAGCAGTTTGATCCTGACTGGCTCAAGATTGACTCTGCTTTCCTTCCTTCCAAGGTTGGTAAAACGAGGATCCAGATTGTTGGGGGCAACAGGCTGACTGTAAACTGCTTAGAGAGGGGTGTAAAAGCACTATTAAGGGGTATATAAATCTAAGTGCTATTGCTATCCCTCCCTCCCTCCCTTCCCTTCCCTTTCCTTTCGTCTCCTCCTTCCTCTCTTAATTTCCTTTCTCATTCTTCTTCCTGGTAGCGCAGTGGTTAGAATGCAGCATTGCAGGCTAATTCTGCTGACTGCTAGCAGTTCGATCTTTTTTTTTTTTTTTTATTTGATTTATATGCCGCCCTTCTCCGGAGACTCAGGGCGGCTTACAATGCGCTAAGCAATAGCCTTCATACTTTTGTATATTTATACAAAGTCAGCTTATTGCCCCCACAACTGGGTCCTCAATTTACCTACCTTAGAAAGGATGGAAGGCTGAGTCAACCTTGAGCCTGGCGAGATTCGAACCTGCAGTAATTGCAGACAGCTGGTCTTAATAACAGGGTGCTTTAAACCACCAAGGATGTACTACCAAGGATCTTGACCGGCTCAAGATTGACTCGACTTTCCCTCCTTCCGAGGTGGGTAAAACGAGGACCCAGATTATTGGGGGCAATAGGGCTGGCTCCATAAACTGCTTAGGGAGGGCTGTCAAAGCACTGTGAAAGCGGTATATAAGTCTAAGGGCTGTTGCTATTTGCAGAGATCCTCTAATTATAAATTATATCTCTTGGTATGTGTTTTGTCTGTGTTTGGAACCAAGGAAGAAACACTTACGGAAACGTGGCGGCAGTGGCTAGTTTGGTGTAGATCGCGGTGCTGAGAAGTTCCTGGCTGATGCAGGAGAAGTAAAACGGGGGCTGCAAGCGGTGTTTGTAGCAGAACTCGGCTGGGGAGAAGCCGTGAGGAAGGGATGTTTCCGGCAGGTCAGTTTTGGAAGCCACGAACAGACAAGGGACCTGACTGTCCATGTAGTGTTGCTGCAGAAGGCAAGGAAAAATAGGGGGTAGTTATTGATTGCACGGCCTATCATACAGGTGGTCCTCGAGTTACGACCAATATGGAGCTCAACATTTTTGTCGCTAAGGGAAACGCTTAAGTGAGTTTTGCCTGATTTTACGACTTTTCTTGCCGCATTTGTTAAGTGAATCACCGCAGTTGTTGAGTTAGCAACCTGGTTGTTAAGCGAATCTGGCTTCCCCGTGGATTTCGCTAGTCAGAAGGTCTCAAACGGGGATCACATGACCCCAGGACACTGCAATGGTCGTTAAGTATGAACCAGCTGCCAAGCATCTGAATTTTGATCACATGACCAGGGGGACACTGCAACGGTCGAAAGGGTGGAAAAGGGTCATAAGCAGGGGTGAAATGCTCCCAGTTCGGACCGGATCGCCCGATCCGGTAGCGATGGCGGCGGGTGGTTCGGAGAACCGGTAGCAAAAATCCCTGCGCCCCCACCCGCCATGCCCAGCTGAGCCGCACGATCATCAGAGGGTTTTTTTTTTTACTTTTAAAAGCATATTTTCTACAACCTCTTCCGACAAAAAAATGCTTTGAAAAGTTAAAAAAAAAAGCCTCTGATGATCGCATGGCTCAGCTGGGATTGTCAGAGGTTTTTCAAAGCATTTTTTTCTGCAACCTCATGGCCCAAGAGGTGGTAAAAAAAATGCTTTGAAAAGTCTCTGATGATCCCAGCTGAGTTGCCTAATTGGCAGAGGCTTTTCAAAGCATTAGAAAAAATGCTTTGAAAAGTTAAAAAAAAAAAAAAAGTTGGCCACGCCCACCCAGTCACATTACCCCACCACCACCAAGCCACGCCCACAGAACTGGTAGTAACAAATTTTACATTTCACCCCTGGTCATAAGTCACTTTTGTCACTAAACGAACTGTTGTAAGTAGAGGACTATCTGTACATTTACTTGCAATATATAATTAACATTGCACCTAGATTAAAAACACAGTACAAGTGTGTTTTTGAGTGTTATGAGTACAAAACGAGTGTTAAAAACACAAATGTCTACACCAGCTAACCATAGAAACCCAGAATTGTTTATGTGAAAAAAAAAAAAAAAATCAAGATACTGGGCTGGTATAGGAACCCTCGACTTAGGACCACAATTTGAGCCCAGAATTTTATGTGGCTAAGTGAGACATTTGTTAAGCGAGTTTTGCCCCATTTCACGACCTTTTCTTGCCACTTTTGTTAAGTGAATCCCCGCAGCTGTTGAATTAGTAACACGCTTGTTAAGTGAATCCAGCTTCCCCATGGACTTCGCTTGTCAAAAGGTCACATAAAGGGATCACAGGACCCCGGTGTTCTGACCTAGGCTTTCCCAAACCACGAAGCAGACTCCTTGCCCCGACAAAAACCCCTTTTTATTAAGTGACTGTGAATTCCTCTCATTCACAGCCAGCAAAGTCTTTCAAGGGAGAATTCACAGTCACAGACCTTAGCTGGCTTGGAGAGCTGCCAGGCCGAAATCTTCAAAACTTGGCCAGGAGTCACGAACCAATTAAGCGAACTAATTGTCTCCTGCAAACTCCCCTCCCCTTTTGCTCCTCTTTTATTCCCTCTGGGAGGGGCCATTCATCGTCTACCTGTGGCCTTACTCCCAAGTCGACCCTTGTTCTTCAGCTGTTCTCTTCGTCTGGCAACTCTGTGCATGGGCATACTGGGAACAGGCTCCAGCTGTTCCTCTGCCTCATTGATGTCTGACTCCGAAGGCAGCTGATAACTGTCAGACGGCCCTGGCTCCCTCTCTGCCTCCGACGCAGAGCCCTCCCCAGACTGGCCCATGTTCCTCCCCAAACTCCTCTCTGTCCAAATCTGCTGCCAGCTATGCTGGCCGGCCACAACACCAGGGACACTGCAACCATCCTAAATATGAACCAGTTGCCATGCATCTGAATGTAAATCACAGAACCATGGGGATGCTGCAATGGTCTAAGTCAGGGGTCAGTAACCTATGGCTCCGGAGCCGCATGCGGCTATTTGGGCCCTTTGCTGTGGCTCCCTGTTGGGTGATCCCACCACTGGCTGGGCCCCCCCTCGCCCTCCCCCCCCAGTCACTCCTCGCCTGGCCTGAGAAGGTAAGGGTGACGGCGGGGGATAGAGAAGCGGCCAGGGCAGAGACAGAGAGATACGGGGGGGGGGGGGGGAGAGAGAGAGACATAGAGAGAGGGAGGGGAGAGAAAGAGTTGTCAAAAGGATTTTGTGGTTCCCGGTGTTTTTTAACAACTGGTTCTCTGCCTTAATGACCGGCTGAGTAGGCGTGGCTGGGGGGGTATCATGTGACTGTTGGAAGTGAGTGACATCGAGTTGGCCACGCCCACCAGGTTTTGTGGCTCCTGGTGTTTTCTTTTCTGTGGGAAATGGATCCAAATGGCTCTTTGAGTATTTAAGGTTGCAGACCCCTGGTCTAAGTATGAAAAATGGTGATAAATCACTTTTTTCAGTGTCATCGTAACTTTGAACAGTCAACTAAAGGAGCTGTTGTAAATCAAGGACTATATATGTCCACAGATTACAGCCGGCCATGATGTGGTCTACAGTTTGACGTGGGACCCCACAGTCACACCGAGGGGAGGCTATTATGCTCCATTTATACAGTGAATGCTGTGTGAGGTTCGAATCCTGTTCAGGATTGTCCATTGTTAGGTGGGTTGGTTGTAGGAGAGGGAATCAAACTTTTAGCCAAGACTTTTTGAAGAACCCCTCCGGGAAGAGCAGTTGAAGTCACATTTCCAATTTTTTAATGTTTATTTATTAAGCAATCCTTTAAATATCATCCCCCGTCCTTATTGCAGTCATCAATCACCACAAGGCAAATCACAAAACTAAGATTAACTATAGGTGGGGGAGGCTAGACGGGGAGGATGGAAAGAAATTAAAAGGAAGCATCCAAAGAATGCTAACTAAAAAAAGAGAGCAATTGGACTAGAAATTGTTAAGACAAAGGAGTCGGGATAATGTAAGGATGACTTTCGAGAGCCAAATTAAGAAGTTAAAGAGGACGTGCCACTAAAACACAGCAGTGAAAATGGCTAAAGAAGATTCAGACTATGGCTTCAGTTAGGAAGGCGCCTCAGACAATGACCAACTTTCCTAAAACATTTCTTTTTTCTTTTTTCTTCACGCATCTTTTCTACATGGAAACCCTTGGCTAATGTTTCCTTTTCCAAATTAAAAAAGCAAAAAAAGCTCCATGGATAGGGTGGAGAGGAGAAAGGAGGAAAGAGAAAAAGGATAATATCAAAGAGCTGTCTCTCTCTCTAACCTCTATCTATTTATCTGTCTCTCTGTCTCTATTATCTATCTATCTATCTATCTATCTATCTATCTATCTATCTATCTATCTATCTATCTACCTACCTACCTACCTACCTACCTACCTACCTACCTACCTACATCCTATCTATCTTATCCTATCTATCTTATCCTATCTATCTATCTATCTATCTATCTATCTATCTATCTATCTATCTATCTATCTATCTATCTATCTATCTATTATCTACCTATCTACCTCTCTTATCCTACCTACCTACCTATCTATCTATCCATCCATCCATCTATCTAGTTTCCTCTCCTCTCTACTATCTCTATCTCTTTCTCTCTCTTGCTATTATCTCTCTCACTATTATCTCTCTTCTATCTCTCTATCTACATCTATCTATCATCTATCATATCTATCTACGCCAGTGGTGAAATCCAATTTTTTTTACTACCGGTTCTGTGGGCGTGGCTTGCTGGGTGTGGCAGAGGAAGGATACTGCAAAATCACCATTCCCTCCCCACTGCTGGGGGAACAATATTGCAAAATCTCCATTCCCACCCCACTCTGGGGCCAGCCAGAGGTGGTATTTGCCAGTTCTCCGAACTACTCAATATTTCTGCTACCGGTTCTCCAAAACCTGTCAGAACCTGCTGGATTTCACCCCTAATCTACACACACATCACACAAGCTCATATATCTACAATCTATTTTCTAATATCTACCTATCTATCTATCTAACATCTATCTATCTATCTATCTATCTATCTATCTATCTATCTATCTATCTATCTATCTATCTCTATGTCTGTCTGTCTCTGTCTGTCCATCCATCCATATCATACGTAAGAACCACCAATCATTCTCAAGGAAGGACTCTTGAGTGGTGTACAATAAAAAAAACTAGAAGCATAAAAACAGAACAGAAAATTTAAAAGGGAAAGGCAAGAAAACTTAAAATTAATTAAATTTTAGCATCAGAGTTTGGAGACCTACTGCTTCTGAGACCAGCCAAGTAGAAAAACTCACCTTATAAATATTAGCACAGTAATTAAAAGACTTGAGGTCTGTCACATCATACAAGAAGCAGGCAACATCACACGTTGTGTCAGAGGCCTTTGCAAATTCCACATCGGCTTCAATTTCGTGCAGCTGCAGAAAAAATGCAGGGGAGATTCATATTCTTTCTGAATTAAACACAGGTTCACCCATCCAATGCATCAGGGATTTTTTTTTTAAATGAATTAATAGATCGCACTTACAATTAAATGCTTTTCCTGTCCATTGACCAGCACGGTATTAATTGAATAGGATGATTTGTTTTCTTCAGATTCACTTTGGACCTGGAACAGGAAGAGAGGGAGGGAGGATGATTTTGATGAGGAAGAAAGGAAGGAAGATTGATTTTGATATAAAAGAAAGGAGATTGATTTTGAGATAAAAGGAAGGGAGGAGGAAGATTGATTTTGATGAGGAAGGAAGGAAGATTGATTTTTATGTAAAAGAAGGAAGGAAGATTAATTTTAATGTAAAAGGGAGGGAGGAAAGGAGGGAGGGAGGAAGGGAGGGAAGGAAGGAAGGAAGGAAATCGATGATTGCATATTGCTTCTAATCTGATACTGTCTAGATACCCACTTATTACTATAACCATGTTTCTTGTATCTTTCAATTATATTGTTTTTATTTGTTTCCTAGTACGATTTGATAGCTTATTAGTAACCTTGACTATCATTAAGTGTTGTACCTTATGATTCTTGACGAATGTATCTTTTCTTTTATGTACACTGAGAGCATCTGCACCAAAGACAAATTCCTTGTGTGTCCAATCACACTTGGCCAATAAAGAATTCTAATTCTAATACTTGGGAATGCCATTTCAACAATCCTGAAAATTGAGAATTCTTAGACTTTAGTTTTAGTAGTCCAGAAACACCCCACCCCTTCACATTAAGGAGAAGAAAGGATAAGCTACAATCTGGAATAATTTGGAGAAAAACTGAGCCTCAATTAAAACATCCTAAGAAATCACTACCCTCAAAATTCCAAGGATTTACATATCGAAAAAGCCAGCATTGAACTGTGGTTAAGGCAATGGGCTAGGAATGGGAAGGGCCAGGTTCAAGTCCACTTGCCATCTAACAAGCTGGGATGGCAGCAATGTGGTATAAGAGCCATGGTGGTGCAGTGGTTAAAGTGCAGTACTGCAGGCTGCTTCTGCTGACTGCCGGCAATTTGGCAGTTCGAATCTCACCATGCTCAAGGTTGACTCAGCCTTCCATCCTTCCGAGGTGGGTAAAATGAGGACCCAGATGGTTGGGGGCAAGAGGCTGACTCTGTATACCGCTTAGAGAGGGCTATAAAAGCACTGTGAAGCAGTATATAAGTCTAAGTGCTATTGCTATTGCTGTAGTTGATTGGATGTTACATTAGGAACCCTGGTGGCGCAGTGGTTAGAATGCGGTATTGCAGGCAAACTCTGCCCACTGGCAGGAGTTCGATCCTGACCAGCTCAAGGTTGACTCAGCTTTCCATCCTTCCAAGATGGGTAAAATGAGGACCCAGCTCATTTGAGGGGGGGGGCAAGAGGCTGATTCTAAACCATTTATAGAGAGGGCTGCAAAGCACTGTGAAGTGGTATATATGTCTAAGTGCTAACGCTATATTATCCATCTGAAATAGCTTGCTTGGGACTCTAGATCGCTATTTCTCACCCTGCCCAACTTTAAGATGTGTGGACTTCAACTCCCAGAATTCCCCAGCCAGCAATGCTTAAGGTTGCCGAGGTTGAGAAACCCTGACTTGGGACCACTTGAGATCAACCATCAAAGCTCACCTTGATTCTGTACTCGTCTTGATTTGTTTTGATCTGAACGGGGGACTAAATTCGTCAGGAACTTACCCCCACATTCTTCCCTAGAAAGGCCTGCAGGAAAGCGGACTTGCCAGATCCCCGAGACCCAATCACTTTGCACAGGAAGACATTCCGGTGAGTCTGGCCTTTCTCCAAGTCAATCTTTTTTTCCCGGGTGACTGTAACAAAAATGGAGAGGTGGATGAGGAAGGATGCTAAAGGAAGAGGCCTTTCCTTCCTGCCTCCTGTTGTGATCCGCCGGCGGCCTTGCAGAGCTGGCAGCAGAGTCGGACAGTGAGGAGGCTGGGGAGGAATAATCATGGAGTCTGGGGAAGGCTCAGACAAGGGCTCTGCGTCCAAGGCAGAGATGGGGCCAGGGCCATCTGGGAGTTATGTGCTGACTCCAGAGCCTCCAGAGTCTAACATCAGTGAGGCAGAGGAACAGGGGGAGCCTGTTCCCAGTGCGTGCATGAGCATAGCTGCCAGAAGGCAAGAACAATTAGAACAAAAGGGGCGACTCGGGAGTAAGGCTTGGAGATGATTGGGCATAAGACATAAAGGTGGAGCCTTTGCAGGAAGCAACTTTGTTCGTTCTGGTCGGTTTAAACTTTGACGCTCCTTTTGACTCTGTGCTCCGTTTGGCCTTGCAGAGCTAATTGGCAATTAGGTATTTGGCAACGTTTCAAGGGAGATAAAGGTGGGTGCTTATCAGCCTTATCCCAAAAGACTGTGGCAGACTTCTGTCGGATTATTCACAAACTGCTTGGGACTCATTACAGACTGTGAATGAACAGAATTCACAGCTGTTGAAATAAAAAGGTTTTTGGGACTAAGCGTGTGATTGTTACCGACTCAGGAAGCCTTGGTCAGAATATCTTCTCAATTTCCTTTCTGCTTCCTTCTTGCCTTTTTGCAGGAAGCAGGAGGAGGTGAGCTTAATTCCAGACAGCGGATTCATTCTGGAGGTTTTGGCCAGATCTGAGGAGGGGGTGACTGTCTCCAGTTCCCCCATGCTATAGGTAGTCCTCAATTTACGACCACAACGGGGCCCCAGAATTTCGACTGCTAGGCAAGGTGTTTAAAAGAGTTGTGTCTGATTTTATGACCTTTCTGCCATGGTTGCGAAGCAAGCTCACTGCAGTCGTTAAGCGAGCCAGACGGTCGTTAAGTGAATCCAGGTTCCCCCCCCCATTTTACTTGGCTTTGTTGGAAGTTGGCTGGGGAGGTTGCAAATGGGAATCACGTGACCCCGGAAAGCTGCAACCATCGTAAATACATGTCAGTGTCCAAATTTTGATCATGTGACCATGGGGATGTTGCAGGATGGTCGTAACTGCAAGGACTGGCCGTAAGTCATCTTTTTCGGTGCTTATGTAACTTTGAACAGCCACTAAACGATGGCTACACACGTAGTTCAACTTAAGACCACAATCGAGCCCAAATGTTCTGTTAAGCGGGGCAGTCGTTACGTGAATTTTGCCCCATTTTACGACCTTTCTTGCCATGGTTGTTAAGTGAATCACTGCAATTGTTAAGTTTGTAACACGGCTGTTAAGTGAATCTGGCTTCCCCGTTGACTTTGCTTGTCAGAAGGTCGCAAAAGCGGATCACACAACCCCAGGACACCACAACCGTCATAAATACGAATCAGTTGCCAAGCATCTGAAATCTGATCTCATGACTACGGGGATGCTGCAATGGTTAAGTGTGAAAAACAGAAGCCATTTTTTTCAGTGCCGCTGTAACATGGAACGGGGAGTAAATGAACCGTTGTAAATTGAGGACTGCCTGTTATGTTGAGTGCTAACCCAGGGGTCACCAACCTTTCAGACCTCAGGGACCACTAAATTCATAATTTAAAATCTGCTGGACCAATAATATGACCGGTCATCTGACTGGGTGGGCGGGGCCAACTCAATGTCACTCACATCAAGGGGCGCCTCACCAGCCTCTACTTGCCCCTCCATTCCCAGCCCTTCCTCGCCTGCCCGCCTGGGCTCCTTAGGGCCCCAACAGGAAGCAGTTGTTGGAGCTAAGCAGCCACCACGAGAAAGAGTTGGCAAAACAGCTCAGTTCAAATTGGATCTGACCGAGAAGGAGGCTCAGTAGAAGCATCTCACTGAGGACTAGGAGCATAGGCTTTTCAAGCAGAGGGAAGACCTGTGGGGGTGCAAGGCCAGGTACCAGCACCTGGAGGCTCAGCGAGCCACTTGTTCCACTGGAACAAGGCCCTCCGGCTCTTTACCACCAGCGGCACTTCCCTCCAGCCTTCACCCAAAGCCCCGCACCAAGAGGCTGAGCAGACCCCAAGTCAGAATTTTTGCCCCCCTCCGACTCACACAAAAAGACCTTGAAGGGGGAAACTCTCTGCAGCAACACAAACGTTCATTGCATGTATCTGCCCCAGGGGCCTTATTTTGAGGACCCCTGATTTAGTGCAAGATCAAAAATGCATATAATTTTTCTGCGGACCACCAAAATTTTCTCACGGACCATCAGTGGTCCACAGACCACCAGTTGGTGACCACTGTGCTAACCGCACCTGAGTTCAGAAAGAGGAAGGGTTCAGCAAGTGATTTACCTGTGATGGCGTAAATCTGAGAGTCCTGCTGAGAGAAGATGGAGTACCCCAGGTAGCCCAAGTGTTCTAAGCAGCGATGGACGTCCAGGTAGGCAACCAGCCTGGGGAAAATCCAAACACAGAAAAAGAAGCACAAATCTGTTATAGGACCAAGCCATCCAGGGAAGGGAGGAGAAGTGGTCTGACGGGAGGCAGAGAGAGGCTGCGCTTACGTCCACTGGCAGAGGAATCCATGCAGGGAAAGCAGGCCTTTATCTGTGGTGCATACCGTGTGGTAGAGCTCAGGTCCCCAGGGGATGTGGGGGAACACACCAAAGAAGTTCTGCAGCTCGACGGGCGAGAGGGCGCCGTCACGATCCTACAAGCCAGAGGACAGAAACAGGCCCTGAATGGCAGCTCTCCCTTGCTACAGACAACAAGACCACCATGCCTACAGCAGCCTGAGAAGGCCTCTGCTTCTTCGATAACTTCAGTTACAAAACCTTGCCCTTAGATTTTCCTTTGCTACCGACAAGACCACCATGCCTACAGCAGCCCGAGAAGCCCTCTGCTTCTTCAAAAACCTCAGCTACCAAAGTGATTAGGGTGCTGTGCTCTTGCCCTTAGCCTCTCCCTTGCTACAGACGACAAGACCACCATGCCTGCAGCAGCCAGAGAGGGCCTCTGTGTTGTGACCCAGGCCCAAGTAGGTAGTATTACACGCAAATAGTTCCAAAAGAAACAGGCTTTATTAGAACAGCTGAGAATTAACTCATTAATTAGCTCCGCAGGCTGAGGAAGAACATGGGCCAGGCCTGGAGGCTGGGGAAGGCCCGGATGAGGGCTCTGCGTCAGAGGCAGAGATGGGGCCAGGGCCATCGGGGAGTGAGGTGCGGACTCCGAAGCCTCCATTTACATTACATTTACATTTTATTACATTTGTATACCGCCCTACTCCCGAAGGACTCAGGGCGGTGAACAGCCATAAAATAAAACATATAAATACAAAATTTAAAATAGAGATAAAACAGATTAAATAAATTTGGCTGAACCATATTTAAAACCCCAATAATTTAAAACCAAATTTAAAATTCCCATTTAAAAGAGGAAAAGTTTAGGTCAGGCCGGCTTGCTGGAATAGGAACGTCTTAAGCATGCGACGGAAGGTACGCAGATCCGGGATCCTCCGTATCTCCGGGGGGAGCTCGTTCCAGATAGTAGGTGCCCCCACAGAGAAGGCTCTCCCCCTGGGGGCCGCCAGTCGACATTGTTTGGCCGACGGCACCCGGAGGAGCCCCTCTCTATGGGAGCGTACTGGTCGGTGGGAGGCTATTGGTGGTAGCAGGCGGTCCCGTAAATAACCAGGTCCTAAGCCATGGAGCGCTCTAAAGGTGATGACCAAAACCTTGAAGCGCACTCGGAAGACCACCGGGAGCCAGTGCAGCTCGCGCAGGAGAGGCGTTACATGGGAGCGCCACGTCGCTCCCATCACCACCCGCGCGGCCGCACTCTGCGCCAGTTGGAGCCTCCGAGTGCTCCTCAAGGGGAGCCCCATGTAGAGAGCGTTACAGTAGTCCAGACGGGAGGTGACGAGGGCATGAGTGACCTGTCCAGAGGTGGACAGCAGAGAGGCAGAGGAACAGGAGGAGTCTGTTCCTAGTGCACGTATGAGAAGAGCTGCCAGAAGGCAGGAGCAGATAAAGCAGAGAGGACGACTCGGGAGTAGGGCCAAGAGATGATTGGCCACTCCCATAGGGCTTAAAAGACCAGCAATGGCTCTTGGCCTCCTTGCCGGAAAACAATGTTGAGAGAATTGCTTCTTGTTTCACTGTATTCATTTCTTGTCGGCGTCTTCTGCTTCTTGAACTTTTGCCAAGAAAAGCCTTTGGCAGTTTGCCTAATTATCCCAAGGTCGGTGATAAACTGAGGAACGGTGTTTTGAAGAATTTGCTTTAATTTAGTTTGGACTACGCTGAGAATGAGTTAATTCTCAGCTGTTCTAATAAAGTCTGTTTGTTTTTGAACTGTTTGTTTTTAATACTAACTACTTGGGCCTGGGTCACAACACATGTCCATGTTTATATTTATATCTGCTATCTTGTACATGTTTGACAAACAAACAAAATAAAGAAATAATTTGAATGACGAAGACTTTTCCTGGCATCTCTAGCAACCGCTTTGCCAGAACTGGCGATCCGGTCGCTGACAAGATATGGGATTCAACCATTATGCAGCCCCTACGCGAGGGAAAAGCGCACGACACGCAACGAAGATGTTCTGCTCGCTGCTTACCTTGTCGTGTTTCTCAAACATCCGTTGCAGGAATTGATACCCGAAGTGGTTGAGTTCTGTGGAACAGTCCTGGGGTACCCGGATCCTGAAGGAGATCAGAGTTAAAATTTAAGGTAGCATCTGCAGTCCAATGAATTTTTCCAACTATTGCAAACCATTAGCCACCCCGAGACATAAAAAAAACCCCTGCATTGCAATGCAATAAGGGTAGTCCTCGAGTTATAACTCATTGAGTCACCATTCAAAGTTACGATGGCACTGAAAAATGTGACTTGTGGCCGTTTTTCACACTTACGACCATTGCAGCATCCCCATGATCAGGGGTTAAAATTCAGACACAAAAGCTGAACCCCAACATTTTTGTGGGTAAGCGAGACTTTTGTTAAGTGAGTTTTGCCCCCGTTTTATGAACTTTCTTGCCACCATTGCTGAATCACTGCAGTTGTTAAATTGGTAACACGGTTGTTAAGTGAATCTGGCTTTCTCATTGTTTTTGCTTGTCCGAAGGTCACAAAAGAGGATCACATGACACCGGGACACTGCAACGGTCATAAATATGAAGCAGTTGCCAAGCATCTGAATTTTGATCACATGACCATGGAGATATGCTGCAAAGCTTGTAACTGAAAAATGGTCATCAGTCCCTTTTCTCAGTGCCGTCGTAACTTTGAACAGTCAGTAAATGAATTGTTGTAAGTCGAGTACTAGCAGTAGCAATAGCACTTAGACTTATATACCACTTCACAGTGCTTTTACAGCCTTCTCTAAGCAGTTGACAGAGTCAGCCTCTTGCCCCCAACAATCTGGGTCCTCATTTTACCCACCTCGGAAGGATGGAAGGCTGAGTCAACCTTGAACCGATTAGGATCGAACTGCTGGCAGTGGGCAGAGTTAGCCTGCAATACCACATTCTAACCAATCAACTACAGCAGTAGCACTTAGACTTATATACCGTTTCACAGTTCTTTTACAGCCCTCTCTAAGCGGTTTACAGAGTCAGCCTCTTGCCCCCAACGATCTGGGTCCTCATTTACCAGCCTCAGAAGGCTGAGTCTAATCTTGAGCCTAGTGAAATTCGAACTGCCAAACTGCATGCAGCCAGCAGTCAGCAGAAGTAGCCTGCAGTACTGCACTCTAACCACTGCGCCACCGTTGCGCTTCCTGCACTGCCTCTCTTTTAAGGTAAAGGTAAAGGTTCCCCTCGCACATATGTGCTAGTCGTTCCTGATTCTAGGGGGCGGTGCTCATCTCCGTTTCAAAGCCGAAGAGCCAGCGCTGTCCGAAGACGTCTCTGTGCTCATGTGGCCGGCATGACTCAACACCAAAGGCGCACGGAACACTGTTCCCTTCCCACCAAAGGTGGTCCCTATTTTTCTACTTGCATTTTTTTATGTGCTTTCGAACTGCTAGGTTGGCAGAAGCTGGGACAAGTCACAGGAGCTCACCCTGTTACATGGTACTAGGGATTCGAACTGCTGAACTGCCAACTTTTCGATCGACAAGCTCAGCGTCTTGGCCACTGAGACACCGCATGCCTTGCCTCTCTTTTACAGGAACCTAAAAATCCAGGAGAGTTCAGGCTGACTCACACTGGGCAGAGATAGTCATCGGTCAGCTCCAGGGCATCGTCATAGCCAAAGCGGCGGAGAATGGTCCATGTAGTCTCGTGACGCCCTCTCTGGATGAAGAGGGTGTTGAGGAAGAGGAAGCCTGGGGAGAGACAAGTGGGCAGGCACAAGAATATCATTCAGAGGAGGCAGCTACAGCCAAGCTACCCCATAGGGACAGCTTTGAGACTTCTCAACCTCAACAAAACAGAACACAACAGAATAACAGAGATAGAAGAGGCCTTGGAGGACTTCTAGTCCAACCCTCTGCTCAAGCAGGAGACCCTATACCAGGGGTCTGCAACCTTAAACACCCAAAGAGCCATTTGGACCCGTTTCCCACAGAAAAGAAAACACCGGGAGCCACAAAATCTGGGTGGGCGTGGCCAACTCGATGTCACTCACTTCCACCGGTCACATGACTCCCTAGCCATGCTTATTTAAGACGGTCATTAGGGCAGAGAACCGGTTGTTAAAAAAGATTGGAGACTGTGGAGATGCTGTTATCTCAGTAATCGGCAAACCGTGCTGAGTAACAACATTAACATAAAGTCTTAATCTCCTCAGGAATGTAAAGACAGGATGTCTGGCAGAGACCTTATCTCAGATATACAAGGCATGGGGGCCCAACACGTAGGCAATTGTTTGTCACAGGAAATAACATGAGGGAAACACGAGGGATCCACATGGAATTCACGAGCTTTCTTTAGCCAATCAGGACAAGTAAACATTGATTGATGTTTTGCCATGAGTTGTAAAATGACAATAAAAGGAAGCCTTCTGGATGGGGTGAGTGTGCCTTCCCCAAGGTACCTTCACACCGAGGGGCCTTCCAGTGAATCATCATCCTGCCTACGCGTCTTTCTTCATCGAAACAACAGGAGACCACAAAATCCTTTTGACATCTCTCTCTCTCCCCTCCCTCCCCCGTTTTCTCTCTCTGTGTCTACCTGGCTGCTTCTCCATCTCCCACTGTTCACCCTTACCTTCTCAGGCCAGGCAAGGAGTGACTGGCGGAGGGCGAGGGGCAGGCCCAGCCAGTGGTGGGATCACCCAACAGGGAGCCACAGCAGAGGGCCCCAAGAGCCGCATGCGGCTCCAGAGCCACAGGTTGCTGACACCTGCCCGACACATGATACCATGTCAGACAAGCGGTTGTCCAATCTCTTCTTCAAAACCTCCAGTGTTGGAGCACCCACAACTTCTGGTGGCAAGTTGTTCCACTGATTAATTTCAACTGGCAGGAAATTTCTCCTTAGTTCTAAGGTTGCTTCTCTCCTTGATTAGTTTCCACCCATTGCTTCTGCCTTGGGGTGCTTTGGAGAATAGGTTGACTCCAGGGGTGGGTTCTACTTACCTTTACTACCGGTTTGCAACTGGGTGGCGCGTGTGCGCTTGCTTCGCTCGTGCACACTTCTGCACATGTGCAGAAGTATCCTGATGATATCGGGGTCGGTGGGCGGAGCCTCCCGCTGGTTTTACTACCGGTTCTTGCAAACTGGTCCGAACCGGGGGCAACCCACCATTAGTTGCCTCCCCTCTTCTTTGTGGCAGGCCCTCAAATATTGGAACATTGCTACCATATCATCCTTACTCTTTCTTTTCATTAAACCAGACATACCCAATTCCTGCAACCGTTCCTCATATGTTTTAGCCTTCCGTCATCCTTGTTGCTTTCCCTGCACTCTATTTCTAGAGTCTCAATATCCTTTTTTAAATACCATTTCCAGGGCCAGCTAAAGAGGAGCGGATTGCTTGGACTTACCGTTGAGTGTAAGGCCATTGTCCTGGACACCATCTGTTGTGTTCTTCCACACCACCATTTTTACATCTTCCAGAGCCTGAGGAGCCAACGGGTTTCCAAAGCAGGACTTCTACTTCCCAAGAAAAGCAAGGAGATCAGTCACAAAATGGGACAGGTCCAGCGGTGGGTTTTACATATTCTTACCACCAATTTGCCCCCCGCGCGCATGTTCGCTCTGCTCGTGTGCGTGTGTCTTCCGCGCATGCGCTCAGCCTCGAAAACATGGCTAAATAGGACGGCATTACGCCGGGCAGTTGCCGCTACCAGTTCGTTTGAATTGGTCCGAACCGGCTGAATACGATCTTTGGACAGGTCTATCCATAAAGAACAAATAGAAGCATCAGATTGACTCAGAGAGAAGGTAACAGCTCAGCTGCTGTTGGAAAGATGGGATGTTCCATATTCGGCTCAGCATATTCCAAATTCTCTCAAAGTCAATGACTGAGGAATCAAGTGATGTCTGGAAATTGCTTTCAGATCTGGAATGCAGATACTGTGTTTCTCCAAAAATAAGACCCTGTTTTATATATTTTTTTTAACCCTGAAAAAAGCGCTTGGCCTTATTGCTATGTGCTCAAAAGCCCGATTGGGCTTATTATCAGGGGATGTCTTATTTTGGGGAAAACAGGGTAGATAGATAGATAGATACCGTGTTTCCCCGAAAATAAGACCCTGTCTTATATTTTTTTGAACCCTGAAATAAGTGCTTGGCCTTATTTCCATGCGCTCAAAAGCCCGATTGGGCTTATTATCAGGGGGTGTCTTATTTTAGGAGAAACAAGGTAGTCATTCATTTACAGCAGGTCATTGAATGACTGTTCGAAGCCACAACTTATGACCGTTGTTCAAACTTACGACCACTGCGGCCTCCCCGTGATCATGTGATCAAAATCCAGATGCTTGGCAACTGGCTCACACTTACGACGGTTGCTGTGTCCCGGGGTCCCAACGATCCCCTTTTGCAACCTTCTGATGAGCAAAGTCAATGAGGGAGCCCAGATCCGCTTAACGACCATGTTACTAACTTACCAAGCACAGTGATTCACTTAACAACTGTGGCAAGAAAGATCGTAACATGGAGCAAAACTCACTTAAAACATATCTTCTGCTTAGCAACAGAAATTCTGGGCTCAATTGTGGTCATAAGTCAAGGACTATCTGTACTGCTATTAAAGGACTATGCCTATAGAAAGCATAAGGACCTGAAGCTCCCTTGATGTTACAAATGTCAACATATCCAGTTGGGGGCATCAGATTTGGTGCCAACAGATGTTCTGAGAATTGTTGTGGCCCGTACTCGGCCTGTGCAGCTGGTGGCTGATTCGGACAGCGAGGAGGCTGGTGTGGTGCTGCGCCAGCAGCCTGTGCAGCTGGCACTTGAGTCGGACAATGAGGAGGCTGGAGAAGATGTGGTGCCAGAGGCGGGGATTCAGCCAGGGCCTTCCCATAAGTGAAGAGGAGCCTCTTTTCGATGTACGGGTGCGTAGAGCTGCCAAAAGGCAGGAGTGGCTCCTCAGGAGGAGGTCTCCTCGAGAGTAAAGTTTGGGGCTAATTGGCCACTCCCTTAGCCTATTTAAGGAGGAACGCCGACTGAAGCAATTTGCAAGGAACAACTTAGTTCACTCTCCTTCGTGCCTTGATCTTAGTTCTTTGCAAATTGCTTCTGGTCTTTCTGCCAACCATAGTAAAATTAAGATTATTTATTCTTTGGATTCTTGCAGGCTGTTAAGAAAGTTTAATTAACAGCCTTTATTTGAAAAAAAAATACTGATTTTATTTTAGTAAACTAAGGTTTGTACAGACTTTGTATGTGCTGCGTTCTTTGGGGTCCGTAGCTGAGGCAGAACAAGAATACACTTTGCGTAAAACGTAATCTTCACATGTTCGCAGGCAATCTTGCATTTAAGTTTAGCCAAATGGCGTAGAAACTTACAGGATTGAGCAGGAATTCGCCGTTTAAGAAGTTTAAAACAGTCCCTGTTTGCTGCTGGCCGCCGCCAGACGTTCCTTTGGGATCGTCAGCTTCCACTGCCTGTCAGAGCCGCCTTCACAACGGAACGGCGGCTCGAAAAAACTCCGTTCCCATGAGGAAACGGAGATAGAGCCGGCAGGGGTGGGTAGAACTCTCTGCAGAGTCCCAAAAGTTTTTCTTTTACTTTTGGGATGGAGCGGATGAGATGCCCCATATCCCCAGCCGCTGCTCCGGGCTTTGGGAGACCTCTGCTAATGCAGAGCCAGGCGTCAAAAGCAAGCCTGCGAATTTGACAGATTACTCAAAGAAAATGTGAGCTGGACCTGTAATACTGAAGCGCAAGTATTTTACTTATCTTTTAAAAATTACTTAAGAGAATAGAGGAAGAGAAAGAGGAAAAAAGTTTCTTTTTAAAATGGCGTCTGCCGCGGCTGGAGAAGAGTTTGAGAGGGAAAGTTCTTCCGTTTTTTATTATTACAATGTAGCGGAATAAATACCACTGGCTACATTTGTAGACAAAACTCCGCTCCTGTTTTTGTTTTTCTCTTTTTCCCCTGGAGGCCTGATTCTTGCTGGCTGGAAGTCTTTTGTCTTGTTTTTTTTTTTTTTCTTCTAACAAAGCCTGCTTAGGCGGAAACATGGCACTGAGGCTTGTGAAGTCAGACAAACAAATAGGTGGGGGGGATTCCCCCACTAAGAATTTAAAGGAACAAGTTTTAACTCTTCAGTCCCAGAAACCTGATTTTAATATAATAGAATTTCTCTTAGAGGAGATTGAAAGAAGGGATGAGATTGTGAATCAGCAACTTGAAAAATTTAAGCAGGAAACTAAGGAATTGGTGAAATCCAAGTTTGACTTTTTGCAGCAAAAAATTTTAAAAGTGTCAGAATTCATGATTCGGTTGGATACAAATACTAATTTACTAGAGTCAAAAATGGATGAAATTCAAGATAAATTGGACAATAGAATTCAAAAAATTGAAAATGATTTGTTAAATATTCAGGATTATAGTTCAGAAGAAAAATTTAAAATGGATGCTGACCAAAAGTCTGGTAATGTAGAAAATCTGCAACAGAGGATTGAAAAAGAGGTTCTAAAGATACAATATAATTTCACAGAATATGCAATAAGACTTAGAGGTTTGCAGGAAAATAACAGAGATGACTTAAGGAAAATATCTTCTGAATTTCTAGCTGGGATTTTAAAGATTCAACCTGAGGAAGTGTTTTGTAGGATTGATAGAGCTTATCGAATAAACTCCTGGACTGCCAAGCAAAGGCAATTGCCTAGAGATGTGGTAATTTATTTTTCAGATAAAGAAATTAGGAATAAAATTGTGCAAAATTCCTTCAATTCTAATTTGCAATTGTATGGAAGAAAGATTTGGATTTACAAGGAACTCCCACCTAAGATATTAATGGAAAGGAAGAAATTTGGCTTTCTGGTGTCTGAGTTAAAAAGGAGAAATATTCAATTCCGGTGGGATGTCCCAGTTGGTATTATATTGAGATATCAAGGAGAAAGATACCAGTTAAATACTGTTGAAAGAGCGGAAGAATTTTATCAAAATAGGTTGAAAATGAATTTAACGTCTTCAGATATAATACAGGATAAGCAGAAGGAGCTGGAACTAAAGACAGAGACTGTACCAGATAAATTGCCTTTGGATTTATCGGATACCCCAGCTGGATTATCTACAAATTTGAGAGAAGTGCCATCTGATTTTAATGTGATGACTTATCAAGGCAAGGACAAGCATGGAAACCAATTAGAGGATATACAAGGGATAAAAAAGAAATGCGAGACACAAAAAATTAGGATGGAAGTCAAACCCACAAAAAGAAAACAAAAAAAGAAATAGGTTGTACAAAAATAGAAATTTCTAATCCAAGCAACAGTGAAGCCAGTGATTTTAAAATATGAATGATTATGTGAAAACATAGAGGAGGCGACATATTGGTCAATATCATCCTGAGGATAGTGGCAGATCTCTGCATTGCCGTAATTTTGGGACATGGAAAGAGCCTCAAATTGATGGTTTTGAATTATCTACTTTGAAACTTCTTTTTGTGTTGATAAATATATTATAATTATCTTGAACTATAAGGCAAGAGAATCACATTGGGACATGCAGAAGATCGGGTTGTTACCCAATACGATGATGGAAATTAATAATCCTGATGAAACCCACAATTATTATTATATGGAATATAATTATAATGTCACTCGGGTGGTTGTTTTTACTTTTATATATATAAGAAGATGTTTACTACTGATGGGGGCAGATATGATTGGAGATCTTGAATAAACTGTTGCATCAGCAAGCTATGTTACCCTATTATGGATGTTGGCTTTAACAATCCAGTGGAAAGACTACAAGAAGATATTATATGGACTATAAATTTAAAGTTATTGTCTTTTCTTTTTTTATTTAGACATAATGGAATATATATATATATATATTTTTAAGTAGTGTGGGCAGTGAATTAAAGATATCAAGAATTGTTGTGTATGGTAAATTTGTAAGACAGTGGGTGAATAAGCTAGCTACAGACTGATTAGTTTAAGAAAAGGGATTTTTAAGTGATACATTTAGGGGAGTGGAGGAAATGGATAGAGTGGAATAAATGTTAAATTAGATTTTATGGGGAGCCCGCTTTGAAATGTTACTAAAGTAGGACTTATCGTATAGTCTTAAAGTGGAAGGTGGTTTTGAATTGTTGCAATAATGTATAGATATAAAACACTATTATGCTAAATTAGAAGTTATTTTATAATAGTTATAGTATAATGTGTTTGTTTTTTTTTTGTTTTTTTTCTCTTCTTCTTTTCTGAAATGTATGGATAAAGGGGGATTTATAATACTTTTAGTAAGTAAAGGTCAGTATTTTGAGGAGGGAGTAAGTAATCTGTTATGAATTAGGGTTTTTTTTTGTTACGAAGAAGTCACAGGGGGGGAAGGGTGGGGAGGGGGGGTTAGGGAGGGGGGGGGGAAAAGGGGGAAAAATTTGTATTTGAAAACCTTTTCAATAAAAAAAAAAAAAAAAAAAGAAGTTTAAAACAGTCCCTTTTAATAATGTAACCAATACAGTCAAAAGACAACTGCAGTGATTCACTTAACAACTGTGGCAAGGAAGTTGGTAACATGGGGCAAAACTCACTTAAAGAAATGTTCTGCTTAGCAACAGAAATTTTTGGGCTCAATTGTGGTCGTAAGTTGAGGACTATCTGCCCAATCTATGCCTATTGAAAGCATAAGGATCTGAGGCTCTCTTGATGCTCCGAGAATACACAAAAGATTTCCAGCTTCTTCCCCACCACCACTAACCCCCATTGACAACAACACGGTACCTGGAAATAGTTCAGTTCTTCATCACTTAGGATCTGATTGTTATCCTGATCGGACATGGTGAAAATACGAGTGAGCGCTTGGGCGCATGCTGGCCTTAACTGAAACGGACAGAAGCAAAAAACAAAAGAGGTGCAATTTTAAAGAGAGGGAATATGAAGTAGATGCCAATACACTCATTTTCATTTTTCTTTCATGAAATTTACTTACCAGAATTTCATGCAAGCTTGTCTAAACGGATTCCAGGCCTGCCTGCTCTTACTATACTACACGGACAGTTTTTTCCTGAATGCCATCACTCTGCTAAACAACTAATTCCCTCAACACTGTCAAATTAACTACTAAGACTGTATTACTATTCTTCTCCTCATCCTTATTTGTACCTATCTCTTATCACTTATGGCTCTATCCGTGCTGCTTGTATCTTTATGACTTACATAGTTTTTATTGTTTCCTAGTATGATTTGATTGCTTATTAGTATCCTAATAACTATCATTGTTGTATCTTATGAGTCTTGACGAATATATTTTATTTTTTTCTTTATGTACACTGAGAGCACATGCACCAAAGACAAATTCCTTGTGTGTCCAATCACATTTGGCCAATGAAGAATTCTGTTCTGTTCTGTTCTATTCTGTTCTGTTGTTCTATTCTATTCTATTCTATTCTATTCTATTCTATTCTATTCTATTCTATTCTATTCTTCATTCCAATATTCTATTCCATTCCATTCCATTCTTCATTCCAATATTCTATTCTATTCCATTCATTCCAATTTTCTATTCTCCATTCCAATATTATTCCATTCTACTCTTTATTCCAATATTCTATTCTATTCTATTCTATTCTATTCTATTCTATTCTATTCTATTCTATTCTATTCTATTCTATTCTATTCTATTCCTACTCTACTCTCTTCTATTCTATTCTTGCAACATTATCAGGCAGATGTTTACCTGTTTCTCCTCTGGATCATAGAGAGGGGCAGTTGGATGAAGAACAGCTTTCTGGGCATAGTAGAAGAGCTCAGAAATGTTTTTCAGGTTCTTTGCTGAACACTGGTGTGGAAAGAGGGAAAGAGAAGCTGATTCATTTGCTCCTAGGTAAATAAAACAGACCTACTGAAACGACACTCAAAGTTCTCCTTCTGAGGCTGGCTATAAAAACAGGCTCAAATTAAAGAGACTAAAAGCGAAGCCTCTTTCCTTCCAATTCCCACTGAAAGAAAAATGTTGATGTGGTATCATCAGAAAGGAAAAAAAGCTGAGGAGTCAGTGGCCTAAATATGGGGTCTTTTAGATGCAAAATAGTGCTACCGCTAAATCAGTGGACGTGTTTCCAGTTCAACTCTCAGAGTTCCTCAAACTTTCCGGCTTTGCGGCCCGTTGGAGTGGGGGGAGAAGGGATGGCTCCAGAAGGGATGGCTCCACGCAGGGCTTCAAAAATTTTAGCACAGGATTCTCTGCCCAGTTGCTGGGCGGCCGTGGCCATGGTGGGCGTGGCCTAGTTGGCCTCCTGCACCACGGGGCGTGGCGTTTTTGCCCTCTCCCGGCTCTGAGGGTTTCCTCGAGCCTCTGGGAGGGCGAAAACAGTCTCCCCAGGCACCGGAGGCCCTCTGGAGGTTGGAAACGTCCAGGCCTTCAGTAGGTCCGTTTTTCGCCCTCTCAGAGCCTCTGCACACACCCTGCACTTACCTGCATCCAAAACGAGCTGGGTGGGGACTCCTGGGAGGGGTGGGGTGTGTGGGCCCAGCCAGGAATGGGATTTGGGGGTTCTCCAAACTGCACAGAATCTTAGCTAGAGGTTCTCCCGAAGGGCCTTGGTAGTACAATGGTCTAAAGCACCCTGTTATTAAGACCAGCTGTCTGCAATTACTGCAGGTTCGAATCTCGCCAGGCTCAAGGTTGACTCAGCCTTCCATCCTTTCAAAGGTAGGTAAATTGAGGACCCAGATTGTGGGGGCAATAAGCTGACTTTGTATAAATATACAAAAGGATGAAGGCTATTGCTTAACGCATTGTAAGCCGCCCTGAGTCTCCGGAGAAGGGCGGCATATAAATTAAATTAAAAAAAAAAAAAAACCCTGCAAACCCACAGCAGCCCACCCCTGGTTCCATGTGAGTGGTGGGCACACACGCAACTCCGTTTGCAGAACCGGTGGGCATGCACGCACGCCGCTCACACCAATGGAACAAACATGCAGACCCTTGCCTGCCACTTCCACAGCCTGGTTCCGAACAGCTCAAGGCTTGGTAGTGAGGTCTACGACAATTCGCCATAGCCAACCCGCCACATGGCCATCTTGCCACAAGACAACTTGGTACGGGACAAGAGTTACACTAATATCAAAGAAACGGTGGCATAGAATCATTAAAGGAGGGACAGAGTGAAATGCGAATGGCAAAAATTAAAACCTTTATTTATTTTAAATGCTGAAATAGAATTGCTCAATTGTCCTGCAGCGAGCTGTGCCCAAGGCAAGTGGGCCATGGTGAATTGGCCGCAGAAAGTTGGCTGTGTGAAGTTGTCCCATTTCCCCCTCCTCCCCTCCGGAATAATGGGCCGTGGCCCAGGGGTGTTGTGGACCTGTCAATAAAGGAGTTTTCCGTCACCCCAAATCAAAGGTATGTACTATTTCCCTGCCAACATCTGGACAGTTCCTGACCTCCACGCAGGTCTCGATCTCAGAGAACTGGTTCATGATGGGCAGGATGGTTTCCATGGAGCTCCCGGTGTGCAGGTCGGACTTGTTTCCCACAAGAATGATGGGGATCCTTGGAAAGAAGAAACATTTGGGAGAGACATATCAAGGATGGGAGAGGCTGTAGTTAAAGCGGCAGAAAATCCATCCATCCATCCATCCATCCATCTATCATCCATCCATCCATCATCTCTCTCTCTCATCTCTCTCTATCCAGTCTATCAATCTATCAGTCTCTCTCTCTCTATCATCCATCCATCATCTCTCTCATATGTATCAATTCTCTCTATCATCCATCCATCATCTCTCATCTATCCAGTCTATCAATCTATCTGTCTGTCTGTCTGTCTACCTACCTACCTACCTATCATCCATCCATAATCTCTCTCTCTCTCTTTCTCATATGTATCAATTCTATCATTCATCATCTCTCTCTCATCTCTCTCTCTTTCTCTATCCAGGCTATGAATCTATCAGCCTCTCTCTCTCTCTCTCTCTCTCTCTCTCTCTCTCTCTCTCTCTCTCTCATCCATCCATCACCTCTCTCTCTCATATGTATCAATTCTCTCTATCATCCATCCATCATCTCTCTCTCATCTATCCAGTCTATCAATCTATCAGTCTGTCTGTCTGTCTACCTACCTACCTACCTATCATCCATCCATAATCTCTCTCTCTCTCTCTCTCATATGTATCAATTCTCTCTATCATCCATCCATCATCTCTCTCTCATCTATCCAGTCTATCAATCTATCAGTCTGTCTGTCTGTCTACCTACCTACCTACCTATCATCCATCCATAATCTCTCTCTCTCTCTTTCTCATATGTATCAATTCTATCATTCATCATCTCACTCTCATCTCTCTCTCTTTCTCTATCCAGGCTATCAATCTATCAGTCTATCTCTATCTATCATCCATCCATAATCTCTCTCTCATCTCTTTCTCTATCCAGTCTATCAATCTATCAGTCAATCAGTCTGTCTGTCTGTCTGTCTATCTATCTACCTACCTACCTATCATCCATCCATAATCTCTCTCTCTCTCTCTCTCTCTCTCATATGTATCAATTCTATCATCCATCATCTCATTCTCTTCTCTATCCAGGCTATCAATCTATCAGTCTATCTCTATCTATCATCCATCCATAATCTCTCTCTCATCTCTTTCTCTATCCAGTCTATCAATCTATCAGTCAATCAGTCTGTCTGTCTGTCTGTCTGTCTCTCTCTCTCTCTCTCTCTCTCTCTCTCTATCTATCTATCTTCCATCCACAATCTCTCTTTCATCTCTCATCATCCATCCCTCTCCTCTGGAGGTGGGGTGGGGTGGGATGGCATGGGGAGAAGGGTTCACTGGCCGACAAATCCAGTGTCCAGAAGCTGCTGCGCCACTGAGCAGCCACCCCAAAGGGAATTATTAACAGAGACCCACAAGATCCAAAAGCATCCTGACCCACCCTGTAGGATAATAGATACCTGGCACACCTCTCAATGCCACCATTCACCATTGGAATCCATTTTGTCCGAATCTAGGGAAGCAAGGAAGGGAAAAAGCAAGTAGGCAAGAGAATCCCTGCACCCCTAACTCATTCCCCAATTTTTAAGAAATAAGCCCTTGAGGAGACGACACCCAAGTCTTTTCCCACCAGCTCCAGCCGAGATCCACCCCCATCCAATGCAGTAGATGCCCTTCAAAGAAATGTCATGAGATACTGAGAAGAAGTCATGGACATTCATAGGGCCTTGCCTAGGAAAGTCAAAGCAGGGAGAAGCAGTACAATGGGGGACTTGCGGATGGGCAGCTAAGAGGCCCACTGGGGTTACCTTGTCAATGGTGGCCTCCTCTGTGACATCATAGACCATGCATACCACGTTGGCCTGCAAGGGAGAAAAGTGGGAGAGAGCTCTAACAAACGCATTGTCAGCTCTAATGAACACATTATGCTATAATCGCGGGAAACTTTCAGAGTTGGTTTAATGTCAGGGTTCCAAGTAACGCATCCAAAGAAATCAGAACTCCCGAGGCGGGAAGTGTTCTGACCTAGGCTTCCTGAGAAAACATAAATCACAATTTTAGTTCCCAAAAAACCTTTTATTGAGACGGCTGTGAATTCTGTTCATTCACAGCCCGTAATGAGTCCCAAGCAGTTTGTGAATAGTTCGACACAAGTCTGCCACAGTCTTTCGGGATCAGGCTGATAGAAACACTGCCAAAGAACTAATTGCCAACTAGCTTAGCAAGGCCAAACGGAGCACAGTCAAAACGGAGCTTCAGAGTTTAAACTGACCAAAACGAACAAAGTTGCTTCCTGCAAAGGCTCATGTCCCTTTGCTCCGGAGACCTTTATGTCTTATGGGAGGGCCCAATCATCTCCAAGCCTTACTCCCGAGTCGCTGTTTATTGGATACATCGTATCAGCATAGCTAGTGAAAACCAACTCTGAAAGTTTCCCGCGATAGCAGAATTAAAAGAGTAACGGTTTCCCTTCCCAAGTGTCACAAATCACACTGTCCAATTAAAAACAGTTGGCGGGTTCCTTGCTCACTCCTTTCCTCCTTCAACTGCCACCTGTTGGGATGACCTTGGTTCCCATGGGAGAACTCTTTTGTTATGTCTGCGAGCCAGCCTATTTACTTCCCTCCCCCCCCCCCCCAAAGTGCATGGCAACTATGAAGCAGCAAAAGATGGCTTCAGCCAGGTTTGATTCAGAGTTGATACCAGGGGTGAAATCTACTTACCGTCCTTATCGGTTCAGAAGAACATGCGCCGTGAGCTCTTACACCGTGAGCTCGCCGTAAAAAACACATTACTTCCTGGTTAAAACCAGGAAGTAAGGACACACAGGTGGGTGGGCGGAGCCTCGCACCGCCATCACTACCGGTTCTCCGAACCACCTGCCACAATCGCTACCGGATCGCCTGATCCGGTTCAAACCGGGAGGATTTCACCCCTGGTTGACACACATGGAAATCTCCATCTCAAAGCTCCTCTCCAGATTATTTTTGTTGCCAAGAACTTGCATCCCAATGTTGGTTTTAGCACCATCGACAAGAGCTAATTATACATTTGATGCACTGCTCTAGTGAGTTGGCACATTTCAACAATGCCCTCCATTTAGGACTACCAGCATGGCAAAGAGACAGTTCTGCTGAGTGTAGAAAGATGACCTTGACAGAAATATGGAGGAACTTTTACCCAGGTAAAAGGGGCCATTTTTAAAAAAAAATCCCAAAAATGTGAGATAACACTTGGAAGATGTCCGAACACTTTCCTCCCCGATGCATAGGGAACACAAGAAGGAAGAGGGGGCACAGAGCAATCAAACTTGCAAGATCTTGTTACTGTTGCCGATCTCAATAAAAGTAGTTTTAGCCTTCCTCTGGAGTTGAGATTCTTGGCCTGATCCATCTAGTGGGGCCAAAACTGAGATCTTACTCTCTAATATGCTGCTTCTCAGAATAATAGAGTTGGAAGGGACCTTGGAGGTCTTCCAGTCTAACCCGCCCACTCAAGCAGGAACCTATATCATTTCAGACAAATTGGTTATCCAGTCTCTTCTTGGAGCATTCAAAATTTCTGGAGGCAAGTCGTTCCACTGGTTGATTGTTCTGTCAGGAAATTTCTCCTTAGTTCTAGGTTGCTTCTCTCCTTGATTAATTTCCACCCATTGCTGCTTCGCCTGCCTTCGGAATATAGGTCAAGCCCAGGGATGCTATTCAGCAGGTTCTGGAAAACCGGTAGCGAAAATTTTGAGTAGTTCAGAGAACCGGCAAATACCACCTCTGGCTGTCCCCCGAGTGGGGTGGGAATGGAGATTTTACAATATCCTTCCCTAGGAGTGGGGTGGGAATGGAGATTTTGCAGTATCCTTTCCCTGCCACGCCCACCAAGCCACGCCCACAGAACTGGTAGTAAGGAAATTTGAATTCCACCACTGGTCGAGTCCCTCTTCTTTCTTTTTCTCCATCTGCAGGGAGTTATGTCCCCCTTTGCAACTGAAATGTTCATTGTGCTTTATGACATCGCCTCCCACGGCAACACAGCTGCATATATGGTAACCCTGCTGAAGCTAAGTGATCCATGCTCTCTGCAAAGAGGTAGGAACTTCTGGGCCTGCTAACTCCCCCCAGTCTTCTCCTGCCTGGTGTCAGCGTTCCAGCGCTGACATATTAAAGGAGAGAAGAAGCTTGAACTTTTGCCTACTTAATTCCTTTGAAGATTCTGTTTCCTCGGAGATGGGAGGAGGGGGAGGGACAGTCCTGTGATCTGACGGAGATGGGATGAGGAGAGTGGCTTGGAAGATAGCCAATGAGACGCAGAGAATTGGGGATCGGAAAGGGAGGGCTTGGGGGGCAAAGGTCAGTGCTGACCGTGAAAGAGCCAGGGACAGATCACTATGCTCAATAAAGAGAAAATTTCCTCAAAGATCGGCAGTTTGGAAATTCATTTATTTTGAGATAGCATCGAAACCTGACACCTGGTTCTCTCTTAAGCTGGTAGGTTAAACCCCCATAGCGCTACTGCTGACCAGCACAAATGAAACAAAGATAAACGGATCAGGTTAATTCCCACCAGGCTTTCGGTGGGATTTGGGAAGTGTTTTGGTGTCCAGGATCAGGAAGGCAAAGAGAGAGAGGGGAGCTCTCCAGGTCCAGCCCACCCCTCCAGACCTCAGATCACCTTGGCAATCTCTTCTTGGAGCTCATCTTCCGTCTGTTCGGCTTCTAAAAGGAGAAACAAAAGGGACATGCAATCTTTCAGACATATGCAAAGTGAGAAGCATCCTATCCACCATACAGCATGGGCCAAAATTGTGGAAACCTTTTGGGAAAAGTGTACTTTCTAAAACTAGCTAATAACACCACTTTTTATTTTGGGAGTAATACCGTACAATTATATATCAATGGAAAGATAATTTAATCAAGAATGTAATGCAGTAACTTTTATAAAGGATTTGCTATTAGAATAGTTATACCCGTATAGGAAAACCAGTTAAAAATGTTCTACAAATGGCATTTTACACCAGTACAGCTTGCTAAAATGTCTCCTAACAACTCTCCAAATTGTTGGAAATGTAAAAAAAGTTCCCGGAACATATTACCATCTCTGGTGGACATGTCCTAAGGCGAAAAAATATTGGGCTAAAATTAGAAGTTGGATAGAAGAGATAATTGGTTACAATGTGGATTTGAAACCAGAGACTTTTTTACTGGGGATATTGAACAGAACCTACAGTAAAGAAATTAGATATTTGATTTTGCATATAATTACAGCGGCAAAGGATAGTCTACGCACAGTCCTGGAAAAACGAAAAGGTACCAACAGAGGAAGAAACAATTAAGAAAATCCTGGACTGTGCGGAGATGGATAAATGAACGAAAAGAAATAAAAGAAAAGGAAGATACAGATTATTATCAAGTATGGATTAAGTGGTACGACTGGCTCGAGATTAGGGAAAGTAAAAGTGAATAAGTGATGTGACAAATGTGTGAAATACTGTAAATGAATAAAACTGGAAATAAAGGGACGATAAAGATAATAAAGGATGAGAAAAATGGGAAATGTAGAGGAATGAAACTGATACGTAAAAAGAAACACAAACTGTGTGTTTGTGTTTTGTATGTTGTGTTGTTGTTGTAAAATCAATTTAAAAAAAAAAGAATAGTTATACCCGTGACCTACCTGAATAATCTACAATGTGGGTGGGGACTTTCTCAGGAGTGACATCTGCAGGAATGATGATCTCTTCGGCCCGAGAAGGAACCTGAGGGGAGAAAAGGGTTATCTCTGGCATAACTCAGACGATAAAGGCTTGTCTGAATTTATTTGGGTACTTTCCTCATGTACAGCACTCTAGTTTAGTTTAGTTTAGTTTAGTTCATTTGATTTGTATACCGCCCTACTCCCGAAGGGCTCAGGGTGGTGAACAGCCACAAGATAAAAACACATAAATACAAAATTTAAAAACAGAATAAAACCGAATTAAACAATTTGGCCGAAGATTTCAAAATAGTTGACAAAACAAAAACCACCATCAAGAGTCATTACCGTCCGGCAAGAAGGATCCTTGAGATTTCTTCATTGCTTGTATGTCATAAAGGTAAAGGTTCCCCACGCACATATGTGCTAGTTGTTCCCGACTCTAGGGGGTGGTGCTCATCTCCGTTTCAAAGCTGAAGAGACAGCGCTGTCCGAAGACGTCTCCGTGGTCATGTGGCCGGCATGACTCAACGCCAAAGGCGCACGGAATGCTGTTACCTTCCCACCAAAGGTGGTCCCTATTTTTCTACTTGCCTTTTTTTACGTGCTTTCGAACTGCTAGCTTGGCAGAAGCTGAGACAAGTCACGGGAGCTCACCCTGTTAAGCGGCACTAGGGATTCAAACCGCTGAACTGCCGATCTTTCGATTGACAAGCTCAGCGTCTTAGCCACTGAGCCACCGCGTCCCTTTGTATGTCATAGTGCACTTTTCTTTACATTGTTTGTCCTGCTTATAAATTGCAATGGGAAAGTTTCAATGCTACAAGAATAAGAATAAGATAATAAGGCAGAATAACAGCAACAAACAGCCACCTGTACTCACCTCTTCAGGGAACTCCTCCCCCACCAGAGCCATGATCAAGGATGTTTTCCCCACTTGGGCTATAAGAGAGAGAAGCAATACAGTTACAGGTAGTCCTTGACTTATGACCATTCATTTAAGTGACCATTCAAAGTTGCAACAAACACTGGGAAAAAAATTACCATTTTTCACACTTATGATTGGCTGCAGCATGATCAGGTCATCAAAATTTGGATGCTTGGCAACTGGCATGTACTTACGACGGTTGCAGTGTCCCGGGGTCATGTGATCCCCATTTGCGACCTTCTGACAACCAAAGTCAATGGGAAAATCACATTCACTTAATTAAGTTATTACTAATTTAATAACTATCGTGATTCACTTAACAACTGTAAAATGGGCAAAAACCCTCACCTAATAAATGTCTTACTTAGCAATGGAAAGTTTGGGCTCAATGGTGGTCATAAGTCAAGGACCAGCTACGTATATACAGGTAGTATATTTTATTTTATTTATTTATTTATTTAAATTTATATACCGCCCTTCTCCCAAAGGACTCAGGGCGGTGAACAGCCAAAGGTAAACACACAGAGTACAAAAATTTAAGAACAGTTTAAAAAACATATTAAACAATTTTGGCCCAACAATTAAAATACCCCTTTTAAAATTCAAATTAAAATTAAGCAATTGGAGAAGTTAGGCCAGCCCGGCTTGTTGAAATAAAAAAGTCTTGAGGGCACGGCGGAAAGTACGTAAATCCGGAATCCTCCGTATCTCCGGGGGCAGCTCGTTCCAGAGGGCATATTACAGGTAGTCCTTGACTTACGACCACAACTGGCCCCCAAATTTATGTTATTAACATTTGTTAAGTGAGTTTTGCTCCATTTGACCACCTTTCTTGCCTCATTTGTTAAGTGAACCCATGTAATTGTTAAGTTAGTAACCTGGTTGTTAAGTGTTGTGGCCCGTCAGCGGCCTGTGCAGCTAATAGCTGACTCAGACAGCGAGGAGGCTGGTGTGGTGATGCGCCAGCAGCCTGTGCAGCTGGCACTCGAGTCAGACAATGAGGAGGCTGGAGAAGATGTGGTGCCAAAGGTGGGGATTCACCCAGGGCCTTCAGAACCTCCCATAAGTGAAGAGGACGAAGAGGAGAAGCCTCTTCTCGATGCACAGGCGCGCATAGCTGCCAAAAGGCAGGAGTGGCTCCTCAGGAGGAAGTCTCCTCGAGAGTAAGACTTGGAGCTAATTGGCCACTCTCTTAGCCTATTTAAGGAGGAACACCGACTGAAGCAATTTGCAGGGAACAACTTCGTTCACATACCTTCGTGTCGTCTTATCTTATCAGCTTCCTGCAAATTGCTTCTGGGCATTCTGCCAACCACAGTAAGCTTTCAGTTATTATTCTTTGAATTCTTGGCGGCTGTTAATGCAGTTAATTAACAGCCGTTGTTGTAAAAAACTGGTTTATTTAGTAAACTAAGGTTTGAATGGACTTTGTGTGTGCTGCGTTCTTTGGGGTCCGTAGCTGGGGCAGAACATTAAGTGAATCTGGCTTCCCCATTGACTTGGCTGGTCAGAAAGTCACAAAAGGGGACGCGGCAGTGCTGAAAACCGGCACGCGCATGCATGGCAGCCAGCTGATTGTCGTGTGCGCATGTGCGCCAGAACCTGAAAGTTTAACTTTTCCGGAGCACGATCCCTTTGCGCGCTCAGTTGTGCCGAAAACCGGCCTGTGCATGCACGGCAGCCAGCTGATCATCGGGCGTGCATGCGTGCCAGAACCTGGGAGTTCGGATGTTCTAGAGCAGGATCCCTTCGCGCGTGCAGCAGTGCCGGAAACCGGCCTGTGCATGCGCGGCAGCCAGCACCATCGGACACACATGCATGCTAGAACCTGGAAGTTCAGCTTTTTCGGAGCATGGTCCTGACGAGCACGTGTGCAACGTTTCCTTGCAACCTTTTCAGCACTCATGTTCTGCCCCAGCTACGGGTCCCAAGAAGTGTAGCACACACACAGCTCCAAAAACTCCGTTTAATACAAACAGACCCCTTTCAAAATGCAGGCTTTAACCACAAATGTCTTTATCAGCCTGCTATGAATTATAGAGACACTCTCAAAATGCTCTGCGTAGGACCAAGCGTTGTTTCCAGCAACATTTGCTATCTGTGTGCGAACTTAAATAGGCTAAGGGAGTGGCCAATTAACCCCAAGCCTTACTCTCGAGGTGACCTCCTCCTGAGTAGCCACTCCTGCCTTTTGGCAGCCCTGCATGCTCGAGCATTGAGGAGAGGCTCCTCCACTTCACTCTCTTCACTTGAAGGAGCCTCTGGAGGTTCTGAAGGCCCAGGCTGAGTCTCTGCCTCTGGCACCACATCCTCTTCAGCCTCCTCGCTGTCCGACTCGAGCGCCGGCTGCACAGGCTGCTGGCGCAACACTATATCAGCCTCCTTGTCGTTGGGATCAGCCACAATCCACGCAGGCCGCTGGCAGGCCACAGCAACTCGGTGCCGGCACTCGGTGCTGAAAAGTTTCACCATCACTGTTCTAAGAGGTACCCACCTTGTTCTAAAACAATCTGTTTGCTCAGAGAAAAGTTTTTTTTTTTTCTGAGATTGGCTCTAGAAGAGCATGACACACAGTGTTCGTCACGGAAGGCATCTCCGTGGTAGAGCTGTCAAGTTCCCAAGAGAAGCTCCATAAAGTCAGCCATTAAACAAAAATAGTGACAACACTGGAGCATCAGCAAGCCTTGGGGAAAAGATTTATTTTATTTATGGAGTGGTTTCGGGACATTGCCCCCCCCAAAAAAGAAGACTTATAGCACCAGTTTCGTATCTGAGCCACTACTTTGTAACTTGAACAAATATCTGATTGATCGGCTTTCACACGAAGACTGCAAGCTGAAGATTTATTATTATTTTTTTGCAGATGCAGGCTGTTAAATGGTCAACTGGAGCTCTGCAACACTGCTTCAGGTTTGATTCCAAAAAGATCCTATTAATTTTTTTTTTTTAAAAAAGATAGAAAAGGCTTAAAAAGAGTTGCAACCAGGTTAACAATGGTACCCTGACGTAGTATGAAGTAAGCCTTATTATAAATCTCCCAGGGTGAATGGCTTCATTGGAAGAAATAAAAAGGAAAAACAGAATCTCTCTCTCTCCCTCTCTCTCTCTCCAAGAAAAGCAGGAAATGTTTTTGCTCTCTTGGCTTTCAACAGCTCATTCGGTCCCACCCTGACTTCACACCTAGATACCAGATTTTTAATCCCTTCCTGAAATGAAGGCTAGGATTCTCTTCCGGACACTGAGTTCCGTTCACAGCTCCAAGTCTGCAGAACGGTTCCCCCCCCCCCCTTGGACATTCTGTCTTTGCTTAAGAAGTTCCTCTCCTCCACATTATTATTTTAAAACTCACAAACAAGCCCGAGAAATAAATTGAGGGGGAAATGAGAAGCAGTGATTTCATTAGCCTACTGGGCCCATTGGGTTTTTAATTGGGCCTTTCTACTCATAGACGACCATTATACTTGCTACATCAGGGGGAATGGGACAACGTGCCAGGGCCAACTTGCTGTGCCCATGGCCAACTCATTGCAGCCAACTCGCCAAGGGACAACATAACAGAACAGAATAGATCAGAACAGAACAGAACAGAACAGATAGAAGAAAAGAAGAGGAGGAAGAGAAGAGAATTAGGAAAGAATGGAATGGAGTGGAGTGGAGTGGAGTGGAGTGGAGTGGAGTGGAGTGGAGTGGAGTGGAGTGGAGTGGAGTAGAGTAGAGTAGAGTAGAGTAGAGTAGAGTAGAGTAGAGTAGAGTAGAGTAGAATAGAATAGAATAGAATAGAATTCTTTATTGGCCAAGTGTGATTGGACACACAAGGAATTTGTCTTTGGTGCACACGCTCTCAGGGTACATAAAAGAAAAGATGCATTCGTCAAGAATCATAAGGTACAACACTTAATGATAGACATAGAGTACAAATAAGCAATCAGGAAACCGTATCAATACAAATCGTAAGGATACGATTCTAACAGTTCTATTTCATTATTTAAAATAAATAAAAACATATTTTAATTTTTGCCATTCATATTTTGTTCTGTCCCTCTTTTTGCATCCTTTCCTTAATGATTCTATTCCACCATTTCTTTGATATTAGTGCTATCATGTACCCTTGACTGAAGATCGGTACACTCCTTCTATCTGGGACGGTCGTCCTCTTCCACCGAGTGCGCAGCTTTGGGAAGGACACATATGGAGCGGTGAGGGAGGAAGGGGACACTTGCCTAGCCAGCCGGATCAGCCAAGTCAACCCTGGCGATCGATCAATGGGATGACAGATGTCGCAGTCAGATCGCCTTCACATCCATTTGATATTAGTGTAACTCTTGCCCTGCAGTGAGTTGTCCAGTGGCAAGATGGCCATGGGGAGTTGGCTGTGGCACGTTGGTCATGCGAGTTGGCCATGGTGAATTGTCATAGCAATAGGAAGAGCACTTAAGACCTACATACCGCTTCACAGGGCTTTTATAGCCCTCTCTAAGCAGTTTACAGAGTCAGCCTCTTTGCCCCCAACAATCTGGGTCCTCATTTTACCCACCTCGGAAGGATGGGAGGCTGAGTCAACCTTGAACCGGTCAGGATCGAACTCCTGGCAGTGGGCGGTTAGCCTGAAATGCTGCATTCTAACCACTGTGCACTGAGGGAGAGAGGGAGGGAGGGAGGGAAAAAGGAAGAGCAATAGCACTTAGACCTGCTGGTGGAGGGAGGGAGGGAGGGAGGGAGGGAAAAAGGAAGAGCAATAGCACTTAGACCTGCTGGCGGAAGCGAGGGAGGGAGGGAGGGAGGGAGGAAGGAAGGAAGGGGAAAAGGAAGAGCAATAGCACTTAGACATGCTGGCAGAGGGAAGGAAGGAAGGAAGGAAGGAGGGAGAGAGGGAAGGAAGGACAATAGCAATAGCACTTAGATTTATATACCGCTTTACAGCTCTTTACAGCCCTCTGTAAGTGATTTACAGAATCATATGGCCCCCAACAATTTGGGGTCCTCATTTTATCCGCCTCGGAAGAATGGAAGGCTGAGTCCACCTTGAGCCTGGTGAGATTTGAACTGCCAGATTGCAGTCAGCCGGCAGTCAGAAGAAGTAGCCTGCAGTACTGCACTCTAACCACTGCGCCACCGTGGCTCCATAGACCCTATATCAGGGATGTCTCAATCTTTGGCAACTCAAGGTTGTGGCCTTCAACTCCCCAAATTCCCTAGCCACCTCGGCCAACAATTCTTTGTTCAATGACAGTTCAAAGTTACAAGGGCCTTGGAGAAACTGACTTACAATCTGTCGTAGTCATTATCAGCGCATACTGTACTATCTTAACAATCTTCACACGCACACACACACACACATGATCACATAATCACAATTCGAGCGCTGGCTTGCATTGACCACCGGTTGCAGCATCCCAGAATCACGCAGTCACAATCTGCAACATTTTTTTTGGTGGGGGGGGAACGACAATTTTCAGCAAACAAAAAAAGCCCGTGGGGGAAAGCTGAATTCATTGAACAAACCGTATGATTTACTTAAAGGAAAAATAAATTAATATGACTGAATGAGAAAAAATAAAAAATAAATTTTAGGAAACACGACGGCAAAAATAAATCCATCTTGGGCTTATCACTGCAATAACTTATGACGAGAAATTCAGGTATCAATTACCAGTCCTAGGTGAAGGTAAAGGTTGCCCCTGCACATATGTGCTAGTTGTTCCTGACTCTAGGGGGCGGTGCTCATCTCCGTTTCAAAGCCGAAGAGCCAACGCTGTCCGAAGACGTCTCCGTGGTCATGTGGCCGGCATGACTCAATGCCAAAGGCGCACGGAACGCTGTTCCCTTCCCACCAAAGGTGGTCCCTATTTTTCTACTTGCATTTTTTACGTGTTCGAACTGCTAGGTTGGCAGAAGCTGGGAAAAGTAACGGGAGCTCACCCCATTACACGGCACTAGGGATTCAAACCACTGAACTGCCGACCTTCTGATCGACAAGCTCAGCGTCTCAGCCACTGAGCCCATTTTTGCTAGACTAGACATACCCAATTCCTGCAACTGTTCTTTTTATAACCGTTCTCCTACAATTCTTCAAGGTATTTATTTGTAGAATTTATTGGCTGCCCCTCTTACCATATAGAGTAACTCTGGGCAGCTTTACAGTCACATACCATTAAAAACAAAAAATTCAGGATTCTGATTATGAATGGATTTTGACATAAGTTAACTAAGAAATAATGTAAGCGCTTAGCAAAGATTAAATATGAAATAAAAAATTCAATACTAATACCAAAGAATTGCAACAACCTGAAAATAGACACACACATATATATATCAGCACCATAAGCCAGAGACCATAGTGTCAGATGAAGGATCCTGCTTTCCGTATTATTTTGCGAAGAACCTTTTAGAACAATTTTGCAAGATATCCTCTGCCCAACTCTTTCAGTTAGTCTAGAAGTCATAATCGGTTTGGATTGCTGTAGCAAAAATGTCAGGATAGTTTAAGATCAGATCTCTGGATCGTTAGTTATTTATTTAATTATAAAACAAATGTTAAAACTGCTATAATCTAGGCCAGGAATCGGCAACCCGAGGCTCTGGAGCCGCATGTAGCTCTTTCATCCCTCTGCTGCGGTTCCCTGTCACTGGTCGGCTTCACAACTGATCGGGATTTCGGTTAGGACAGGTAGAGGAAAAAGGATGCTGCGCTAGGAGGAGACTCTATGGTGGGGGAACCGGACTTCTGGTCAGCTCCAGAATTGAACGGGGGGCTTCCAGTTTATTTATTTTTTATTTATTTATTAGATTTTTATACCGCCCCCTCTCCCGAAGGACTCGGGGCGGTGCACAGCCATAGTTAAAAACATACAATATAAACAATTAAAATACGTTTAAAACAGAATTAAATCTAAAATGGCTAGAACAGTTAGGACCTTTGTGGCTCTTTGAGTGTTTAAGGTTGCCGACCCCTGAGCTAGACCAACTTTTAGATTAGGTCAGTTAAAGCATATAAAAATGAAGAAATTAAAGTGCCAAAGAATTGCCACATAATCCCCCGATTTAGCAACTGTCAATAAGAAAGACTAAAAAAATCTGGATAGTGGACATGGCAGTACATGTCAGAATCAGAATCCTGGAGAAAAGGTAGAAGAATATATGGAAAATAGTTTAAGATAACATAGAATGTTACTGGATGAGGTTTTGCAAAAGGCAAAATATATTAATCAGATAGATAAATAGATAGATAGATAGAGAGAGAGAGAGAGAGAGAGAGAGATAGCTGATAGAGAGATAGAGAGATAGATAGCTGATAGATAGATAGATAGAGATAGCTGATAGAGATAGAAAGAGAGAGAGCTGATAGAGATAGAGAGAGAGAGAGAGAGAGAGAGATATGGATGGATGGATGGATAGATGGATGGATGGATGGATAAATAGATGGATGGATGGATGGACAGACAGACAGAATAAAAGAGAAAGAAGTGAAGCACAAAATACAAAGATCTCCACATGGAAGTAGAATGACCTTGGCAAAAGAAAGGAAAGGTAGTACTAAGAGTGATTGGGCACCTTGGGTGCAATCCCAAAACATCTGGAGCACCAATTTGAACACCATCAACATCGACAAAACCCCAATCCGTCAATTGCAGAAGGTGGGCTGGATTTGGAACAGCTTACATCCCATGACGATACCTTTTAACGCCTTCAAACATCTGTCTTAACCCAGGTCCTCGGAAAGGACTCGGCAGGGGGATCAAAATGTCAAATCCACTCTGAACATCTGGCTGACTGCGCGATGAACCACAATCATATATCAAATGTATATGCCGCCTGAGTTCCAACAACTCTGGACAGCTCACAACCATTAAAAAAATATAATAATAATCAAAAGAAAAGATAAAGACGTAAGATGGCAAGTGTGATGGAGCCAAGGGATTGTCTCCCTCGCCAAAGACCTGGGTGAAGAACTTTATGTCTCTCTTGAGTGACAACAGTCAGGCAGCCATCTAGATCTTGAGGGATGGAGGGGGCATCTCTCTGTCTATCAAGTTCTATGAAGCAATCATCTCAAGATCATTAAACTACCCCATTTCCCCAAAAATAAGACATCCCCTGATAATAAACCCAATCGGGCTTTTGAGCGCATGTGCTAAAATAAGCCCTCCCGCCAAAAATAAGTCCTCCCTGAAAATATTTAAATACAGAGCTGGAAATCAGGTAAGATGGCAAGAGGAGCCCCATCTTGCTCCATGCGCCCCAAAATAATAAGACCTCCATGAAAATAAATCCAAACGCTTATTTCGGGGTTCAAAAAAAATATAAGACAGGGTCTTATTTTGGGGGAAGCACAGTACCAAGTTCTTATTTGTCCCATTTCTGCTTCCCCACCTTGCCTTCCAGATAGATGTACCCCAGTCACAGACAAGAGAGAATGCATATCCTTTCTACAGGTGGTCCTCAACGTCTGACCACAATTTGAGCCCAAAATTTAGGTTGCTTAACGGCAACCGGCGGCATATAAGTGAGAAATTTGCTAAGTGAGTTTTGCCCCATTTTACGACATGCCTTGCCGCTTTCATTAAAATAAATCTCTGCAGTTGTTAAAGAAATCTGGCTTCCGCATTGACTTTGTTCGTCAGAAGATCGCAAAAAGGGGATCATGTGACCGCCGGGACACTGCAACCGTCATATATGTGGGTCAGTTGTCAAGCATCCGCATGGAAATCACGTGACTGTGGGGATGAGGATGTAAAAAAATGGTCTAAGTCACTTTGTTCAGTGCCATTGTGACTTTGAATGGTGGCTAAAGAAACCGCTGTAAATGAAGAACTGCTTGTATTCAAGAATAGAATAGAGAATAAAATAGAATATAGAATATAGAGCAGGGGTCTGCAACCTTAACTACTCAAAGAGCCATTTGGACCCGTTTCCCACAGAAAAGAAAACACTGGGAGCCACAAAATCTGGGTGGGCGTGGCCAACTCGATGTCACTCACTTCTACTAGTCACATGACACCCCCCCAACCACGCCTACTGAGCCAGTCATTAGGGCAGAGAACCAGTTGTTAAAAAACACCGGGAACCACAAAATCCTTTTGACATATCTCTCCCTTCCCCCTCCCTTCCTCCCCTCTCCCTCTCTCTCTGTATCTCTCTCCCCCTCTGTGTCTCTCTATGTCTCTCTCTCCCCCTCTCTCTGTGTCTCTCTGTCTTTCTCCCCCGCTCTGTGTCTCTCTATGTCTCCCTCTCTTTGTATCTCTCGGTCTCTGCCCTGGCCACTTCTCCATCCCCCACCGTCGCCCTTACCTTCTCAGGCCAGGTGAAGAGTGACTGGGAGGGGAGGGCGAGGGGCGGGGCCAGCCCATGGTGGGATCACCTGACAGGGAGCCACAGCAGAGGGCCCAAAGAGCCACATGCAGCTCCAGAGCCGCAGGTTGCTGACCCCTGATATAGAGAATAGAATAGAATGAATGGAGTGGAGTGGAATGGAGCTGGAAGGGACCTTGGAGGTCTTCTAGTCCAACCCCCTGCTCAAGCAGGAGAACCTGTACTATTTCAGATAAATGACCGTCTAGTCTCTTCTTAAAAACTTCCAGTGATGGAGCGCCCACTAAGCCAATCCTATGTTTGTAGCAGGACTTTGCTACACTGAATCACCCGCAGCCACCCAGAATCCCAATGCACGGAATTATTGAATCAAAAAGCACCCAGAGGGTGCCAACCCTGCAGCATCGAATCAGCAGGGCGGATGCTAAAGGGAGACCAAGCGGTTTCTACCTGGCCTGGTGCAGCTTTACAGGTGGCAACCGGCACTGGAAATTGCACCTGGGAGCAAACCAGCCCCTACCCCCACCCCGCCCCACTGAAGCTGCGGGGATGAGGCAGGATGTGGGCAAAGCAGAGGTTTGCCCAATCCTGCTTGCCGCTCCTGCGCTTATAGACCAGTTGGCTGGTCTATAAGCCCACTTCCAGACAAGTGGCTATCCAATCCCTTCTTTTAAAAAAAACCCTCCAGTGATAGAGCATCCACAACTGGCTGGACTAGAAGACCTCCAAGATCCCTTCCAGCTCTATTCTGATTGATTGATTGACCCATTCCACTGGCTAACCAATCAATCAATCAATCAGAATAGAGCTGGAAGGGACCTTGGAGGTCTTCTAGTCCAGCCCCCTGATCAAGCAGGAGATTTTATACCATTCTAGACAATTTGGCTATCCAATCCCTTCTTAAAAACCTCCAGTGATGGAGCGCCCACAACTTCTGGTGGCAAGCTGTTCCACTGGTTAACGGTCCTCACTGTTAGGAGGTAACTGTCCCTTCGAGCCGAGGTTTAGCATGTACTGGGAGTCTGCTGCAAGTTGAAGGTTCCAGGTAGTCTCCAAGGGCGGCCCCATGCACAGAGTGTTGCGGTAGTCAAGCCAAGTTGGAGGACAACCAAAGCCAGCAAGAACCACTTAGGGCCAACCCCCCTCTGGGATGCAACTCCCCATTTCCCACGTGTCCTGATTCCACCCGACTCTCCTCCAAGGTCATTGCCAAGCCTCCTGGCCCCGCCCACAACTCCTCAGCCCCGCCCCGTCCGCATACCTCCTGGCCCCGCCCACAGACCTCCTGGCCCCGCCCCCTTTTCACCAGCCTTCTTTAAGACTCGACCCCCCCCCCCTCCCCAAGACTCGGAGCGCCCACGCGGCGGCGCTTCTCGCCCTCCATCCCGGGCCGCCCCGATCCGGGCAGGCCGCCCCCTTACCTTCCCCCAGCAGGAGGATGCGCACGTCCCGCCTCATCCCCGCGGCTTCGGGGAGGGGGTTTGCAGCGATCGCCGCTCGCCCCGGCGCTTCCCACCCTTCTCGGCGCTGCTGCTGCCGCCGTCTGGCTCCCGCTTCCGCTTCCGCCTTCCCGATCCGGGCGCCGCGTATTGCCTGGAGCGCCCTCTGCGGCGGAGGCTCAAACGGCAGCCTTTTTTTTTTTTTTTTTTGGTTTAGCGAGGCTAAGCTGTCGGTTGAATTGGAATCGGAATAGAAATAGAATAGAATAGAATTAGGAATGAATAGAATATAGAATAGAATAGAGCTAGAATAGAATAGAATTAGGAATGGAATAGAATAGAATATTGGAATGAAGAATGGAATGGAACAGAATATTGGAATGAAGAATAGAATATTGGAATGAATAGAGTAGAGTAGAGTAGAGTAGAGTAGAGTAGAGTAGAGTAGAGTAGAGTAGAGTAGAATAGAAAGAATAAGGAATGAATAGAGAATAGAATAGAGAATAGAATAGAACTAGAATAGAATAGAATAGAATAGAGAATGGAATGGAATGGAATGGAATGGAATGGAATGGAATAGAATAGAATAGAATAGAATAGAATAGAATAGAATAGAATAGAATAGAATAGAATAGACCTTGGAGGTCGTCTAGTCCAGCCCCCTGCTCAAGCAGGAGAACCTATACCACTTCAGACAAGTGACTGTCCAGTCTCTTCTTAAAAACCTCCAGTGATGGAGCGCCCACAACTTCTGGTGGCAAGCTGTTCCACTAATTAATTGTCCTCACTGTTAGGTGGTAACCGTCTCTTCGAGCCGAGGTTTAGCATGGAGGAATTGGGATGTACTGGGACTCTGCTGCGTGTGTATTTACTGTTTCTCAAAGTCATGCTGGCTGGGGGATTTTGGGAGCTGAAGTCCACACATCCTAATGTTGCTGAGATTGAGAAAAACTGATTTAATAGATTAAAATGAATACAGCTTTATTGGGTTCATCTACTTCTTAGCTGTCTGCCAGCCCCTGGAGTTCTGGCTCAACTATTCATTAGAGATAGTCCTTGACTTAACAGTTCATTTAGTGACGGAGGTTTACAATGGTACTGAAAAAAAAAGTGACTTAGGATCATTTTTCACATTTATGGACCGCATCCCTGTGGTCACATTATCAAAATTCAGGCAAATGACTCATACTTATGACTGTTGCTATGTCCTGGGGTCATGGGAATCCCCTTTTGTGACCTTCTGAGTCAATGGGGAAGCCAGATTCATTTAATGACCATGTTACTAACTTAACAACTGCAGGGATTCACGGAGTGCTGAAAAGGTAGGGCGCGCGCATGCTCACAGCACCAAGTGCTGAAAAGGAAGCACATCACGTGCACGTGTGCATGCTTTGCACACACGTGCACACTCGTCTGGGCTTTTAGCCGTTGGGAGAAATTCCTAAGTCAGGACAGAATGTTTCCAGCTCTTCGCAATTCTTGCATTTGTAATAAAAAAATTGTAAACTTATCTTTGTTTAGAGATGAAAGATGAACTGGGAGATGAAAAATGGCATAGTACTTTAGCTGTCATGCAAGGATGACTATTTAAAGGGAAATACATAGCTGGCAATAACGCTACAAAGAAGCTCAAGAATCAATGGAAATTGCTTGACAACTTCCAACAGATTCACGTGGCCCAGAAATTCTCTGTCATGGATAATTTGTATAACCATTAGTGGAATTCAGCTTTGCATATTAAAAACTTGTGCACGCACCTTTCTTTTGCAAATGGACTTATAACATAAAAAAAAACAATTACAGCCTGAGTGAGTTTGGGCATTTCTCTGGCAGAAAAAGTTACTAGAATTAACAATTTTTTACTCCTAAAGAAAGACACAAGAGTACACATCCAAAAGACACCATGAATAAACAGATCCAAACTGTTTTATTAAATCACCTGCCCCAAACTGCTGTTCTTGAATCCTTTTGCATATCGTATTTTAGATTCCTCTTTCAAAATTCTGGGCTGCCAAAGCAATTACAAGAAGCAGACAAAAAACAACAACAAGAAAAAGCCGTGAATAAAATAAACGTGGATCCATAATGTACATAGCCATTAGATCAAAAATCTATCACTAGGTCAAAACTGACTTGATGGAATCATCTCCAGAGAGCTACATGGATGAACTAACTGAATCAAGAACTCACATTCATGGATATTTATTTTGCCCAGGTAATAATATGATGTATAAAACCCAATCTGCTCTTGGTTGTAATATCCACTTGCACTAAAGGAGACCTAGAAATGTCTTGAAATGAGGCAGTTCACTAACCTCTCTCCAATTCCTCTTCCTGTTCTTCTCCAAATATCTCCAACAAAGGTCTTCTAATTATTGTGATGTGTTATAGCAGTTTTTTTCAAGCTTGGCAACTTTTTAAAAGAGGCGTGTGGACTTCAACTCCCAGAATTCCCCAGACAGCATAGGTTAGCTGGCTGGGGAATTCTGGGAGTTTGAAGTCCACACATCTTAAAAGTTGCCAAGCTTGAGAAATACTGTGCTAGAATTATTCTGAGGCTTTCCATTTCAGGAACTGGGGAAAAAAATCTTTCTCCAGCATTTTTTAACTCCTGTAGATAAGTCATGCCTTGTAGTTGCCTTATGGTTGGCTTTAATTTCATTGCTGGATATTCCACAGAAGAAATGGAATCTCTACAATGTGCTTCTTCTAAATTCCATGAACTCATAAACTGCTGTGTAAACTTTTTATGGAAGCTTTGGAAACAAACAGCGATTGTTGTTTCAGAATGTGGAAGTACGCCTCTGTGCTGATGGTTGGCAAGCATCTGGCAACCTTGCCCTACCTCCCCTGCTGTGTAAAATGGTAGCTGTTGGTCCCTGCTTAGAATATAGCCGCAGAAGAGGTGATCAAAACGATGGGTCACCAAAGCCAACTTCTAGCTGGACTTGTTTGACCTCCTGCAGGAGATCGGGGTTGTCCAAATCCAGCTGCAACAGAAGGGAAAACGGGGTAACTTAAACATCTGTCAAATATACTCAAAGAAGGCAAGGGCAGTAATCCAATATAAGACAAATGAAAAATGCCTCCTTGTTAATATGTACCCTGTTTCTCCCCAAATAAGACATCCCCCGATAATAAGCCCAATCAGGCTTTTGAGCGCATGGCAATAAGGCAAGTGTTTATTTCAGGGTTCAAAAAAATATAAGACAGGGTCTTATTTTCAGGGAAACACGGTATCTATCTATCTATCTATCTATCTATCTATCTATCTATCTATCTATCTATCTATCTACCCTGTTTCCTCCAAAATAAGATATCCCCTGATAATAAACCCAATTGGGCCTTTGAGCGCATGGCAATAAGGCCAAGTGTTTATTTCAGGGTTCAAAAAAATATAAGACAGGGTCTTATTTTTGGAGAAACACGGTATGTATGTATGTATATGTATACATATACATAAGATAGCTTGATGATAGACAGACATATATATGCATGCACACAGACAATATATGTACAGTATGGATGCAGGGGTGAGATTGAAAAATTTTAGCAACCGGTTCTCTGCCCAGTTGCTGGGTGGGTGTGGCCATAGGGGACGTGGCCTACTCGGCCTCCTGCACCATGGTGGGGCGGGAGGCGTTTTCACCCTCCCCAGGTTCCGGAGGCTTTCCTTGAGCCTCCGGGAGGGTGAAAACGGCCTCCCCCGGGCTCCAGTGGCCCTCTGGAGGCCAGAAATAGGCTCGTTTCCAGACTTCTGGTACTTCCGGTAGGCCCATTTTTCACCCTTCCCAGGCTCCAGATGGTTTCTTCGAGCCTCCGGGAGGGTGAAAACGGCCTCCCCAGGGCTCCGGAAGCCCTCTGGAGGCCGGAAACGGGCTCATTTCCAGACTTCTGGTACTTCTGGTAGGCCCATTTTTCACCCTCCCAGAGCCTCCACATGGGCCCTGCACTTACCTGGCATCCAAAACAGGCCGTGTGGAGACTCCTGGGAGAGGCGGGGTGGGGCAGGCGGAGCCAGCTAGTCCTTGCAACTACCGCTTCGGCAAACCAGATGTAAAATTAACATCTGGTTCGCCCGAACCAGTCCAAACTGGCTGAATCCCATCCCTGTATGTATGTATACATAGCTAGCTAGCTAGCTGATAGACACACACACAGTATATGTATGTATATTTGTGTGTGTATATGTATGTATATTTGTGTGTGTATACACACAACGGCACTGAAAAATGTGACTTATTACTGTTTTTCACAGTTATGACCTTTGCAGCATCCCCATGACCATGCGATCAAAATTCAGATGCTTAGTGACTGGATCATATTTCTGACGATTGTAGTGTTTTCAGGGTCACGTGACCCCCTTTTGCAACCTTCTGACAAGCAAAGTCCACAGGGAAGCCGGATTCCCTTCACCAATTCAGGTTCCCAACTTATCAACTGCAGCGATTAACAACTGTGGTAAGAAAGGTTCGTAAAAGGGGGCCAAACTCACTTCATCAATGTCGCACTTAAACAACAGAAATTTTGGTCACGTGACAACCCCTCCCCTCTCCGCCGAGACGCTGCAACCCATCATAAATACGAGTCGGTTGCCAAGCGTCCGACTCGTACTTTTTTCACTGAGGTTATAACTTCGAACGGTCACTAACCGAATTGTTGTAAGCGGAAGACTACCTGTATTGGGAAAAGCCTCGGAGATTTGCACCCTTCCAGAGATCGGAGAAGTTTGAACCAGGGGAGGAAAAAAAATGTCACCAACCTTGACAGCGTATTTATAGGATTGTTCGGCCTCCAGTTGTCTTCCGCCCTAAGGGGGGGAAAAACAGCAATCTGTAATAAACAGGTTCTGACAAGGCAGGAGAAACCCTGAAAAGCTTAATGGTGTTTTTAACGGAAAACTGGGAAAGGGAGGAATAAATCGCCCAGGGAAAGGTCTCTCGTCAAATTGAGAAGAGTGAACAAAAAGAACAGCAGCCCAGAAAAAAGGAAAGGGTGCTGTGAAAATGCATTTCTACATTTCTGCCTCGACTGTAAACTTCTTTCCATCCATCCATTTGACCTGGAAAAGGACTTCAAATGGGTTTAAGAAGCGTTGAATTCATCCGCAGAGAAACCCTTCCTTACTCTGACCCCAATCTCAATCCTTTTTTTAAAAAAATATTTTTACTATACATTTTCCTTTATTATATACATCACATTTTCAGTTTTGCAGTGACAGTGTACTGGTTGTATCAAGTCCTTTTTAAGTATACATAGTATTATAACCATTATTCTTGTAGTCATACAGTATAAAAAGGTAAAGGTAAAGATTCCCCTCGCACATATGTGCTAGTCGTTCCCGACTCTAGGGGCCGGTGCTCATCTCCGTTTCAAAGCCGAAGAGCCAGCGCTGTCCGAAGACGTCTCCATGGTCATGTGGCCAGCTTGACCCAATGCCAAAGGCGCACGGAACTCAGTTCCCTTCCCACCAAAGGTGGTCCCTATTTTTCTACTTGCATTTTTTTACGTGCTTTCGAACTGCTAGGTTGGCAGAAGCTGGGACAAGTAACGGGAGCTCACCCCGTTAAGCGGCACTCGGGATTCGAACCACTGAACTGCCGACCTTTCGATCGACAAGCTCAGCGTCTTAGCCACTGAGCCGCCGCGTCCCCTGAGCCACTGAGTCATACAGTATAGTCTCTTTTAAATACATAATATTGTACGTCATAGTTATAACCATTATTTTCATAGTTGTACCATAACTCTATACGTTTATCACTCTCTACATTTTAATCTATAGTCATGTAGAGTCCAATAGTGTTTACAACATATATTCTATCTATCTATCTATCTATCTATCTATCTATCTATCTATCTATTATCTATCTATCTATCTATCTATCTATCTATCTATCTATCTATCTATCTAACTGTATTTATTTCTATTTTGTTAATCTTCTTTCGTTATTAAGTTACTCAACTTAAGTTATTCATATGCGCTGTCTCTGATGTATCCTTAGCATTCTCTGGCATGACAAAGTTCCAAATAGCGCAGTCTTGGAACGTGTTGGAATTTCTAGCATGTACACACTATTGAAACAGCAATGTCTACGCTGGCTTGGGCATGTCGTGAGAATGGCTGATGGTCAGATTCCGAAAGATCTCCTGTATGGAGAACTAATGCCTTAGAGGGAGACCACAGCTGTGATATAAGAATATTTGCAAGAGGGACCTAAAGGCCCTGGGAATGGACATTAACAACTGGGAAACCTTGACCTCTGATCGTTCAGCTTGGAGGCTAAAGAGGCAGCATGGCCTTCTCCAATTCGAAGAGACACTTGTTCAGCAGGCCGAGGCAAAGAGGCAGTCCCGAAACCAGCGATATCTGGGGGCTGGGCAGAGGACAGAATGTATTTGCCTTCAGTATGGAAGGGATTGCCACTCTCGAATTGGCCTTTTTAGTCACACCAGATGCTGTTTTAGGACCTCTTTCCAGAGCACGATACCATAGTCTTTTGAGACTGAAGGATGCCAATGTGTATTAAGTTACTAACTTCTGCACCTGCTATCTAACCATTTGTACAATAAGTCCCATGTTAAGTAATACTCTGATTCCTCTTTATCTTGAAGTTCCATCGTTATCCTATGATCTCAATCCTACGATCGCAGGGAGGGGCAAATTCTCAGCCGTTGGGATAAAACGGACCTCTGGAGACTCACCTTCATACAGACCAAAGCGAGGTAAGCCCAGACTTCCGGATTGCTGTTGTTGAGGGCATTGGCTTCAGAGAGAGCGTCTTCTGCCTCGGCCATCTCTTTGAGCTACCGGAAAGAGATTTTACTCATGAAAAACCAACATCAGCCTATCTAAAAAAAAAAGGTTAAATCGTGGCAACTGGAATCCGAGACTCCCAAAGGTGCTTTTTTTTTTTTTTTCCCTAAGAGGCAACTGGACTTTCTAGGATAGGATAGGATAGAATAATTAGAATAGAATAGAATAGAATAGAATAGAATAGAATAGAATAGAATAGAATAGAATAGAATAGAATAGAATAGAATAAGAGAGGAGAGGAGAGGAGAGGAGAGAGGAGAGGAGTGGAGTGGAGTGGAGTGGAGTGGAGTAGAGTAGAGTAGAGTAGAGTAGAATAGAATAGAATAGAATAGGGATGGGATGGGATAAGATGCAGAGCAGAGTACAGTACAGTACAGTGGAATGGAATGGAATGGAATGGAATGGAATGGAATAGAATAGAATAGAATAGAATAGAATAGAATAGAATAGAATAGAATAGAATAGAATAGAATAGAATAGAATAGAATAGAATAGAATAGAATAAGAGAGGAGAGGAGAGGAGAGGAGAGGAGAGGAGAGGAGAGGAGTGGAGTGGAGTGGAGTGGAGTGGAGTAGAGTAGAGTAGAGTAGAGTAGAGTAGAATAGAATAGAATAGGGATGGGATGGGATAAGATGCAGAGCAGAGTACAGTACAGTACAGTGGAATGGAATGGAATGGAATAGAATAGAATAGAATAGAATAGAATAGAATAGAATAGAATACAATAGAATAGAATACAATAGAATAGTAGAATAATAGAACAGAATAGAATAAGAGAAGAATAGAATAGAATAAGAATAGTAGAATAATAGAATAGAATAAGAGAAGAGAAGAGAAGAGAAGAGAAAAGAAGAGAAGAATAGAAGAGAAGAGAAGAGAAGAGAAGAGAAGAGAAGAGAAGAGAATAAAAATAGTAGAATAATAGAAGAGAAGAGAAGAGAAGATAATTCTTCATTGGCCAAGTCTGTAGAGATTCTCAGTCATCCAGGTCATGGTTATCCCAAAGGTGCTTTTTCAGGAGGCAACTAGACTTTCTGGTTTTTTCTTTTGAAGACGTTTCTCTTCTCATCCAAGAAGCTTCTTCAGCTCTGAACTTCTTGGATGAGAAGTGAAACGTCTTCAAAGAAAAACCAGAAAGTCCAGTGCCTCTTGAAAAAAAAGCACCTTTGAGACAACCATGACCTGGATGATTGACAATCTCCATAGATACAGGTAACCCTCGACCTACAACAGTTCATTTAGTGACTGTTCAAAGTTACAACGGCACTGAAAAAAGTGACTAATGGCCATTTTTCAAAGTTACAACCTTTGTACCATCTCCATGATCATGTGACCAAAATTCAGATGCTTGGCAACTGACTCATATTTATGACAGTTGCAAGTGTCCCGGGATTGTGTGATTCACTTTTGCGGCCTTCTGACAAGCAAAGTCAAGGGGGAAGCCAGATTCGCTTAACAACCGCACTACTAATTTAATCAACTGCAGTGATTCATTAACAGCGATGGCAAAGAAAGGTCGCAAAATGGGGCCAAACTCACTTAACAAATGTCTCACTTAACAACAAAAATTTTGGGCTCAATTATGGTCTGAAGTCGAGAACTATCTGTATTTAGCTATGGAATCGGAGATGTTTCGTTACTCCAAGTAATAGGCTCAAGATCCAGATGGATCTTGACAGTCTTGAACACTGGGCCCAATCTAACAAAATGAAATTCAATGTAGAGAAAAGTAAAGTTTGACACTTAGGTAAGAAAAACCCAAAGTACACATATAGACTGGGTGAAACCAGGCCTAATAGCAGTGACTGTGAGAGGGATCTTGGAGTCTTAGTGGACAACCAGCTAAATATGAGCCAGCCGTGTGCAGTGGCAGCCAAAAAAAGCCAATGCAATCCTAAATTGCATTAACAGAGGAATACAATCAAGATCAAGAGAGGTACTAATACCACTCTATAAAGGCTTAGTAAGACCACACCAAGAATACTGCATCCAGTTTTGGTCACCACACTATAAAAAATATGTTGAGACTCTAGAAAGAGTGCAGAGAAGAGCAACCAGGATGATGAGGGGACTGGAGACTAATAATATACGATGAACGGTTGCAGGAACTGGGCATGGCTAGTCTAGTGAAGAGAAGGACCAGGGGAGACAGGATAGCAGTCTTCCAATATTTGAGGGGCTGCCATAGAGAGGAGGGGGTCAAGCACCTGTAGGCCAGACAAGGAACAATGGATGGAAACTGAACAAGGAGAGATTCAACCTGGAAATAAGGAGAAATTTTCTGACAGTGAGAGCAATCAACCAGTGGAACAGAAGTTGCCTTTGGAAGTTGTGGGAGCTTCATCACTTGAGAATTTCAAGAAAAGATTGGACTGCCATTTATCAGAAATGGTGTAGGATCTCCTGCTTGAGCAAGGGATTGGGCTAGAAGATCTTCAAGGTGCCTTCCAACCTAGTCTTCTATGTTCTACAAATCTGAAGGCCAAAAGGACTCCATCTCTTACCCTGTAGCAAGCGATTCCTACTCCCAGCCAGGTGAGACAAGAAGGTGATTTCTTACTCGCCAGAAGGTAAATGTGCTTGGCTTTGTCATACTGCCAAAAGAAAAGAGAAGAGAGAATTACTCTCCAGGCTGGGGCAATTTAGGATGGTTTCTCCTTGCTCGTTGACAAAAGCAACCTGCAGTTCTCCAAACGGAAAGAGGTCATTAGCAGCTGTTTGAACATGACTTGCTCCAGGCAGGCGGTTAGAAAAGGCTCATAAAACTCATAAAAATCATCACAGAATACAGGATGGTGTGATAGAACCCTCTTGGCTATGCGGAAAAAAACAAGATCCAAAACTCAGAGGGCAAAGGGAAGCATTACGGAAGGATTAAATATGAAATTAGCTTTGACCAATGGCTGGAATGTATTTTCTCCCAAATGGGAAAAGTATACATTTTTTTTTTTGCTTCTTTCTTCTGTCTAAGTAGTTTTTTCGGGTGGGTAGGTGGGAAGAAACTGGTTGAAGCAAATTGTTATGATTATTAAAATGATCGTTAAATTATTTTCATGGGAAATAATTGCTTCTTCGTCTACGGCAGTGTTTCCCAAACTTGGCTATTTTAAGATGCATGGAGTTCAATTCCCAGAATTCCCCAACCAGTATGCCTGGTTGAGGAATTCTGGGAGTTGAAGTCCATACATCTTCAAAGGGTCAAGTTTGGGAAACACTGGTCTACGGTCCTGATTGCACAAAGCGGCAAGACCTCAAACTGAGGTCTCCTCAAGTCTCAGAGGAAACCCCAGACTCAACAAATCCACCCCAACTTCTCAACATAGTATAATATTGGTCATTATCTTTACAGTGTACATTGGTACTACCCTGTTTTCCCCCAAAATAAGACATCCCTGATAATAAGCCCAATCGGGCTTTGGAGCGCATGGCAATAAGACCAAGCACTTATTTCAGGGTTCAAAAAAATGTAAGACAGGGTCTTATTTTCGGGGAAACATGGTAACGGCACTAGCAATTACCCTGTTTCCCTGAAAATAAGACCCAACCGGAAAATAAGCCCTAGCATGATTTTTCAGGATGCTTGTAATATAAGCCCTACCCCAAAAATAAGCCCTGGTTAAGTTCGTCAACCAGATGGAGGTGTTTAGTACTGTATTTCCCCCAAAATAAGACCTAACCAAAAAAATAAGCCATAATGTGTCTTTTGGAGCAAAAATTAATATAATACCCGGTGAGACAATGTTTCTGCCCATCAAAGTTCTACAGGGTGAGTCATCTCAAGTCAACGAATCCACCAGGATCTTCTTGTTGGTCCCATTTCTACCTTCTCACCTCCTTGCCTCCCAGATAGATGGATCCCAGTCGCAGGTACACAGTATGCATATCCTTCGCGTCCGTCACAAAGCTGATAGTGCGTTCATAGCAGGACTTTGCTTCACTGAAATTCCCGGTCAAGTAGCAGAGATGGCCTTTTTGAGCCCAAACCTCTGGATTCTAGAGAGGTAGCAGAGAAAGGGAGGGGGTTAAGCATGACATGTGGAGGCTGGCAATGAATCATAGGATGGGAAGGCTGGAAGGGACCTTGGAGATCTTCTAGTCCAGGGGTCTGCAACCTTAATCACTCAAAGAGCCATTTGGACCCCTTTCCCACAGAAAAGAAAACACCGGGAGCCACAAAACCCTTCCCTTGCCTGACTATTTCTTGAGCAGCCACAAAACTAGCATATGTAGTTGAATTAAATGTTCTGTTTTCTTCTGAAACTTTTCTTTTCTTGGATTTATCCATGGTTGGCCTGCCAGGGGTTGAAAAGCTCAATAAATCATGTGCCGGCGGGTGTCGCACATTGGCGGTTGTGATGCATATTTTGAGTGACAGGGAGCCGCAGCAGAGGGATGAAAGAGCCACATGCGGCTCCAGAGCCACAGGTTGCTGACCCCTGTTCTAGTCCCAACCCTCTAGACAAGGCAGGAGACCTTACATCATCCTGGTCGAATCAATACTTTTCCTCTTAAAACCTACATAGGAAATGGGGGATGGTGAGTGGAAAATTCAGAAATAATTAAAACAATTGGGGATGTTGATAAGGGAGAACTCATTCGATCCAAGAGCCAGGATAATTCTAGAATTGTAGTCCAGTACCTGGGAAGATGTTGTAGAATAAAACTGGTCCATCTGTCTCTTGGAGTTGGAACATATCTAAAAGGTAAAGGTTCCCCTTGCACATATGTGCTAGTCGTTCCCGACTCTAGGGGGTGGTGCTCATCTCCGTTTCAAAGCCGAAGAGCCAGCGCTGTCCGAAGACGTCTCCATGGTCACGTGGCCAGCATGACTCAACGCCAAAGGCACACAGAACGCTGTTCCCTTCCCACCAAAGGTGATCCTTATTTTTTCTAGTTTCATTTTTTACATGCTTTTGAACTCCTAGGTTGGCAGAAGCTGGGACAAGTAATGGGAGCTCACCCCGTTATGCGGCACTAAGGATTCGAACTGCTAAACTGCCAACCTTTTGATCGACAAGCTCAGCGTCTTAGCCAATGAGGCACTGTGTCCCTTTCAAGTTAGGGGGGCATTAAAATGCAACCCCCTAAACTTTTGGCTAAGCATGCTAAGTCCATTGAAGTAGAGAACAGGTACTTTTACGGAGTTTGAAATGATAGCAGCGAAAGAAAAGCAAGATCTGAGCCCAAAGGCGCAAAAGTTACATATTGAAAGTCTCCCCATATCCCTCCCCACCAGGGAACCAGACTGAATGTCCAAACCATGTCCCGGATAGTGTCATGTGGATCACATCTTCAGGTGTTTTCATCAGTGGTGAAATTCAATATTTTTTTTACTACCGGTTCTGTGGGCGTGGCTTGGAGGGCGTGGCAGGGGAAGGATACTGCAAAATCTCCATTCCCATCCCACTCCAGGGGAAGGATACTGCAAAATCTCCATTCCCACCCCACTCTGTGGCCAGACAGAGGTGGTATTTGCCGGTTCTCCGAACTACTCAAAATTTCCGCTACAGGTTCTCCAGAACCTGCTGGATTTCACCCCTGATTTTCATCCATTTGGAATTCTAAGACGGTTGGCCTTGACTGGGTATGAACTATTCCATTCAGCAGCGCAGTAATTCCAGAGAGCAAACCTCCTTTTTAGTTCACCTGGGCCTTCATTACACCAGCACACTTCCCAAACCCCAAAGCCATGCCCCCCACCCCCACCCCCCGTTACTATGGCAGCCGGTACCAAGCAAGCATCGAAGAGAAAATCCAGGCTGGAAATCCAGGCTGACACAATCAATCAAGTTAACTCTAGTTGGGTAATTAGAGAATCCCAAAGTGCTAAGGAGAGGTACGCACCAGGTAATCAATCTGCATAGCCGTTTCCAAGCTGTCTTCTGATTGGTCATATTCCTTCTTGAGCATGTAGGTCTGGGCCAGCACCAAGTAATAGTCACAGCTGGGGCCTCCTTGAGGGGAGATCAACTCATGCGCCAGCGCCCTGTGAACAAACTGGAAGGAAAGAGCCCATCATTGCTGCAGGGCCACTGGAATCCCCCGTCTCTTAGTCTTTGTTTTCCTACTCCTAGGAGTCTCTTTGGGACTGCCTCTTGCCCTACTGATGGAAGGAGAGGGGAGGCCTCTCTGAACAATGTTTTCAGTAGCTAGGACAGTGATGGCTAGCCTTTTTGCCATCACGTGCCAGGAGCGGAGGGGAGGGGGGTCACGTGCATGCGTGCCCACACCCATAATTCTATGCAGTGGGACCAGAGGTCAGCAAATAGGCCATTTCCGGCCTCCGGAGGGCCTCCGGGGGGGAGAAGGTTGTTTTCTCCCTCCCCAAGTTCCTAGAAAGGCTCTGGAGCCTGGGGATAGCAAAAAACGGGCCTTCCAGTCCCACCAGAAGTTGGTAAACAGGCCATTTCTGGCCTCCAGAGGACCTCCGGAGGGGTGGGAAGGCAGCTTTTGCCCTCCCCAGACTCCTAGAAAGGCTCTGGAGCCTGGAGAAAGAGAAAAACGGCCCTTCCCCCCCCCCCCCCCGAAGGCCCTCCGGAGGCAGGAAACAGCCCGTTTGCCAACTTCCGGTGGGACTGGAAGGCCCAAAAATCAGCTGACCAGCACACATGCGTGTCGTAGCTGAACTCACATGAGGCTACGCGATATGGCTACGCGTGCCACAGGTGGCACACGTGCCATAGGTTTGCCATCACGGAGCTAGGAGTTTCTTTGATTAACGTTTCTAGTTCTTTGAACTAATAAAGCAAGCTCATCATCGCGAATGCAGAGTCTGATAAGAACTGGTTCAAATTTGCTAAAAACACAAACTGTGCAACCTTGAGTAATTTGCAAACTTATTATGCTTCATTCATCTTCTTTTAATGTTCCCATAATCCCTTGCAGAGCGGAGTCTGGGCAAGTGAATGGAGCGGAGTGTTTACTGGCCGGATGCCTTTCCTATCGCCAATGTGGAGTTTTTTTCCCCCCAGCAGATATATTCTCATTGTGCCCAGAGAGAGAAATGTCTACCTAGGATCGAACTCATAGCTTCTTGAATGTGAGGCAAGGACTCTGCCTCTAGGCTACTGCACCACTCAAACTTATTATGCTTCATTGTAATATAAAAAAACCACTTCTGAATGTGAGGAGGAGCATTAACAAGATCATGCTAAGAACATTATGGGATGCTATGAAATGTTACGTGGAACATATAAAGCTGATGAACATGCTTGTCACATAATAGGAGCCTTGACGGTGCTGCGGTTAAAATGCAGTATTGCAGGCAAACTCTGCCCACAGTCTGTAGTTCAATCCTGATGGTCTCAAGGTGGATCCTTCTGAAGTCAGTAAAATGAGGACCCCGATTGTTGGGGGCAAAATGCAAATAATGCTGACATTGTAAACCTGCCTAGCGAGTGCTATAAAATGCTATGGGATGGCATATCAGCCTAAATGCTATTGCTGTTACTATATGAACCTACCAATGAAAAAAACGCATTCCAAACAGTTCAAATATGTTTGAACTGTATATAAAGTGATTCTAAGGGGCTTCTTTTTACTTATGCAAAAATAAAGAGATATTAATCTACCTTTCCAACTAGGATTCTATGTTGAAACTCTAGAAAGACTGCAGAGAAGAGCAACCAAGAGGATTAGAGGACCCTATACCTGACAGGTGGCACACAGAGCCATATCGATGGGCACGTGAGCTCAGCTCCGGCGGGCATGCGCATGCCAGTCAGCTGATTTTCAGGCCTTCTGGCCCCACAGAAGTAGGGAAACAGGCTGTTTCCAGCCTCTGGAGGGCCTCCGGGCTGGTGGGGAAGGCCGTTTTTGCCCTCCCCAGGCTCCTAGAGAGGCTCTGGAGCCTGGGGAGAGCAAAAAACGAGCCTACCAGGCCCACCGTGCCATCATGTGCCAGAAGCAGGGGGAGCATGGGGAGGGCATGCGTGCATGCCTAGGGGACAGGGCGCATATAAGTATGGCTATGGGCACCCGTGCGTGACCCCCCCCCCGTGCTCCCCCGCTTTTGGCACACAATGGCAAAAAGGTTAGCCATCACTGCCCTATACCATTACAGACAAGTGGCTGTCCAATCTCTTAAAAGCCTCCAGTGATGAAGCACCCACAACTTCTGGAGGCAAGTTCTTGCACTGGTTAATTGTCCTTTCTGTTAGGGAGTTTCTCCTTAATTCCAGGTTGCTTCTCTCCTTGATTAGTTTCCATCCATTGTTGTTGTTGTTGTTTTTTTTGTCTTGCCTTCTGGTGCTTTGGAAAATAAATGTCTATGGAGATTCTCCATCATCTAGGTCATGGTTCTCCCAAAGGTGTTTTTTTTTCAGGAGGCAACAGAAGTTTCTTGTCTTTCTTGGAAGACACCCAAGAAGCTTCTTTAGCTCTGATTGGATGGGTGGGGAATGGAAGGATGCTGCACTAGATACCTGACTAGGTGGCTCAGTGGCTAAGACACTTGAGCTTGTCGATCAGAAAGGTCGGCAGTTCGGCGGTTCAAATCCCTAGTACAGGTCTCCTGCGTGAGTCCCCAACCTTTCGGACCTCAGGGACCACTAAATTCATAATTTTAAATCCCACGGACCACTAATATGATCTGCCTAATGACTGGCTGGGTGGGCGTGGCAAGGTGGTCATGTGACTGGGTGGGCGTGGCCAACTCAATGTCACTCACATCGAGGGGCATCTTGCCAGCCTCTACTCACTACTCCTCGCCTGCCCGCCTGGGCTCCTTAGGGCCCCAACGGGAAGCAGTTGCTGGAGCTAAGCAGCCACCATGAGAAAGAGTTGGCAAAACAGCTGCTCAGTTCAAATTGGATCTGACCGAAAAGGAGGCTCAGCAGAAGCACCTCATTGAGGACTAGGAGCATAGGCTTCCCAAGCAGAAGGAAGATCTGCGGGAGTGCAAAGCACCTCACTGAGGACTACAAGCATAGGCTTTCCATGCAGAGGGAAGACCTGCAGGAGTGCAAGGCCAGATACCGGTGCCTGGAGGCTCAGCGCGCTGAGATGGTCAGCCAGTTCCAGGCCATGAGGCAGTCCCACTGGAACCGGCTCTTCACCACCAGCGGCTCTTCCCTCCAGCTTTTGCCCAAAGCCCCGCACCAGGAGGCTGAAGCAGACACCAAATCGGAATTTTTGCCCCCTGTCCGACCCACACAAAAAGACCCCAAAGGGGGAGACTCTCTGCAGCAGCACAAATGTTCATTGCAGGTATCCGGCCTAGGGACCGTAGTTTGAGGACCCCTGATTTAGTGCAATATAAAAAATGGAAATAATTTTTCTGGGGACCACCAAAATGTTCTTACGGACCACCAGTGGGCCACAGACCACCAGTTGGTGACCACTGGACTAGATGACCTCCAAGGTCCCTCCCAACTGTTACTGTTACACATCCTTTGGGGGAAAAAGTTGACCCCCCCCTCCTCTTTGTGGCAGCCCCTCAAATATTGGAATACTGCTATCATGTCCTCTCCTAGTCCTTCCTTCCTCTAGACTAGCCATACCCAGATCCTGCAACTGTTCATATGTTTTTGTCACCGGGGCTTTTAATCATCTTAGTTGCTCTTTTCTGCACTTTTTTTCCAAGGTCTTAACATCATTTTTGTAATGTGCTGACCAAAACTGGATGTAAGTCTTCTTTGTTTCATTAGTGTCATAAAACAGCTTGAGGCATCCGCTGCCTGCCCCCAGGATGCCTTCGCTCTGTCTGAACACCAGACGGTGATTTTGCTGAGCCCCGCGACAGAGCCGAGAAGACAAGCGGAGAGATTCAGAACAATAGATCAGTGCGGTGGCAGCTTTTTTCTGGCTACACAGCGAGCTCTCGGTCCTAGCAAGTTTCATTGCTGGGGAAAGGCTTTCAGAGATGAAAGGGAAATTCACTATGATTAAGCTGAGAGAAAGGAAAAGGGTGATATTCGAGAAGTAATGGCAATCAGCGATGTAATTTAGAAAGATCACTGCCTGGCCAGACAATCATGTTGAAAAATCATATCCAAGTTCTGGGTGCTCGAAATACAAACATGATGATACACACACACACACACACACACATACATATATACCGTATTTTTCGGAGTGTAAGACGCACCGGACTATAAGACAAACCTACCTACCTTTTTTGGCGAGGAAAACAAGAAAAAGAAATCTGCCTCTGCCTCCCAGCAATTTTGCTTCCTTGCAGCAAACAGCAAACAGCCTGCTTTACTTTAATTTTCGTTTTCAGCATAGCTTGATTAGCACAAGAAGAAAAAAAAATTTGCTCCAGCAATTTAGCTCCTTGCAGCAAGCAGCAGGGGCCCGAGCAAAACAGCTGAGAGTTGGGAGGCCGATCCAATCAACTTGTGCTAATTAGGCTGTGCTGACGCTGAAACGAGCTGTTTCTTCTTACTGCTTGCGGCAAGGAGCTAAATTGCTGGAGCCCCAAAGGGTGGTGGGCCAGTGGGTGAGCAGGGCTACATTCGGTGTATAAGACGCACCTAAATTTTCACCCCCTTTTAGGAGGGAAAAAGGTGCGTCTTATACTCCGAAAAATACTGTATATACTAGCTGATAACCCAGCGTTGCCCGTGTATTTATTTATCCCAATCCTGTATTAGACAGGAAGAGCAACTTCACCCTGAGCCCTGATTTTGGCGAGAATTAAATTACTTAGAAACGTTGCTCCTGTGCACCCAAAAGTGTCAAGTAACATGATACCACCTTGTTGTTTTGCTAGCTGATCCATGATAATTTGGACGTTGTAGTTCTTTTCTCGTATGTACGTCTTGTCCGGACCAAACGTAATTTCTAATGTTGGATTTTCCCCCTTACCAGAGGGAGCCCCCTTATGGAGTACTGTGAAGTCATTACCATGGCAACTCCACTGTGCTATACAGTAGAAGCCATTTTAAGGCACAACAGGCTGTATCTTAACAGAATGCACATCCCGAGGGGTGTCAGGGGTGTCTTACCCCCCCCCCCCACAGTATTTCTTTCCAGAGAGTAAGTCATCTGTGAACCTCTGGTGAACATCTGGTTGAAATTGCTCAAGGAAGTGCAGGTAAGTGAGTGGAGAGAAATATCTAAGTCCGATTTTCACAGAACTACAGGAAGTCTTCAATTTAGGGTTGAATGTGGCAAGAAAAGTTGTAAGATGGGGCCAAAACTTACTTAACAAATGTTTCCCTCAGCAACAGACATGTTGGGATCAAGTGTGGTCGTAAGTCCAGGACTACCTCGAATAATAATTCCGAATACTCAGTAATAATAAATCAATGAATTAAATAAAGGAATAATTAAAGCATTCCTGCTCACTATGTCAGTCTCTCTCAAATCACCCCCGCCCTCTCACAAAGACATCACAAAACAAATTTGTGTGACCTTAATCCTGCCCTCTCTGCTTCTGTGGCAGAAAAAGGAAGGGTTGGCTGTTACCCCAAAGGATGGATGTGTTCTTGGCATCACCTAAATCACGGGTGTCAAACTCGCCACGTCACGTTGCCGTCACACGACGTCTTGCGACGTTTTTTCCTTTCGCAGAACTGGGATGGGCCTGGCCTGTGCGTGACATATTTGGCCCACAGGCTGCCAGTTTGACACCCCTGGGCCCTAAATCAATGCGCCTAAACATTTTCTTGGTCTCCTCCAGCCTCGGTTGACCCTGCACTCACCTGAAGGGCATTGACATCCAAGAGGAATTTTATTGTTTCCATGAAAATAGAGGTGGTTTGCTGGGGTTGTTGTATGACCAGGCTCAGGTCTGGTTCAAATGCAACTGCCGCAGGTTTGGAAATTTCTGAAATGAAACCGAAAGAGCAAGGAGTTTGAGGGAAACGCCAACATAGCAGGTCAGCTTGGTCGCTCAACGGTGAGACACTGGTGAAGTGGGCACAACAGCGTCTGCAATTTCTGTGTCGCATGAGAAGAGCACAGCTTCCTTCCCCTGTCCTTACCACTTTCTCTAGAGGGACTTAGAATAGAATAACAGAGTTGGAAGGGACCTTGGAGGTCTTCTAGTCCAGCCTCCTGCTTAGGCAGGAAACCCTACACCACTTCAGACAAATGGTTATCCAACCTCTTCTTTAAAACTTCCAGTGTTGGAGCATTCACAACTTCTGGAGGCAAGTTGTTTCACTGATTCATTGTTCTGTCAGGAATTCTCTCCTTAGTTCTAAGTTGCTTCTCTCCTTGATTCATTTCCACCCATTGCTTCTTGTCCTACCCTCAGGTGCTTTGGAGAATAACTTGACTCCCTCTTCTTTGGGGCAGCCCCTGAGATATTGGAACTCTGCTACCACATCTCCCCTAGTCCTTCTTTTCATTAAACTAGACACACCCAGTTCCTGCAACCGTTCTTCAGTTTTAGCCTCCAGTCCCCTAATCCTCTTTGTGGCTCTTCTCTGCACTCTTTCTAGAGTCTCCACATCTTTTTTACATTGTGGCGACTAAAACTGAATGCAGGATTCCAAGTGTGGCCTTACCAAGGCATTATAAAGTGGCATCAACACTTCACGTGATCTTGATTCTATCCCTCTGTTTATGCAGCCTAGAACTGTGTTGACTTTTTTTGGCAGCTGCAGTACACAGCTGGCTCATATTTAAATGGTTTTCCACTAGGACTCCAAGATCCCTCTCACAGTTACTGCTATTGAGCAAGGTACCACATATACGGTACCTGTGCATTTTGTTTTTCTTCCCTAAATGTAGAACCTTGGTTTTTTCACCATTGAATTTCATTTTGTTAGATAGCGCCCAATGTTCAAGTCTGTCAAGATCCTTCTGTATCTTGAGCCTATCTTCTAGAGTGTTGGCTATTCCTGCCAGTTTGGTGTCATCTGCAAATTTGATGAGTTCCCCATCTATCCCCTCGTCTAAGTCATTGATGAAGATGTTGAAGAGCACTGGGCCTAAAACAGAGCCTTGGGGTACTCCACTGCATACTTCCCTCCATGTAGATGCAGTTCCATTGAGGACTACACGTTGAGTGCAGTTGGATGATTGAAAACATCCTGTCATATTGTATTATTGTGTGGTTTGGAAGCATTACTGTTTCAGATAGGAAGGCAGTGCAGAGAGTGGTGAAGACGGCAGAAAAGATTATTGGAAGTTCACTTCCTTCTATCCAGGTCATAGCATATAAGTGATGCTTGACCAGGGTCCGGAGTGTTGTCTGGGACTCTACACATCCTCTCCATGACCAGTTTCCTTTGTTACCTTCTAGGAGGAGGCTTCACAATATCAGAAGCAGAACAATGAGATTCTGGAACCGCTTTGTACCATAGAGTATCAACTCTGTTAATGCTCAAGATTCTTTTTTCTGCTATGTATTCTAAATGAACTGTGATTAATATATGTGTGTTTGTGTATGTGTATGTTTATGTATATGTGTGTGTGTATGGATGGATAGATAGATATAGATAATGATTGATAGATAGATAGATAGAGAGAGAGAAAACGCATATGTATGTGTATGAGTGTATATATATGTATGTCTTTGGTTATTCGGGTTTTCTCCCGCGTAAAAGTGTCTTGGTAACGTTTCGACGAAGTCTCATTTGTCATCTTCAGGCTGATGTTTTCGGCTTCGTGCTTCTAGAAGCAATCAGCCAATCAGAGCACAGCCAACCCCCCATCCAATCAGAGCACAGCCAAGCCCCCAACCAATCAGAACACACCTCCACCCAATCAGAACACAGCCAAGCTCCAACCCAATCAGTTCACACCCCCACTGGCAGTTAAAGGAAGAAACAGCTGCAATCACACATTGCTCCTAGAAGCACGAAGTCGAAAACATCAGCCTGAAGATGATGAATGACAAAGTGTCTTTGTCGAAATGTCGCCAAGACACTTTCAATTTTATGAGGGAGAAAACCCGAATAACCAAATACCTACATACAAACACCTGCGAAAACCTCAGAAAACATATATATATATATATATATATATATGTAAGTTTTCACGGGTATATATGCATGTACAGTTAATATCTCGGGTTTCTTCCCGTGTAATTGTAAACATATCCCTAAAAGGGTAGTAGCATATATATATATTCTTTCGAGAATGGACATCAGAATTTCAGTTTTTAATGTGCCAGTGTTTTCACAGAAAAAAAAGTGATAATAAATGTTATCTCGTCTCACCTCAACTCACCTCACCCTTACTTTATCTTACCTTATCTGGAAACTGAGAATCAGCAATTATTCTTTGTTTCCTAGTGCTTGGTTAATAGAAGTTCAGTTCTGGAACCTTGCTTTGCAGGCTTGCGTTGAGTTTCCAGCTGGACCTCAAGTTGTGTAGCAGTGTCAGCAAGCTCTTGCCACTTTCATCAGAGTGACAAATACAGTTTGCGGCATTGCTTTGCAAGCTCTGGGCCTTGTGTGTGTGAGCATATGTGTCAGTGGCGAAATCTTCCCCAGATTGCCACTGTTTTGCTGCACGCGCATACGCGGTGTGCACCAAAAGCGTGCTATGCGCACGCATGCACCAAAAGCATGCTGCGCGCGCATGCGCAGTACACACAAAATGCACGCTTTGCACAGAAAAAGAAGACTTCACTAGGTAAGTAGAACAGCAAGGGGGGAAACAGCTGTGCCGCATGATTTAGCTTTGTTAGAAAGCAGGATTTCCTGCTTTCTAGCGAAGCTAAACTGTGCAGCACAGCTGATCATCGGAAATACCGGTTCGACTGAACCGGTAGCTTTTTAAACTACCGGTTTGTCTGAACTGGCAGCTTTTTTAAACTACCAGTTTGTCTGAACTGGCAGCTTTTTTAAACTAACGGTTTGTCTGAACAGGTAGTTTTTATCACTACGGGTTCGCCTGAACTGGTAGTTTTTATCACTACAGGTTCACCTGAACTGGAGCGAACCGGTAGAATTTCACCCCTGATATGTGTGTGTGTGTGATGTGGCAAGGGAAGACCAAAGGGAGAAGGACTTCCAGCGCAACACCACAAGGCTCCTATGGCCAATCTGTGCCCACCCAACCCCAGCTGATGCTGGGGCAAGAAGGCTTTGAGAAAGCTTTGGCTAAATGGGCCCACCTTGAATTTTAACATGCAACACAACTCCTTGCATGGCAACGTGATACTGAGGTGATGGACAGGGGTGGAACCTGAATGAAAGATGAAAGGAGGGCTGTCTATGGAGATTCTCAATCATCCAGGTCATGGTTGCCTCAAAGATGTTTTTCCAAAAGGCAACTGGACTTTCTTGTTTTTTTTAATTTTTCCTTGAAAATGTTTCACTCCTCATCCAAGAAGCAGAAGAAACCCAAGAAAATCTACTTGCCTTTTTGGAAAAGCACCTTTGGGAGATGAATGGAGAGGCCCTCCGAAAGATAAGGAGCTGTCTCTAGCTATCCCTTAAGACCGCCTACCTCTCTGTGTGCTCATCCTAAATTTACTGGGTGTAACGGACAATCTCTTGAACGGTTTATGTACGGTATCTTCTTCGGGTGCACGAAGGGAGCTGGTTGGCTCTGAAGACTCTGCTTGGATTTTCACTGCGGATTCTGGAGATTCTTCTGGAGATAAAAAGGAAATCAACCTATATGAGGACACAAAAAGCAGTCCTGATTTGACCAGCCTCTTTAACTGGATAGCAGAATTATGTTCAGTAGAAAGTCCCCCATCTAGACTACAATCTAAATGGTAAAAGGTAAAGGTTTCCTCTCGCCAGTCATGTCCAATTCTAGGGGGCGATGTTCATCTCCGTTTCCCAGCAGAGGGAGCCGCCGTTGTCTGAAGACGCTTCCATGGTCATGTGGCCGGCATGACTATATGCAAGGTGCACGGGAATGCTGTTACCTTCCCACCGAAGTGGTACCTATTTATCTACTTGCATTTGCATGCTTTCGAACTGCTAGGTGGGCAGGAGCTGAGACAAGTGACGGGAGCTCACTCCGTCACACGGTGCTCGGGTCTCGAACTGCCGACCTTCCAGTCGACAAGCTTACAACTTGTTTAACACTGGTCAGGAGTTCAGTTAACCTTCTGAGTTCATTTATGGGTCACGCAGTTTGTTGACCAAGGGAATCCATGAGAAGAATGTCAGTGTTCTGGTAAGAGCTCTTCACTGACTGTCACCATCAGCCAATTCCTAAAGAGAAAATTCTTGATGGTAAGAACAATTAATCAATGGAACAATTCGCCTCCTGGAATTGTAAGTGCTTCATCGCTGGAGATTTTCAAAAATAGACTGGACAACCATTTGTCTTCTGCCTTGGGCATGGGGTTAGGGTCCCTTCTGTCCCTATAATTCTATAATTCTATAGTTCCATAATTCTATTATAATTCTATAATAATTCTATAATTCTCTTTGTTTTTTCACATTGCTTTTTTCTGGTCCCAGGATAATGGGTCTTAGATGCCCTGGTGGTTGGAATGCGGTATTGCAGGCTAATTCTGCCAACTACCAGCAGTTTGATTCTGACCGGCTCAAGTTGACTCAGCCTTCCATCCTTCCAAGTTTGGTAAAATGAGGACTCAGATTGTTGGGGGCAAGAGACTGACTCTGTAAATCGCTTAGAGAGGGTTGTAAAAGCACTGTGAAGCGGTATATAAGTCTAACCGCTATTACTGTTGCCAGGGTAATATAGAGGCTAATTATCCAAACCATGGATCCATAACCTTACAGTGTAGATGCCAAATTTAAGATGGACTCAAGGCACTCTGTTTCTCAATGCAGTAAGGTTGCCATGGAAATAATAGAAAGGCTGCAGCACTCAAAATTGCCCGGATAAAGGTGAAAGGATGACATCTGGCTACTTTGGCAGGCATAGCTGAATTCCTCTGGTGTTGCGACCCAGAAATTTGGCATTTGGCAGCTGAGCAAGAACTGAAACATCTACAAGTCAGAGAAAGGCCTGGGTACATTTTGGGCCCACCTCAGAAAATAAATAAATATCTCACTCATTTTACAAATCTGCAATGAGGCTATGTAGAAGACTTTGAGTCTCAGCTGCCATCCCGATCTGAAGCAGGGATGAAATCCAGCAGGTTCTGACAAGTTCTGGAGAACCTGTAGCGGAAATTTTGAGTAGTTCGGAGAACTGGCAAATACCACCTCTGGATGGGCCCAGAGTGGGGAGGGAATGGGGATTTTGCAATATCCTTCTCCCAGGAGTGGGGAGGGAATGGGGATTTTGCAGTATCCTTCCCCCAGGAGTGGGGAGGGTATGGGGATTTTGTAGTATCTTTCCTCTGGAGTGGGGTGGGAATGGAGATTTTACAGTATCCTTCCTCCTGGAGTGGGGAGGGAATGGGGATTTTACAGTATCCTTCCCCCAGGAGTAGGGTGGGAATGGAGATTTTGCAGTGGGCATGGAGGGAATGGAGATTTTGCAGTATCCATCCCCCGGGAGTGGGGTGGGAATGGAGATTTTGCAGTATCCTTCCCCTGCCACGGCCACCAAGCCACGGCCACAGAACCGGTGGTAAAAAAAATTGAATTCCACCATTGATCTGAAGGTCTCGGTTTGAAGCACAAAGTGCTCTATCATGAATGTGAAAACAGCTATTTGGCCCTCAAGGTCGTAATAGAAAGACCGACTCAGCCTTTTGCCTTCAGAATCACTGTTCTGCACTCAAAGTAGGAATTCTTCCAGTGGAAATGGCTCAAACTCAAAACGTTTTGCCCGCCCCTGTTTTCCATCGATGGATGTATCTAAAAAAAGAATAAATATTAAATTCCACTAGCAATGGAAATGGGAGAGTGGAACATGAGGACGGGCCAAAAAAGGAAGGGTTAATTTTACCTGGGTTTTTCCTTGTAGACACAACGTCATAATGGAGGTCCACCAAGAGCAAGGGTTTCCAACTTCGGCAACTTTACGACTTGTGGACTTCAAGTCCCAGAATTCAGCATGGGCTGGCTGAGGAATTCTGGGAACTGAAGTTCACAAGTTGTAAAGTTGCCAAGGTGGGAGACCTCTGAGCTAGAGAACATTGGGAGAAGTAGCTTGGAATAGGCTCTCTCTTGGCCAATGATCCTTTTTCCTATACAGGTAATCCTCGACTTATGACCACAATGGCGCCCAAAATTTATGTTCTTAAGTGAGAAATTTTTTAAGCCGTAAAATGGAGTTTGCTCCATTTTACGACTCTTCTCGCCACCTTTGTTAAGTGTATCGCTGTAGTTCTTAAGTTAGTCAAGTTAGCCAAGATGGCGCAGTTGTTAGACTGCAGTACTGCAGGCTACTTCAGCTGACTGCTAGCTGCAATTTGGCAGATCGAATCTCACCAGGCTCAAAGTTGACTCAGCCTTCCGCCCTACCGAGGGGGGTCAAATGAGGACCCAGATTGTTTGGGGGGGGGGGGCCGTAGGCTGACTTGTAAACCGCTTAGGGAAGGCTGAAAAGCACTATAAAGCGGTATATACTATTGCTCACCCTTCCTTCCTTCCTTCCTTCCTTCCTTCCTTCCTTCCTTCCTTCCTTCCTTCCTCTTTCTCCTTCCTGGTGGCGCAGTGGTTAGAATGCAGTATTGCAGTCTAACTCTGCCGATTGCCAGAGGTTCGATCATGTCAGGCTCAAGGTTGACTCAGCCTTCCATCCTTCCAAGGTGGGTCAAATGAGGTCCCAGATTGTTGTGGGGCAAGAGGCTGACTCTGTAAACTGATTAGAGAGGGCTGTAAAAGCACTATGAAGCGGTATATAAGTCTAAGTGCTATTGCTAGTCACACGGTTTTTTAAGTGAATCTGGCTTCCCCGTGGACTTGGCTTGTCAGAAAGTCGACAAAGGAGATCACACAACTCTGGGACACTGCAACCATCATAAATCGGAATCAGTTGCCAAGCCTCTGAATGTAAATCTCGTGACTATGGGGATGCTGCAAAGGTCATAAATGTGAAAAAGGGTCATAAGTCTCTTTTTTTTCTAGTGCCGTTGTGAACTGCTTTAAGTTGAGGGCTACCTGTAATGCTTTCCCCAATTTTCAAGAACACGGTAATGTCAACTCGCAAAGCATCCCTGGCCTGCTCTCGAATTGCCATAGGCAAGGGGGATGGGAAAACGGCGAAGCAGCATGGCAGCCAAAAACAAAAGCACATTCCAGACATAACTCTCTCAAGGCTGTCTCCCAGGGTTACCCACAGCGGCCAGAGGGGAGTGATCTCTACAACCCACGAAATTGCTCCATTGGCGAATGTGACTGATGACACACCCTGGGGGGAGCGGGGAAACAGGGTCAAGTCTGGGCCATAAATTACGTGGGGTCAGAGTTGGCTTCCCTTGGAACATGCAGACATGGATTTCTTTTGAAGCTTGGCTCGAGGCTCATGATTTAATTAGGGCATCCGTCGGAACCCTGACAGGTAAAGTTTGTGACCTGTTGCCCCTCATGGGCATCGTCAGCTTACCAGAGTCCTCTGGGCCAACCAGGGACTGCGCCCGTGAAGCCAGGTATGACGTTCTTTTCTTTGCTACTGGTACTTCTTCTATGCTTGGAGGACTTGGTTTCTCTTTGGGCAGATGGGCCTTCTGGAGCTTGGTAGCCTCACGGAAGGCCATCTCGACCCGAATGTAGTTTTCCTGGATATCATAGAAAAGTCCTAAAAGGAAAGGTAGGAAAAGAAAAAGGAAGATTTCCCTCAGGAAATAATTACGGTGATGTTGAAGGAGGCATAGGAACATCAGGGTTATCAGGTTCTTTGGTATCCACCTAAAACTGCGATCATTCTCTATTTATTTAATAGTGATGGACCCCCTTTATTTTACGCACCTTAAAACTATGTACTTGCCTTTTGTTTTCCCAATGACAACCTGATGGGGTGGGGTGGGCTGAGAGAGAAGAACTGACCCAAAGTCACCCAGCTGCTCTTCATGGCTAAGGCGGGACTAGAATTCACCATCTCCTGGGGATTGGCCCAAAGTCACTCAGCTGATTTTCATGCCTAAGGCAGGATTAGAACTCACCTCATCTCCCTTGGAATGCTCCCAGAGAACTAATTGCCAGACGCAGGGCAAGGCCAAACTTAGCACAGAGTCAAACAGAACTTTCCAAAGCTTGAACCGGTCAGATGAACTAATTGCTTAGTTCATCTTAGTTCATCGTGCATGTGTGAGGGGCTGGAAAGCAGGGGGGATCATGTGCACATTGCATTATGGGTGCCGGCACGCACGCACACTTTCAGCACATGCCAAGAAAAAGTTTAGTCATCACTGCTATAGACTATGCAAAAAGTGTGCCGAGCACTGATGGTGTCCACACTCTGGGAATCAACATTTCCAAATCTTCCAGGCTAAATTAGCCAGATTCGTACCTAACATGGTCCAGGCCACGACACTGCTCGGCTCCACACAGGTGGCGTCTTCAAAAAAGACTTCAGCCTCTTCATAATTCTGCAGCATCACAGCCATGATCCCACACAACAGCACACTGAAGAGACAAGAAACAACGAATCAAAGGAAGGCCCTTCCACTGTAAGGACAATCCTCTACATCCCATTATGGGGTTGTTCCTATCACAGTACATGGTTTAGAGAGCTCCTAAAGCACATTTATTTGGAAAGAGAATCCAATCAGTTTGAAATTTACAATGACCATGATAATAATCTATCACTATTGTTGTATGTACACTGAGAGCTTATGCACAGGAGACAAATTTCTTGTGTGTCTAATCACACTTGGCCAATAAGAAAGTCCAGTTGCCTCCTGAAAAAGCACCTTGGGGACAACCGTGACCTGGATGACGGAGAATCTCTACAGACTTTTAGCTATGCAATTTCGGATGAACACCCTTGGAATGGCATGGGAGTAGGAAGAGATTTCCAGAGGGAAAAAATGGCAGACTACAGGAACCAGGAGCACTAACTCAGGTGACCCTGAGGAGACAGATAAACCTCCAATTATTCAACGACCTTCAAAAAGGATGCAAATGACCAGCTGTCTGCAAGGAATATAAATCCTTCCACTCCCCATTATCCTGTCAGAACTGAAGAAGCTTCTAGAACACTGATGGCTAACCTTTATGTCGTCGCATGCCAAAAGTGGGGTCACACAGGGACGTCGCAGGCATGTGTGCCCACACCCATAATTCAATGATCCCCCCCCGGTGTTTGCGCTCCTCCCGCTTTTGGCACGCGATGGCAAAAAGATTACTGGTGGGCCCGGAAGTCCCATTTTTTGCCCTCCCCAGGCCCCAGAGGCTTTCTTGGCGCCTGGGGACAGTGAAAACGGCCTTCCCCACCCCCTCCATAGGCCGGAAATGGCCCATTTCCTGACTTCCGGTAGGCCCAGAAGGCCCAAAATCAGCTGGCCAGCGAGCAAATGCGTGCTGGAGCTGAGCTTGGGCAACGCTCACATGCCCACAGATATGGCCCACAGATATGGCATGTGGCACACATGCCATAGGTTCGCCATCACAGTTCTAGGATGAGAAGCGAAACGTCTTCACAAGAAAGTCCAGTTGCGGACTTCCGGTTTGCTGTTTGTCGCTGCCAGACGTTCCTTTGGGATCGTCAGCTTCCATCGCCTGTCAGAGCCGCCTTCACAACGGAATGGCGGCTCGAAAAAACTCCGTTTCCATGAGGAAACGGAGATAGAGCCAGCAGGGGTGGGTAGAACTCTCTGCGGAGTCCCCAAAGTTTTTCCTTTACTTTTGGGACGGAGCGGATGAGATGCCCCGTATCCCCAGCCGCTGCTCCGGGCTTTGGGAGACCTCTGCTGATGCAGAGCCAGGTGTCAAAAGCAAGCCTGCAAATTTAACAGACTACTCAAAGAAAATGTGAGCTGGACCTGTAATACTGAACCGCAAGTATTTTACTGATTTTTTAAAAAATTACTTAAGAGAGAGGAGGAAAAGAAAGAGGAAAAAAAGCCTTTTAAAATGGTGTCGGCTGGAGGAGAGGCTGAAAGGGAAAGTCCTTCCGTTTTCTATTACCATAATGTAGCGGAATAAATACCACTGGCTACATTTGTAGACAAAACTTCGCTCCTGTGTCTTTTTCTCTTTTTCTTCCCTTGGAGACTTAATATTGTTGTTGATTGGAAAGAAGTCCTTTTTTTTTTTTTTTCTTGCTTGCTTTTTTTTAACAAAGCCTGCCTGGGCGGAAACATGGCACTGAGACTCATAAAGTCAGATAAACAAGAAGGGGGGGGGATCCCCCCACCAACAACTTAAAGGAACAAGTCTTAATTCTTCAGTCTCAGAAACCTGATTTTAATATAATAGAATTTTTTATAGAGGAGATTGAAAGAAGGGAGGAGATTGTGAATCAGCAATTTGAAAAATTTAAGCAGGAAATTAAAGAATTGGTGAAATCTAAGTTTGATTTTTTGGAGAAAAAATTCTCAAAAGTGGTTAATGGTTTTACAGGATTTATGATACAGTTGGACACAAATACTAATGTACTAGAGTCTAAAATGGAAGAAATTCAAGATAAATTGGACAATAGAATTCAAAAAATTGAAAATGATTTGACAAACACTCAGGATAATAGCTTAGAAGAAAAACCTAAAATGGATGCTGATCAAAAGTATGGTAATGCAGAAAATCTGCAACAGAAGATTGAAAAAGAGATTTTAATGGTACAATATAATTTCACAGAATATGCGATAAGATTAAGAGGTTTGCAGGAAAATAATAGAGATGATTTAAGGAAAATATCTTCTGAATTTCTAGCTGGGATTCTAAAGGTTCAACCTGACGAAGTGTTTTGCAGGATTGACAGAGTTTATCGAATCAACTCCTGGATTGCCAAGCAAAGGCAATTGCCTAGAGATGTGGTGATTTATTTTACAGATAAAGAAATTAGGAATAATATCGTGCAAAATTCCTTCAATTCTAATTTGCAATTGTATGAAAGAAAGATTTGGATTTACAAGGAACTCCCACCTAAGATATTGATGGAAAGGAAGAAATTTGGTTTTCTGGTGAATGAGTTAAAAAAGAGAAATATCCCATTCAGGTGGGACGCCCCAGTTGGTATTATATTTAGATACCAAGGAGAAAGATATCAGCTAAATACTGTTGAAAGAGCGGAAGAATTTTATCAAAATAGGTTGAAAATGAACTTAACATCTTCAGGTATAATACAGGATAAGCAGAAGGAGCTGGAAATAAAGGTAAAATATCGAATTACAGAGACTGTACCAGATGAATTGCCTTTGGATTTATTGGATACCCCAGCTGGACTATCTACAAATTTGAGAGAAGTGGCATCTAACCTTAATGTGATGACTTATCAAGGCAAGGATAAGCATGGAAACCAGTTAGGGGATATGCAAGGGATAAAAAAGAAACATGAGATACAAAAACAAAACCAACAAGACCAATCTACAAAGCAGAATAAAAACCGACCAGATGATACACAATTTGTAGAAAGGAAACCAGGATGGAAACCAAACCCACAAAAAGAAAAGAAAAAAAGAAATAGGTGGCATAAAAATAGAAATTTCTAAATCAGGCAACAGTGAAGCCAGTGACTTTAAAATATGAATGATTATGTGTAAACACACAAGAGGCGACGTATTGGTTAATATCATCCTGAGGATTGTGGCAGATCTCTGCATGGCCGTAATCTGGGGACGTGAAACGAGCCTTAAACTGATGGATTTGAATTATCCATTTTGGAATTTCTTTTTGTGTTGATAAACATATTATATTATCTTGAATCACAAGGCAAGAGAATTATGCTGGGGCATGCAGAAGATCGGGTTGTTACCCACTACGATGATGGGAATTAATAATCCTGATGAAACCCACAATTATTACTATATGGAATATAATTATAATGTCACTCGGGTGGTTGTTTTTACTTTTATACATATAAGAAGATATTTACTACTGATGGGGGCAGATATGATTGAAGATCCTGAATAAACTGTTGCACCAGCAAGCTATGTTACCCGATTATGGATGTTGGTTCTACCAATCCAGTGGAAAGACCTCAAAGAAGATACTATATGGATTATAAATTTAAAGTCATTGTCTTTTCTTTTTTTTTTATTTAGATATAATGGAAAATATAGACATATATTTTTAAGTAGTGTGGGCAGTGAATCAAAGATATTAAGAAATGTTGTGTATGGTAATTTTGCATGATAGTGGGTGAATAAGCTAGTTAGTAGATTGATTAGTCTAAGAAAAGGGATTTTTAAGTGATATATTTAGGGGAGTGGAGGAAATGGATAGAGTGGAATAAATGTTAAACTAGATTTTATGGGGAAGGCTGCTTTGAAATGTTATAGTAATATATATAGAAGATTAAATGTTAAAGTAGGACTTATCGTATAGTTTTAAAGTGGAGAAGTTATTCTATAATGTCATAGTATAATGTCTTTTTTTTTTCCTTTCTTTTCTCTTTTCTGAAATGTATGGATAAAGGGGGATGTTATAATATTAATAATATTTTTAGTAAGTAAAGGTCAATATCTAGAGGAGGGAGTAAGTAATCTGTTATGAATTAGGTTTTTTTTTTGTTATGAAGAAGTCACAGGGGGGGATGGGTGGGGAGGGGGGGTTAGGGAGGGGGAGGGAGAGGGGAAAAAAAAGGGGGGGGGAAATTTGTATTTGAAAACTTTTTCAATAAAAAAAAAAAAAGAAAGTCCAGTTGCCTCCTGAAAAAGCACCTTTGGGACAACCATGACCTGGATGAGTGAGAATCTCTACAGACTTGGCCAATAAAGAATTCTAATTCTAATTCTTCTAATTCTAAATCACCACTCATAGCCGCTTCATTATTTATACATACTGGGGAGTGAGCCATACTCATGTCCGAGATGTACTTAAGAAGACTAGATGACCCAGTGACCTGTTGGGTCATCGCTTCAGGGCGATTTCCTAACCTGATTCCTTTAAAAATGGCAGAGCTTCTAATGTACTGCCTTAGCTACAAAGGTTTTTTTAAAAATTGAGTGAACTATTCCTATGAATATCTGCGATTGAAAATAGCCCTCGTTGAACCGCACAGCACAGTCCAACATGAGGAACTGACCACAGGAAACGTTCAATGACATTTTTGTAAATGTCACAAAGTGCTTTGTAATGTTTCTGTCATAAAATGGTTTTTTAAAGTTGTCCGATTTAAAGGCCATAACGAGTCCTGGATTTTGGATTCTATCAATTAGCCCGTTTGAGGTGCCTTGGTTGAAAATGTTTTGCCCTATGTTGTTCCATCTTCATCCAATTAAAGGTTAACAGACACAAGAGTTTTAGAACAAGAAGCCATGGGTGGAAACTCATCAAGGAGAGAAGCAATTTAGAACTAAGGAGAAATTTCCTGACAGTTAGAACAATGAATCAGTGGAACAGCTTGCCTCCAGAAGTTGTGAATGCTCCAACACTGGAAGTTTTTAAGAAGAGGTTGGATAACCATTTGTCTGAAAGTTCTGACAGGTTCTGGAGAACCGGTAGCAGGAATTTTGAGTAGTTTGGAGAACTGGCAAATAGCACCTCTGGCTGGGTGGGAATGGGGATTTTGCAATATCCTTCCCCCAGGAGTGGGATGGGAATGGGGATTTTGCAACATCCTTCCCCCAGGAGTGGGATGGGAATGGGGATTTTGCAACATCCTTCCCCCAGGAGTGGGGAGGAAATGGAGATTTTGCAGTATCCTTCCCCATGCCACGCCCACCAAGCCACACCACGCCCACCAAGCCACGCCCACAGAACTGGTAGTAAAAAAATTTGAATTTCACCACTGATACATATCCTGAATAAAAAAATATGTATCCCCCTCCCCCAGCTACCTAGTTAATATCTCACCAGGGTTCCAGAACTCTTGAAGAAGTGTTACCTGGGCAGGTGATTGGCATCCAGCCCGACCGCCTCACGGAAACATTCCTGGGCCTTGAGGTTGTTTTCAGTCAACAGGCAAAAAGCTCCATAATCCAACCAGCTCTGGATATCTTGGGGGTTTCGAGACAACCTCTGGAGACAGAAGGACCATCGCCTAAGTTAGTATTCTGTTTGAAAAGTTTGAATGGAAAGATCTGAAGATCAAAAATAGCAAGAGCAAGAGCACTTAAGACTTATATACCACTTTACAGTGCTTTACAGCTCTTTCTAAGCGGTTTACAGAGTCAGCCTCTTGCACCCAATAATCTGGGTCCTCATTTTACCAAATTGGGAAGGATTGATGGACAAGTCAACCTTGAGCTGGTCAGGATTGAACTCCTGACAGCGGGCAGAGTTTGCCTGCGATATTGCATTCTAACCACTGTGACACTACAGCTAATCAGCAGTAGCACTTACAGTTTAAACTGCTTTACAGTGCTTTACAGCCCTCTCTAAGCGGTTTATAGAGTAAACCTATGGCCCCCAACAATCTGGGTCCTTGTTTTACCCACCTCGGAAGGATGGAAGGTTGAGTCAATCTTGAGCCGATAAGAATCGAACCGCTGGAAGTCGGCAGAATTAGCATGCAATACTGCATTCTAACCACTGGGCCACCACAGCTCAATAGGATATCAACTTCCGAATACAATAAAATGTTTTTTGACTTTATTTGAGCTTTCCCGTCTCCCTAGTGTATGTATGTTCCAGGAATTCTTGAATAAGAATCTATCGAGACCAAGGGTGTCCAACTGTGGCAACTTTTAAGATAAGTGGACTGTCAGGGTTCCAAGTAACCTTCCCAATGAAATCAAACTCCGAGGCTTGAAGTTCCTCAAAGCTAACTTTTATTAGAGATGAGCCAAGGTGGTGCAGTGGTTAGAGTGCAGTACTGCAGCTACTTCAGCTGACTGCTAGTTCAGCAGATCAGCGGATCAAATCTCACCGGCTCAAGGTTGACTCAGCCTTCCATCCTTCCGAGGTGGGTAAAATGAGGACCCAGATTGTTGGGGGCAATATGCTACTTAGTATACTGTCTTTGGTGTAAGCTGCCCAGAGTCCTCGGAGAATGGGCGGCATAGAAATATGACTAATAAATGAATAAATAAATAAATGTCATATTGGCACAGCTGGGAAAACCTGAATCTGAAAGCTTCCGGGTTTTCCACACCCACAAGAAAGTTCAAGACCTTGCCCACATCTCCCACATGTCCATCCAGCTCCAATCAGTTCTTTCCCCAACAGAAGACATCCTCCAATTTCTTCTTTGCACAGCTGCCGGACCCCATGGCCCTGAACTTCTCTTAGAGAGGTTTGTTATGGCTATCTCTACTTCACTCATGCAATCCCCTCTCCCAACTTCCCACGGTATGATTGTGGCAGGCCTGGATCCTCAAGGCACACAGGTAATATGGCTTCCAGGCATGACAGGGACTTCAACTCCCAGAATTCCCCAGCCAGCCTTCCACTGAAAGAGAAAGGACTACGGCATCTGAATGCTTCCAATTCTTAAAAAAAAAAGTGCTCTGGGAGCTTGATGGCTTTCTTGCAGACATTTCATTACCCAACGATAGTCCTGATAGCGTTACCTAGAGTGGGCCATGAAACGTCCGCAAGAAAACCGCCCAAGCTCACAGAGCACCAAGGACCCCCCATTTCAACCCTGAGTTACATGTGTTCTTCTTTATCATTGTTTCCAAAGTTGTTCTACTTGGAAAGGAGGAGGAGGAGGAGTTCCCTTACCTCCTGATAGTAAGTTGATGCCAAACCGTACTCTCCGTTGACCTGGGCCTCTCGAGCAAACAGCTGGAGCTGCTCCAAGGTGGTGTATACGGGAGGAGGAGGACTTGGAGTCTGGAGGGACAGCACCTAGTCAGGGCAGGGGAATAACAGATTAACAGAGTTGGAAGGGACCTTGTAGGTCATCTAGTCCAACCCCCCACCCAAGCAGGAGACCCTACACCATTTCTGACAGATGGCAGTCCAATCTCTTATTGAAAGCCTCCAGTGATGAAGCTCCCACAACTTCCGAAGGCAGCTTCTGTTCCACTGGTTGATTGCTCTCACTGTCAGAAAATTCCTCCTTATTTCTAGGTTGAATCTCTCCTTGATCAGTTTCCATCCATTATTCCTTGTCTGGCCTTCGGGTGCTTTGGAAAAAGCTTGACCCCTTCCTTTCTGTGGCAGCCCCTCAAATATTGGAAGGCTGCTATCCTGTCTCCCCTGGTCCTTCTCTTCACTAGACTAGCCATGCCCAGTTCCTGCAACCGTTCATCATATGTTTTAGCCTCCAGTCCCCTAATCACTTTTGTTGCTCTTCTCTGCGCTCTTTCTAGAGTCTCAACATCTTTTTTATATTGTGGTGACCAAAACTGGATGCAGTATTGTAGGTGTGGTCTTACTGAGGCTTTGTAGAGTGGCTTTATAGAATAGGCTTTATAGAATAATGATAAATTATAATAAAAAAATTATAAATAATAATTTATAGGCTTTATAGAATAATGAACATGCCACTCAGTTAAAGGAGGGCTCAACTCAGCACTTGGCAATATCTATTCAAGCAGAGGTCATCCTCGACTTACAAACTATTCATTTAGTGACGGCTTTAGGTTATAGCGGCACTGAAAAAATGACTTATGACTGAAAGTCTATGGAGATTCTCAGTCCTCCAGGTCATGTTCTGGCAAGCAAACTCTGAGGCACGAAACACAATGAGCCAAATCTTCAGAAATCCGAACGGTTGTCTCCTACAACCACCACTCCCCTTTGCTTCTATTTATTCCCCAGCCAGGGAGGGGCCATTCAGCATCCATGTGTGCTTTGCTTCCCGAGTCGACTCCTTGTCCTCCGTTGTTCTCCTCTCCTAACAGCTCTGCGCGTCTGGAACAGGTCCCAGCTGTTCTTCCTCCTCACTCATCTCAGCTTCCAGAGGCAGTTGCCTCTCTGCTGGCTGGGGAATTGTGTGGATGTTTGGGTGGTTTAGGGGTGGGGAAATTGTGGTGGGTGGGGGTGTGTTTGGGGATTGTTATGTGTGTTGGACCTGGTTTTTGGATGTTAAGCGAATTTTGTTGTATGGGTATACTGTGTATATACGTACAATGACAAAGTTATTATATTATATTATAAATATATAATATATATTTATAATATAATATATATTATATATTCTATAATAATATAGAAGAGCCAGACAGCCCTGGCTCTTCTTACGATGCAGAGCACCCATCAGAGCCTTCCTCAGACTCCAGAACTGGCCCAAGTTCCTCCCCAACATCCTCATCATCCGAATCTGATGGGCCACAATACTCTTAGCCACAGAAATGCTGGAGTCAACTGTGGTTGTAAGTCAAGGAGTACCTGTATAGGCAGTCTTCTTAAACTTTCACCATCAGCATGTGGGACACAGAGCTGTGTTTCAAGCCAAAAGCTGGATTAAACCATCTTGCCCCCACCCCAATGACTCTTCCCTTGGTGCGCCTGACATAGATCACCCAACAAACTCAACAGTAAAAGGAGGGAGAGTTTTGCTCTTTCGAAGCTCACCTGATTCAAGGCAACGTGCATCTGATCCATCAGGTAGACGTACAACTCACTGAGGAAAGCTTGGAGTTGGTCCAGAGTTTCAAAGGCGGTTGTTTTCAAGTACTTCTCCCGCACAATTTTCACAACCGCGTGCTGCAAGGATGAGAAAGACTTAATCCCAAGGACCCCATATATTCGGAAGGGAAGGAGCGACTAATTTATGAGATGTTAGATTCCACTGCCTGGTGGATCACTACAGATCTAAAGAAAGGGGGAGTTAGACCTGCCATCATTTAAACCTCTAAACAGAAACGATCCTTGGCTCCATTTGTTGAGAAAGATATAGTTTGATTAGAAGCCAAGTATATTGCAGGGTTGCAATGCCAGAACTGAGAATCGCGGGCCAAAATTCTTAATTACAACTTTTTCCTCCCTTAACTGTCTCCCATCGCTGCCCACCCTCTATGACCAATCAGGTTCAAGCAAGATAATTTCAGAACAGCCACTTCAAGCATAGGTTGATATGCAGCTGCTTTTCTTTCCCAGCTGGTTGACCTTGAAGCAGCATCTCGGGGAGATACAGAAGTTACTTTCGTTTTCCCCCAAGCATCCTTCCCTCCCATCCTCCCTCTCCAGAGTTCATGGCAAACTGTCACCCGCATGGTAGCGAAGCGCACGCAAGCATAAGGTGGCAGCTGACAGGGGGCTTCTGAAATGCTAAAAGAAGAGTCCCACGAGGAGAAAATGTGACACTTCAAGGTGTCATTCCACCCTCTGCAATTAAACGTCACTTTTGCAAAGAGAGATCCGCATCGTGACCAAAATACCTTGAGTTGCTCTTTAAAGGCAAAATATTTCCCCGAGGTGTTCAGCTCATAGTTGAGTTGACATTTCTGGTCTTCCAGGATCTGAGAATCAACGACAAGCCCTTGGACCACCTGCCTTCCAAAGAGCTCATGATACTCATCTAGGATAGATGCAGCAATGCTGGTGATCTGCGTGTGGTAATCTTCTACGGCCTAAGGAAATCAAGAAGCCAGGAAAACCTTCAAGTGGTCAGAAATCATTTCTCCATGAGAAGGTGGCGAACACTCCTGGCGAACACTCTTGGTTGCTGTTCTCCATTGCTTGAACTGTCACACCCCAATCATCAAGACTAGTACAAGCTCATCCTTGCATATCCAGACACAAAGAGCTTCTAGGGTACCAACAGAAGAGGGTATGGGTAGCTGAGGGTGGGGTCCTTGGTGCTCTCTGAGCGTGGTGCTTTTCTTGCCGACGTTTCATTACCAAACCTGGCTAGGACTGATGATGTTACCTAGTATGGTAATGGAACGTCAGCAAGAAAACCATCAAGTTCAGACGGCAACAAGAATCCCTTGGCTTCTAGTGTGGGCTCTGATGGATGCTCTACGTCGGAAGCAGAGATGGAGCCAGGGCCGCCTGACATTTCCCAGCCAGCGGAGAGGCAGCTGCCTTTGGAGGCAGAGATAAGTGGGGAGGAAAAACAGCTGGGGCCTGTTCCAGATGTGCGTATGCACAGAGCAGTTAGGAGTGGAGAACAACGGAGGACAAGGAGTCGACTCAGGAAGCAAGACACACGTGGACACTGAATGGTCCCTCCCTGGCTGGGGAATAAATAGAAGCAAAGGGGAGTGGTGGTTATAGGAGACAACCGTTCGGATTTCTGAAGATTTGGCTCATTGTGTTTCGTGTGTCAGAGACTGCTTGCCAGAACTTAATTTACAGCTTTGTGGTTGGAAGCTCCTGGCCTGGCAATTATCTCAAGGACTGAGTAACAGGCATGAGGTCAAAAGCACATGCTGGATGTGGCTTATGGGTAAGATTCTATGGTCAGCTAGATGTTTCTGAAGGGGACGAAATGGTGATAGAGCAATGAACCATGGTCATCGGTGAATTCTGGCTGGCAAATCTTACCGGATAAAGGAGAGACCCAGAGATTGCCAGCCCCCAGTTCCCTGCATCCCAGATTGCTACTCCTTTCTTTTTTGCTTTCCCTTTTTCTCTTATCTTGAACTTCAAATGTGTTTTGTTTTTATTCTGTGGAAAAACTTCTCTAAAATATTATATCTATATATTGCAGCATCCGTCTGATTTGTTGCGTGACCTTTTCAGTCTCACTTTCATATTTATCTGCGTGTGAGAGAATAAACTCTGGTTGAGGAATTGGCAATCTTGGTTTCAGGACTGATCAAAACCAGCAATTGGCAAGCTGGCTGGGGAATTCTAGGACTTGAAGCAGTGATGAAATCCAATTTCTTTTTACTACCGGTTCTGTGGGCGTGGCTTGGTGGGTGTGGCTTGCTGGGCATGGCAGGGGAAGGATACTGCAAAATCCCTATTCCCTCCCCACTCCTGGGGGACAGATACTGCAAAATCTCCAATCCCACCCCACTCTTGGGCCAGCCAGAGGTGGTATTTGCCGGTTCTCCAAACTACTCAAAATTTCCGCTACTGGTTCTCCAGAACCTGTCAGAACCTGCTGGATTTCACCCCTGACTTGAAGTCCACATCTCTTAAAGTTGTCAAGGACATGGATCGGGCGGGGAGGGGGAAGTGATTTCATATGAAAATGAAGAGTTTCCTTAATGTGACGTTAAAGCTGCCTTCCAGAGAATCTCAGCTGTTATTATTGTTTTTAAATTAAGACATTTCTAGCCCCTAAGGTTTTAAAAACACGCTTGGACATAAAAAACAGCAGACATAACAAACAACGTCTAATTGAAATCCCAGAAACTAGACCACGGACGGGGACGCTATTCTTAGCTCTCCTACAAGGAATGCAAATAATTTACGCACAATAGGAAAAATTAGGCACATCGGAGCAATCTCTTTCAGCTGCACTGTTGTCTGTTCTCGATACAAAAACTAGACCAGAATGGCAAAGATTTTCTTTTTTAAGAAAAAAAATGCAGAAGGAGAACTACTGAGTAAGCTTCATTCCATACCTTCATGGCTCCTGCAGTCCTTCGAGGGAGTGGTGGGTGTGGAGGAATCATCTCTTTCACTCTGAAAGTGTTGGAAGAAAGGACAAATTGGGAATTGTTTTGATAACCTGACCATTCATTTTGCCATCCCATTCATGGTTTACTTTGAAGTCCGTTCTATGAAACTTAACAGGATCAGCTTGCAGAATGAACACGCAAAGGATTGTGCGTTCACATTGTTTCAACCTGGGATACGTGTTTATAGGGATCTTCAGCCATCCAGGCCATGGTTGTCCCCATGATGCTTCCTCAAGAGGCAGCTGGACTTTCTCGGGTTTTCTTCTTTTCATTATTTATTTGTCAAGTACGTATTAGATAATATATATATAAGTATAAGCATGAATTGAATACATAAAATAAATACAAATAAAGGGAACATTAGGACAAGGACGGAAGGCACATTGGTGCGCTTATGCACATCCCTTACAGACCTCTTAGGAATGGGGTGAGGTCAACAGTAGACAATTTAAGGTTAAAGTTTTGGGGGTTTGGGGAAGAAACCACAGAGTCAGGTAGAGCATTCCAGGCATTGACTACTCTGTTGCTGAAGTCCTATTTTCTGCAATCAAGTTTGGAGCGGTTCACTTTAAGTTTGTATCTCTTGTGTGCTCATGTATTGTTGTGATTGAAGTTGAAGTAGTCATTGACAGGTAGGACATTGTGGCAGATAATTTTATGAGCTATGCTTAGGTCAGACCGAAGGCAGCGAAGTTCTAAGTTGTCGAAGCCCAGAATTTCAAGTCTGGTGGCCTAAGGTATTTTGTCGCGAGCAAACAAAGTACTTTTTTTCTCCCCCTTGAAGATGTTTCGCTTCTTATCCAAGAAGCATCTTCAGTCCTGAAGGAGTTTCTCGAACGAGAAGCTAAATGTCTTTTTTTTAAAAAAATGAAGAAAGTCCAGTTGCTTCTTGAAAAAGCACCTTTGGGACAACCTGGGATAAGGTCTCCCCGCAGAAATTTTTGTAACAGGCTAATTTAGCTGAGTTTATAAGCTTTGTAGGTGCTCTCCAAGGTCCTGAAATCTGCCTGGGCACAATGTACGGTTGGGTGACCAACCTATCTTCCTGGGCTCATGATGAGATCAAAATTCAGTAAGACACAAAACCGTTGTCGTGACTGATCTGGTCCAATATATGCTGTAGAATGAATGGGATAAGCAAGGATAATGCCTTCCACTGACAGAGAATGAGCAGCACTACCAAAGATGCATAGAATCACAGGGATGGATGGGACTTAGGAGATCTTCTAGTCCAACCCCATGCCTAAGGCAGGAGTCCTTATATCATCCCGGACAAATGGTTGTCTAATCTTTCCTTGAAAACCTCCAGTGATGGAGTATCAATAATTCTGGGAGGGAAGCTGTTAGCCATTGATTAATCATTCTCACTATCATGGGAGTGTCAAAAACAGACTTTGACCCACGCCCACTTATATACATATATCTAGATATAAAACTTACCGGCTGGCAAGTTCCTCTGGCAGACGCTTGGGCACCAAAGCTCTGTCCAATGTAAACTCTAACACAATAAAACTTCCGTTTTCTACATATTGCTGGAAAAAGAAAGGGGTTGATATTTTTTTCAGGAGCATAGCCAACATCCTAGAATGTTTCCACAGCCACACACACACACATACACACCCAAATTTATCCCAAACACATTAGGTTTCAATTATGGGAATTTAAATCTAAACATCTGGAGAACTAGCTAGGTTCATGTCAAGCCATTGCTGCAAGACAGAGCAGAAGTAACTCAGTGATGTGAGAAGAAAAAGAAAGAAAGAAAGAAAAAGAAAGAAAGAAAAGGAGGAAGGAAAGAAGGAAGGAAGAGGCAGAGAAAGAAAGAAAGAAAGAAAGAGAGGGAGGGAGGAAGGAAGGAAGGAAGAGGCAGAGAAAGAAAGAAAGAAAGAAAGAGAGGAAGGAAGGAAGGAAGGAAAGAAGAAAGATAGGGAGGGAGGGAGGGAGGGAGGAAGAAAGAGGCAGAGAAAGAAAGAAAAAGAGGGAGGAAGGAAGGAAGGAAGAGGCAGACAGAGAGCGAGAAAGGGGGGGAGAGGGAGGAATGCACTTTGAGGATATTCAGAAGCACTCATTCACATAGTTCATAGTTCATAGTTCATAATTCTCATTTCACGTAGTTCAAGATCCATCCTTGAGAGTCCAAGTGGAATCTACAAATAGTCTACATTTGACATCTTTTAAAACCCTGGCGTTACCTGTCCTTCCAAGTTCTGGCATTGAGACAGGGCAGCCTCTACTGTGATCTCAGAGATGTCCTTTTTTACAATATTGGAGGGCTGAAGAGGAAGCAAAAAAAAAAGGTCTTTTACTGGATATCATTTCTGAAAAGCTTCCTTTGTTTGACTTCTGGGGGGTGGGGGTGGGGGGGTGTTCCACCTAATTTAAAATTGGCAAGAGGGACGAGCTTGAAACTAAAATGGATGGTTCTCCTTTTCCTCTGTGCTCTCGTAGGGCTGTGTGGTGCTTTGAAATCTATTCTAATCTATTCTAGAGAGCCGGTTCGGTCTAGTTGTGAAGGTGCTGGCCTAAAAACTGGGAGACTGTGAGTTCTAGTCCCGCCTTAGGCATGAAGCCTGGCTGAGTGACTCTGAGCCAATTGGGAGGCTGTGAGTTCTAGTCCCCCCTTAAGCATGAAGCCTGGCTGGGTGACTCTGAGCCAATTGGGAGGCTGTGAGTTCTAGTCCCCCCTTAAGCATGAAGCCTGGCTGGGTGACTCTGAGCCAATTGGGAGGCTGTGAGTTCTAGTCCCCCCTTAAGCATGAAGCCTGGCTGGGTGACTCTGAGCCAATTGGGAGGCTGTGAGTTCTAGTCCCCCTTTAAGCATGAAGCCTGGCTGGGTGACTCTGAGCCAATTGGGAGGCTGTGAGTTCTAGTCCCCCCTTAAGCATGAAGCCTGGCTGGGTGACTCTGAGCCAATTGGGAGGCTGTGAGTTCTAGTCCCCCTTTAAGCATGAAGCCTGGCTGGGTGACTCTGAGCCAATTGGGAGGCTGTGAGTTCTAGTCCCCCCTTAAGCATGAAGCCTGGCTGGGTGACTCTGAGCCAATTGGGAGGCTGTGAGTTCTAGTCCCCCTTTAAGCATGAAGCCTGGCTGGGTGACTCTGAGCCAATTGGGAGGCTGTGAGTTCTAGTCCCCCCTTAAGCATGAAGCCTGGCTGGGTGACTCTGAGCCAATTGGGAGGCTGTGAGTTCTAGTCCCCCCTTAAGCATGAAGCCTGGCTGGGTGACTCTGAGCCAATCACCAGAAGACTGGGAGTTCTAGTCCCACCTTAAGCATGAAGCCTGGCTGAGTGACTCTGAGCCAATCACCAGAAGACTGGGAGTTCTAGTCCCGCCTTAGGCATGAAGGCTGGCCGGGTGACTCTGAGCCAATCACCAGAAGACTGGGAGTTCTAGTCCCGCCTTAAGCATGAAGTCTAGCTGAGTGACTCTGAGCCAATCACCAGAAGACTGGGAGTTGTAATCCTGCCTTAGGCATGAAGGCTGGCCGAGTGACTCTGAGCCAATTGGGAGGCTGTGAGTTCTAGTCCCGCCTTAAGCATGAAGCCTGGCTGGGTGACTCTGAGCCAATCACCAGAAGACTGGGAGTTCTAGTCCCGCCTTAAGCATGAAGCCTGGCCGGGTGACTCTGAGCCAATCACCAGAAGACTGGGAGTTCTAGTCCCGCCTTAAGCATGAAGCCTAGCTGAGTGACTCTGAGCCAATCACCAGAAGACTGGGAGTTGTAGTCCCGCCTTAGGCATGAAGGCTGGTCGAGTGACTCTGAACCAATTGGGAGGCTGTGAGTTCTAGTCCCGCCTTCAGCATGAAGGCTGGCTGGGTGACTGGAGACCCCTGTTCAAAAGGACTTGCACTGATTTTGTTGCCATTCTCACCTTCCTCAGCATTATTTCTCGTTGCTTGTCATCTTTGATGTTCTTCCCGAGGATGCTTTTGGTGTGGGGACTGTACATTCCTATGGGCCCAAATTTATTAAGAATTGCCTGATGGCCCACATCACGAAAAAGACTGAAGAGGCACTTGGTCTGAAACAAAAAGGGCACCAAGTGAGAATGAGGTTTCACTTTTATTGTATACCGTCAACAGACCCTCTCTGAGGGAAATGAGTGTAGAACAGTGATGGCTAACCTTTTTGCTGTTGTGTGCCAAAAGTGGGGGTCGTGCTGGGTGGTCGCGTGGGCGTGTGCCCAAACCCATAATTCAATGACCCCCATGCCCCCCCCCACATGCACGTGATGGCAAAAAGGTTAGCAGTGGGCCTGGTAAACCCGTTTTTCGCCCTCCCCAGGCTCCAGAGGCTTTCTTGGAGCCTGGGGAGGGCAAAAACAGCCTTCCCCGCCCCCTGGAGGCCAGACAGCCCATTTCCCAATTTCCGGTGGGCCCGGAAGGCCTGAAAAATCAGCTGGCTGGTGCATGCTGGAACCACGCTGGAACTGACCTACAGCAACACTCATGTGGCCACAGATATGGCTCTGCGTGCCACCTGTGGCACAGGTGCCATAGGTTCGCCATCATGGATGTAGAACATAGAATAATAGGAATAGCACCCAGACTTATATATACCACTTCACAGTGCTTTACAGCTCTCTCTAAACAGTTTACAGAGTCAGCCTTTTGCCTCCCCAACAATCTGGGTCCTCATTTTACCCACCTCGGAAGGACGGTAGGCTGAGTCAAACTTGAGCTGATCTGGATCGAATTCTTTTTTTTTTTTTTTTGTAAAAAGTTTTTCTTTATTTTTTACACATACACACACACACACACAAACATACAATGTATTTTTGCTGATCAGAGTAACAAATTTAAACAATTTTTAATTTTACAACTAAGATTACCATTTCTATAACTCCTTTTTGCCATAGTGTTCACTTTCATCTTTTTTTTACCAATTTTACCCTTCATTTTCATCTCTAATTTTAACCATATTCCAATTTTCGTTCTATTCTATATTAAACCCCAATCCATCATCAGAATACAGTAATTAATTTTATGATGTTACAATTGTTCAATTCTTACAGGAATAGTGAGCCCACCTATTTTATGGCTTACATTTTCTTAAGTAATATAGTCCAACATTTTAATATAATCGGTTACTTCTATAAATATTATAATTTCTATTTATATATTCAAACACTTAATGAATATATATATATATATATATATATATATATATATATATATATATAGGCATAGCTATTCCAATTAATTCCATTTTCATACATCAAATAATTTCCCCATACGTTCCTCCGAACCACATCTTAATCATTTCTACTTTCATCACAATATATCATTAAAACTATTTCATCTATTACAATTTCCTTAATTAAATTTAAAAAAATATTCTGACTGTTATCCTCTATCGAATTCTTGATGGCGGGCAGAGTCAGCCTGCAATACCGCATTCTAACCACTGCGCCACCAGAGCTCCTAATGCAACATCCAATCAGCTACAGCGATAGCAATAGCACTTAGACTTATATGCCACTTCACAGTGCTTTTACAGCGCTCTCTAAGTGGTTTATAGAGTCAGCATATTGTCCCCAACAATCTGGGCCCTCATTTTACACACCTCGGAAGGGTGGGAAGTCTGAGTCAACCTTGAGCCGATCAGAATGCAACTGCTGAACTGTTGGTAGCCAGCAGTCAGCAGAAGTAGCCTGCGGTTCTGCATTCTAGCCACTGTGCCGCCATGGGTTGGAAGGGACCTTGAAGGTCCTCTAGTCCAGCTCTCTGCTCAAGCAGGAGACGCTATACAATCCTAGACAAATAGCTGTCCAAGCTTTTCTTGAAAATCTCTAACCATGGAGCAGCAACAACTCCGGGAGGCAAGTTGTTCCATTGATCAACTTCTTACTTCCAGGTTGGATCTCTCTCTCTCTCTCTCTCTCTCTCTTTTTTTCTTTTTTTTCTTTAATTTATATGCCGCCCTTCTCCGAAGACTCAGGGCGGCTTACAATGCGCTAAGCAATAGCCTTCATCCTTTTGTATATTTATACAAAGTCAGCTTATTGCCCCCACAAACTGGGTCCTCATTTCACCTACCTTAGAAAGGATGGAAGGCTGAGTCAACCTTGAGCCTGGTGAGATTTGAACTTGCAGTAATTGCAAGCAGCAGATGTTAATAACAGTGCTTTAGTCCACTGTACTACAGGCTCTTCCCAAGATCTTTAAAGATCTTCCACCCATTATTTCTTATCTTGCTCTCCGGTTCCTTGGACGAGGTTCTCCCTTTTTCTGAATGACAGCCTCTCGCGCACTGGAAGGCTGCTATCGTATCACCTCTAGTCTTTCTTTTTGTTAGACTAGACCAGACATATGGCTAGGGCAGTGATGGCAAACCTATTGTCAGCATTCCAGAAAAAAAAAACCCTCTCCAAGTAAAGACACGGAAGCAAGTATTTTCCAAAGTCCTCTTTACTAGAATAGGCAAACTGGCACATCTGGGAAATCCCGAATCTGAAAAGCCCGGCTTTCCTTCAGTAATTCAAAGCTCCCAAAACCATCCCATTTCTCCCCAGTCGGTCACATGCTCCAATCAACATCCGTTCCACCTCGACTCAGCCTCTGACCTTGACCGATAGGAAGAATGCTATTATGTCTACTAATTCTCCTCTCCTAAATCCCCCCTCCTACTTTCCCACACACACGAGGAGATGGCAGCATTGAAGCTTCCGGCCTAATATGGCTTCCAAGGCTGACACCTATGGTGGCACGCACAACCCGCTCTGTGGGCACGCCAGCCGTCGACCCAGCCCAGCTCCGCCAAGTATGTGCGCACGCCTTCTGCCAGCCAGCTGGTCTTTGGGGTGGGGCGCATGCAGGGGACACGCATGCGCCTGCACAGGTAGGCGGGGCACATGCATGGGATGTGTGTGTGTGAAGGTTGATGCAGGAGGCTTTCCAGGCCCAAAATGGGGCACAGGGGCAGTGGGGGGGCTCGTGCGACCCCCTGCACCCTGTTTTGGCTTCCAGGTTGGCGCAAGAGGCTTTCCAGGCCCAAAACTGCTCTAAGCCTCCCGGAAGCAAGATGGCAATAACCATTTCAAAGAAAACCCAAAGCAAGAGAATCTTGACCGAACAGCCACACAAATGAAGCTGTTACCTTTTCAAACACTTCACTGTCGTGGTAAGGAAAAACTCGGAATGCTCCCCGGATCCGCTTCACCCCTGGATACAGCAGAGGCACTAAATTGACGTAAGCCACGCCGTGAAAGGAAATGGGATCTTCTTCTGCTCCAGCAATAGCTCCACTTCCCTAGAAAAGGACAGTGAAAATGATCATCTTCCCTGGGGATAGTCAGAGCAGCCCAAATGAAGTATAGGTAGTTGAGTTATGGCCTTAATCAGGTGTCAGCAACCCGCAGCTCTGGAGCCACATGTGGCTCTTTCATCCCCCTGCTGTGGCTCCCTGTCACCGGTCGGCTCCACAGTTGATAGGGCTTTCAGTTAGGATAGGCAGAGGAAAAAGGATGCCAGGGTAGGAGGAGACTCTATGGTGGGGGAACCAGACTTCCGGTCGGCTCCAGAATTGAATGGGGGACTTCCGGTTAGGACCTTTGTGGCTCTTTGAGTGTTTAAGGTTGCCGACCCCTGGTCTTAATGGAGTCTGCTCAGCACTGTTGTAACCTGTAACGGTCATATATCGGATCACTCGTGTGACTGATTTTACAATCTTTTTTTGCAACGCTCGTGAAGGAAACAGCATGGTGGTTAAGCCAGAGTTCTCCCAGAATTATTCTTCATGGCTTTGTGGACTGGCTTGTGGGGGGAGGCAGGAGCTCCATCTGCATGCATCCATGCTTGTCTGCTGCTCGCGCAAATGAGGATGTGTGCGTGCTCACCCAGCACTTCCATGGCCCAGTACCGAAGGGCTCAAGGCCCAGGAGTGGGTCATAGCCTAAGGTTTGGGAGACCTCTAGGTTAAGCCAACCAGTGGAAGCAAATATTAAGGTTTTTTTTTGGCTAAACCAAAGTAAAATGTGGTTGCGTGACTGTGGGATGCTGCAAACAGCTGTATTTTATCGGCTCAAGGCAGCAAACCTACTTAATACTGAAGTACAGTTCCATGGCTGCAGGACGGGAAAAGCAACCATCAGAATTTTGAATCTGGGTCTTAACTTCAAATGGTCACCAAGCTACTGGGCCTAAGTCAAGGACCACCCGCAGCCAGAATCCCTTCTGTAGTATTTAAAAAGTCATCTGTCAGGGTTCTGACAGATGCCCTAATTAAATCATGACCCTCGAGCCAAGCTTCAAAAGAAATCCAGTTATTTATTTGGAGTTTCATGTCAGCACGTTCTAAGTGAAGCCAACTCTGACCCCTTGTAATTTATGGCCCAGGAGTGACCCTGTTTCCCCCTCCCTCCAGGGTGTATCATCAGTCACATTTGCCAACAGAGCAATTTCACAGGTTGTAAAGATCACTCCCCTCTGGCCACTATGGGTAACCCTGGGAGACAGCCTTGACAGAGAAATGTCTGGAATGTGTTTTTGTTTTTGTTTGCTATGCTGCTTCGCCGTAGTTGCAAGTTTGTTTTCCCATCCCCCTTGGCTATGGCAACCCGAGAGCAGGTCAGGGATGCTTTGCGAGTTGACATCATCTTTAGGTAGCACATGTAAAACCACACCTAACTTTAATCTTAGCAAACCTACTTTTATAGTAAAGAGAGAGCCCAGAGTTGTGGTGAATGTGCTGGCCATGAAACGAGAGTTGATGAATTCTAGTCCCCCCACTTTGGGATTAAAGCTGGCTGTGTGACTTTGGGCCAATCACCAGGAGATGGTGAGTTGTAGTGCAGTTTAGGCATGAAAAGCCAGCTGGGTGACCTTGGGTGAATCACCAGGAGACCGTGAGTTCTAGTCCCGCCTCAGCCATGAAAGCCAACTGGGTGATTTGGGGCCAGTCCCTCCTTCTCAGCCCAACCCAGCTCTCAGGCTTGTGGCGGTGAGAAAAACAGAAGGGAGGAGCATTATGTTTGCTGTCTTGAGCTGATGAAATATTTTGTGAAAAGGAAAAAAAATGGTGGGATTAAAATACAGCAGTAATGAGGATGAGGATGAAGAACTAGCACCTTACCTTGTCTCCTTTGCCAGCTTTGACTTTCGTGGATGTGACTAGGGGCACTCTAGTAATTTCCACAGGCCAACAACGACAGTCGACAATCCGCCTGCGGAAGCTGCCAAACAGGAAGGGACCAAGAGCAAACCGGTTACAATCGTTTTGTAGACAGATGCTCAAAAGGGCAGCATGGACATTTGTACCAATGCCACAAAAGTGGGAGCATGCAGTGTGGGGAGAAATGGAGGAAGGAGTGTTTATATATGCTCACCACCTTGTGTTGTTTATAAAAATAACAAGAGGTGGGATATAAATCAATCAATCGGTTGAGTTTCTTGACGGACAAGCAGGCAGTAAATATGCAAAATGCATGACAAATACCAGTACAAGCAAGTTTGTTGTAATGAGGCTTATTAATATTTATGCAGAGCTTTAGCTCAAGGAACTCGTGAATAAACATATGGCAAATCAAAATCAGCTTCAGTTAGAGAATTTGAAGAAGGCGAACCAGGGGTATGAATTGAGGGTAAAATCGCCAGGTCTCTGCTCTTAATTGCTTGACTCCCATAAACCATCCCATTAAGTTATGAATTGCTGGCGAATGACATGAGTTTTCTCACCATAGCACAGCTAAAGGATCCAGGTAGCAACGCCTTTCCAAGTCCCATATGACCCGTTTCTTAATAGTTTCACCCTGAATCCTGCTTTCCCGTTCCTTTAAAAAGAAAGAAAGAGAGAGATGGGGGAGGGAGGGAGAGAAAGAGAGAGAGCAATTAGGTGAAATGGGTAAGGCACAAGGCTAGAAACAGAGAGACCAGGGTTTCCAGTCTTGTTTTAGGCACAAAGCTGGCTGGATGGCAATTCCCCTCCTGCCCCCCCCTCCCAGTCCTGGGAAGAAGAAGGCATAGAGAAACTGCTTCTGAATATTTTGCCTTGAAAACTCCAGGGAGTTGTCTAGATAGCTTTCAGGAGTCAATACCTACTTGAGAAGGAGGAGGAGGAGAAAAGGACCCAGTCTGTTCAGGTTTAGAACTCAAGAACTCAAGTAAATAGACTGGAACCAGTATTTGTTGATGGACTAGGGAAAAAAATTAACAGGAGGAGGAGGAGGAGGAGGAGGATGAGGATTGGCCCCTCCCATAAGACATAAAGGTAGAGCAAAGGGATATGAGCCTTTGCAGGAAGCAACTTTGTTCGTTCTGGTCGGTTGAAACTCTGAAGCTCCGTTTTGACTCTGTGCTCCGTTTGGCCTTGCTAAGCTAATTGGCTATTTGGCAGCGTTTCAAGGGAGATAAAGGTGGGTGCTTATCAGTCTGATCCCGAAAGACTGTGGCAGACGTCTGTCGGACTATTCACAAACTGCTTGGGACTCATTACGGGCTGTGAATGAACATAATTCACAGCCATTGAAATAAAAAGAAGGTTTGTGGAACTAAGCGTGTGATTGTTACTGTCTCAAGAAGCCTTGGTCAGAACAAACTGGAGGACCACAACTCCCGTTCTAAGGAATCTGCTTCTCCAGCTCGGCCATACTCACCTCTGGGGTATTCAGTTCTCCATCTTCCTCCTCAAAGGCCCCACCAACAACAAAAGCCTCTGGGATGTTCTGTCCTCCGAGAGCTAAAATGTTGGCAACTGGCCATTTCTTGGGCCGAGGCAGAGGTTCTCTCTCACCGCCAAGTTTCAGGGTCCCATTCTTGAACAGGAAGGGGCATTCTTTCTGGAAAGGTCCCAGGAAACATTTCTTGAATTCACAGAGTTAAGAAGTCATTGATTCATTGACAAAGAGCTTAGCGGTTGCATTCTCAATTTCTGGGCATTTATATCTCAAAGGACCTCTCATGGACTATGAATGCTAACATGCTTGTGAAGAAGGCACAGAAGAGGCTGTACTTTCTGAGAATGCTCAGGAAGATAAATCTATCTCAGCATCTACTTCTGTCCTACTATCGCAGCACCATTGAGAGTGTCCTGACATACGGCATTCTTGCATGGTATGGGAGAAGCTCTGCAACGGACAAAAAAGCTCTACAGAGAATCATTAAAACTGCCCAGAATATCATTGGGCTCCAGCTACCAGCCCTGGACGACATCTTCGCATCTCGCTGTTTGAGAAAGTTGCATAACATTCTCAGAGACTCTTCCCATCCTGCTTACTATCTTTTTGGACTGTTGCCTTCTGGCAGAAGATACAGAACAATTCAAACTCGGACCACACGTTTTCTGAATAGTTTTTATCCCATACCTATAATTGCACTCAACAATGAACTAAAGGGCCACCATCAGTGAGCTGTTGGACAGCATTACTTGGTCTGTTGTGTGGATGTTTGGGTGGTTTAGGGGTGGGGAATTGTGATGGGTGGGAGTGTGTTTGGGGATTGTCATGTGTGTTGGGCCTGGTCTTTGGGTGTTAAGTGAATTTCATTGTATGGGTATACTGTGTATACACGTACAATGATAATAAAGTAGTAGTAGTAGTAGTAGTAGTAGTAGTAGTAGTAGTAGTAGTTGTTGTTGTTATTATTATTATTATTATTATTATTATTATTATTATTATTATTATTCTCACAACAAGTTCATCCATCAAGTCAAACTTTAGCTTTGCTTGGTGCTTGCATGGACCAACCCATTTGGTTAGTAATTATACACTGAGTTATGGAAGCTCAGAAAGTCCCTTAATTTATAATCAGGTTAAATGTCTTCTGTGAACTCAGACATTAGATGGTACATGATGAAAAATAAATTGGACACAATCACATCTTGGAAAACATCCTGTAAAATAGTTACAGAAGGGAGACTAGCTAAACCAACATATATATCAGCTCTTTAATTTACAAGGAGGTTTAATTCTTATGTACATCAAGCAAGTTTCCATTTTTTCCCTGTTTTTACAAAGAAAATGGAGAAGCTGCTTACATGTTAGTGTACGTTTAGTGCCACAAGGAAATTTTCACACTGGTCCTTCTTTGCTCTTCATGAACGCAGATTCTGAGTTCACACACCACAGAATAAGCCACAGTGAACTGGCTTCATGCTTTGCGCATCACGAAATGACCAGTTTGCAAACTATAATGTCCAAGTTCACATCTTAAACCAAACCGTTTTGATGTAACAACAATGTATGAATCCAATTTTTGACCTGTCATTTCTTTCTTTCTTTGATTTAACTCAACAAAGATTGCTCTCTAAATTAGGATAAACCCATTTGGCGTGCAATTATTCCTTCAGAGAAAGATCCTATTTCCTAACCAAGTTCATCTCTTCCATACATGCGTGAAACCTGGATCTGGAGAATATTAGTTAATTAACTCTGTCAAAGTAGTTTCATTTATAAACTCAGATGGGTCTATGGCAGGGGTCAGCAACCTGCGGCTCTGGAGCCGCATGTGGCTCTTTCACCCCTGTGCTGCGGCTCCCTGTCACTCAAAATATGCGTAACAACCGCCAATGTGTGACATCCGCCGGCATGGGATTAACTGAGTTTTTCAATCCCCGGTAGGCCAACCATGGCTAAATCCAAGAAAAGAAAAGTTTCCGAAGAAAACAGAACGTTTAATTCAACTACTTATGCTAGTTTTGTGGTCGCTCAAGAAATAGTCAGGCACGGGAAGGGTTTTGTGGCTCCCGGTGTTTTCTTTTCTGTGGGAAACGGGTCCAAATGGCTCTTTTGGAGTGTTGAAGGTTACCGACCCCTGGTCTATGGAAAGACCGGGTTAGTAACACAATGTATGATTGTCCAAGATATGCTAATGGGATTATTTCTTAACAAATACCCAACTCAAAAGCCAAATTCACAGAGCAGCAGGAAAAGCCCTGCCTCAAGATGGAGAAATGAGATCCATCAGGCAGAACCGGCGAAGGGTTCAAACCAGAATCTTGGAGCAACAAGGTTCAACTTTTGACATCTCTTCGTGGCTCGACGTGGTTCCACTGGGGACCTGCAGCACATTTTACATTTCGGACGTGCTGATCATGAAAAGCAACATTTGCCAGACCAAAAGGCAAAGAAAAAAAAAAAACAGACTTGGAGAAAAAAGGAATAAAAGGACGCGGGATTTTACCAACTCACCTCACCAACTGCTGGCACCTGAAAGCCGACCATGTAATTATATTGAGGACCGGAGGGGATAAATGCCTCAGGGGCAGAATAGAGAGCTTCAACGGTCACTCTCAGCAGATTGCCTTCTGTCAGCTGATTTTGAGTCAGTAAGCTCTCCTGGACAGATACTAAGATATCGATGGAAGGCTGCAAAATCAGAGCAAATTCAAGGTAGATGTAGCAAGTATATGAACTTGGAAAAAGGAGAGCAGCGCAACGAAGCTGGTAAGAGGCTTGGAGGCCAAATCCGGCGAGAAGTTAAGAGGAATTTGGGATGCTTAGCTTAAAGGAGATGTTTGACAAACTAAATATATAATAAATAATAATAAATACCTTGGTTTCTGGTCGGAGGTTCTCCAGAGGAGAACCAGGCAATGGATACAGGGGAAGCGTTGCATTGAACGAACACAATCCTGCAGAGAAAAGAGGGAGGGTGTCAGGTCTGCCATCTTCAGAATATCTTGCCTTGCTGGCGTCCTGCCATAAAACACAGGGGAGGTGGGAGGAAGATTGGGAAACGGGGAAGGGAGGAGGATGACAGGAACTAGACAGGAATTTAATTCAATCTGGAATTAACCAGCTGATTAAGGATGGAGCCATGAGAACGGAATGTGAAACTCCCCCCCAAAAGGGGCCAAACTTCAAAGCCATTTCCAAAACATTGAGGACGAATACTATTGGACACTGATGGACTGGTCAAGAGGGGAGGGCCAGAGAGATGGGAAAACTGTGGTCTTTGCACGGTAATATTCAGATCCAGCTTTGCTTATGCTGCTACCGCTTGACTTTAGTAAAAGATCCTTTCACTTCAAAGAACGGAGTCAAGGGTCTTTCTTTCCTAAATGTCCAGGTCAGGACAAGCCTGACATTGGGAACGGGCAGTGGTGACTGTAAAATTTGTTACTACCGGTTCTGTGGGTGTGGCTTGGTGGGGTGGGGGTAATGTGACTAGGTGGGTGTGGCCAAATTTTTTTTTTTTACTTTTAAAAGCATTTTTTCTACAACCTCTTTGGCCGATGAGGTTGTAAAAAAATGCTTTTAAAAGCCTCTGATGATCAAGCAACTCAGCTGGGATCGTCAGAGCCTTTTAAAAGCATTTTTTCTACAACCTCTTCAGCCGAAGAGGTTTTTTAAAAAACTTTTTTTAAAAGTAAAAAAAAAAGCCTCTGATGATCGCATGACTCAGCTGGGCATGGGGGGTGGGGAGGGATTTTTGCTACTGGTTCTCTGAACTACCCGCTGCCATCGCTATCGGATCGGGTGATCCGGTCCAAACCAGGAGCATTTCATCCCTGGGACAGGGCAATTTGAGGCCATTGACAAAGAAAATTTTTGTTTTGGAAGAAAGAAAAATGATTAGCCAAATTTCTTTAAACCCTGGTGAAATACTGACTGTTATCAAAGAGATGAGTGTGAGAGAATATGCTTCACTACAGCAAGGACATGAGGGTTGAAGATCTACACAGAGTTACTTGGAAGAGGTCCATTTCTGCACAGTGCAGGTTTCTTTTGTGCAAGAACCAAAAGTGTTGGCCTGTTGACAGACTGACTCTGGCTTGTCAGGGCCAAAGAACCAAGAACGATACGTGAAGCTATTTCTGAGTAGCTTCTTTATTACTGTTCGCCGAGAGACAGAATCTTGCCGGACTAAAGCAATTATCTGCATAACTACAGTAGTGGCCAAAATTGTGGAAGCCTTTTGGGAAAAGTGTATTTTTGAGGTCTGATAGTTAATAACACCACTTTTTTTTTTTTTGGGGAGTTTCAAGATAATCCTATTCCACTGCTGGAATGGCCTGGGAATAGCCCAGACCTTAACCCAATTGAAAATCTATGGAGCCAACTAAAGAAACTGGTTAGTCAGAAGCGACCCATCAATGAAACCCAGTTAATAGAAGCCATCATTCAATCTTGGTTTCACATGATAACAGCTGCAGAACTAAAAAACTTGGTTCACTCCGTGGGAAGACGTTGTAAGGCCATAATTCATGCTAAAGGTTACCCAGCTAAGAATTAACTAACATGATGATCATTTTTGTATATCTCATTTTTTTCTATGGTGATAATTTTTGTATATCTCGTTTTTTCTACGTGTTTCACTTTTCTTCTTTCTACTGTTACTGCTATTCTAATAGCAAATCCTTCATCAAAGTTATTGCATCACATTCATGATGGAATATGAATAATCCCAGATCTTCGCACTTTCCGACGTGCCCTGAAGACCATTCTGTTTCAACAAGCAAGGCTAGCATAAACATCTAAATTCTATGCCAAGGTCTTAGCAGATACACTAAATTGACTCAATTTATTATTTACTGTTTATAAAAAAAAATTTAAAAAAATTATTACATGTATATGAAATCTTATTCTGTTCACCGCCCTGAGTCCTTCGGGAGAAGGGCGGTATAGAAATTCAATAAATAATAATAATAATTAAATTATCTTTCCATTGATATATAATTTTATGGTACTACTCCCCAAAAAAGTGGTGTTATGAGCTAGTTTTAGAAAATATACTTTTCCCAAAAGATTCCCACAATTTTGGCCACTACTGTATAGATGCACTCTGTGAACTGCTGCCTGTCTTTGCCCTCTTCCTGCCTACCAAATAATCCATCCTCCACCACCTCTTTGCTCTCTGCAACTCCAGATTACATCCCAGTGCAAAGTTTATTCTTTCACCCACCTTGCAGGAGAGGGAGAAGGCCTGCCACAGCCTGTCCGAGCGACACCACCTTTTCATCTTTTTGCTTCTTCTCCTTTGGCAGGACTTCAATCACAGTGACTGGGAAAAACAAGCATAAAAACCACTATATCATTTTACAGTCTGGTTGCTTTTCAGAAAGAGTTACAGTATTATAACCTCTTCGCTACTGACTCACTCCTGTCATCCAGCCATTGCGGTATGCTACAATTTGTTTTAACAAGCCTTTGTTGAATAAGCTACAATTGCTGCACGCATCCTGCCATAAAATCCTCCATTTGCCTTACTGGAGTGTATTAAGGCTGACTGTAATCTTTGAAGGGCCACGGTGGCGCAGTGGTTAGAGTGCAGTACTGCAGGCTACTTCTGCTGACTGCTGATTGCCAGCAGTTTGGTAGTTCGAATCTCTCAAGGTTGACTCAATCCTTCCATCCTTCCAAAGTGGGTACAATGAGGACCCAGATGGTTGGGGGCAAGAGGCTGACTCTGTAAACTGCTTAGAGAGGGCTGGAAAGCACTGTAAAGCGCTATAAAAGTCTAAGTACTATTGCTATTGAATGCAAAGCACTTACCGGTTACCCTCTGCATGGACCATAAGGGAGCCTGACCATTACAGTTATATGTCACCATAAAACATTCCAGTCACATGACCAACTCAATTTTACAATGTTTTTGAGGTGATCATAAAGCAAAACAATGGCCTGCTATGAGCACAGTCTGGCCAGAAAACGGAAGTGCTAGTTTCCAGCAAAACCATTGTAGGCAGAGGTAGTTTTACTCACATATCACAGGTTTCTGGGCAATATCATCCAAAGTGTGTAACCCTTCAGGATGGCTGTCAAAAGAGGCGGTGAAATGATACTTCACGCTTCCTTCCGCAGAGGCGTCCATCTTGGGGGAGTCACCAAGGACGAAGCCGTTGTACTCAACGCGCACAAATGTCACCGGACTGTCTCCTTTGAGGCCTTTCTGGAGAACGGAGACCACAATACTGAGGACAGGACAAAGGGTAGCCTCACCTCCGAGAGCAATACTAATTTCTCCTCTCTTTCTCTCTCTCCCTCTCTTCCTCCTTCCCTCCCTCTCTTTCTCTCTCTCTGCCCCTTTCTTTCTCTCCCTCCTTCCCTCCCACTCTCTCGTTCTCTCTCCCTTTCTCTCTCTCCCTTTTTCTTTCTTTCCCTCCCTTTCTCCCACTCTTTCTCTCCCTCCTTCCCTCCCTTTCTCTCTCTGCCTCTTTCTCTCTCTTTTTCTTTCTCTCCCTCTCCCTCTTTCTCTATTTCTTTCCCTCCCTCCCTCTTTCTCTCTCCCTTTCTTTCTCCCTTTTTCTCTCTTTCTCTTTCTCTCCCTCCTTCCCTCCCTCTCTCTTTCTCTCCCTGTCTTTTTCTCTCCCTCTTTCTTTCTCTCCCTCCTTTCCTCTCTCCCTCTCTTTCTCTCTTTCTCCCTCCCTCCTTCTTTCCCTCCCTGCCTCTCCCTTTCTTTCTCCTTCTCTATTTCTCTCCCTCCTTCCCTCCCTCTCTTTCTCTCCCTGTCTTTTTCTCTCCCTCTTTCTTTCTCTCCCTCCTTTCCTCTCTCCCTCTCTTTCTCTCTTTCTCCCTCCCTCCTTCTTTCCCTCCCTGCCTCTCCCTTTCTTTCTCCTTCTCTATTTCTCTCCCTCCTTCCCTCCCTCTCCCTCCCTCCCTCTTTCTCTCTCCCTCTCTTTCTCTCCCTTCTTCCCTCTCTATTTCTTTTCCTTCCTCCCTCTTTCTCTCCCTTTTTCTCTCTTCCTCTTTCTCTATTTCCCTCCCTTCTTCCCTCTCTCCCCCTCTTTTTCTCCCTCCCTCCCTCTCTTTTCTCTCTCCCTTTCTCTCTCCCTCTTTCTCTCCTTCCCTCCATCTCTTTCTCTCTCTCCCTCTTTTTCTCTCCCTCTTTCTCTCTTTACTTTTGTTGATCTTGGATGGTATAACAGGCTTGGGTAAAATCTCAGAGCTATTAAATAAAATCTGCAAAATACTTTTTAAAATAATAATAATGAAAAAGCTGCTTTCAAGCAATTTGATGTTTCTTCTTCCTACAAGGCGATTGGCATCCCAAAAAAATCTACAGACGGACCAGTAATCTCAAAGCAAATAAATCCAAAAGCCAGTAACCAGCTTTTAAGTACCTAGTCAAATAAGATATTAATATGTGCTTCAGGTCCGCCTGATACGCCAGTTGCGTCCCTTTCTGGATCGGGACTCCCTACGCACGGTCACTCAGGCACTCGTCACTTCCCGCCTGGACTGCTGCAATGCTCTCTACATGGGGCTCCCCTTGGGGTGCACCCGGAGGTTCCAGCTGGTCCAGAATGCGGCCGTGCAGGGGATTATGGGAGCGACGGGGCGCTCCCATGTGACACCTCTCCTGCGCGAGCTGCACTGGCTCCCGGTGGTCTTCCGGGTGCGCTTCAAGGTGTTGGTGACCACCTTTAAAGCGCTCCATGGCTTAGGGCCGGGTTATCTATGAGACTGCCTTCTGCTGCCAATAGCCTCCCACCGGCCAGTACGCTCGCACAGAGAGGGCCTCCTCAGGGTGCTGTCCGCCAGACAATGTCGGCTGGCGACCCCAGGGGGAGAGCCTTCTCTGTGGCAGCACCCGCCCTCTGGAACGACCTCCCCCCAGAGATACGCACAATACCAGACCTCCGGACTTTTCGTCGGGCCCTGAAAACTTATTTATTTCACCTAGCCGGGCTGGCTTGATCCCATCCGTTTCGGTTTTAATTTGAAATTGGTTTTAATTGGGTTGTTTTAAATTGTGGGCTGAAATTATTTAATTACCTTTTAAACTGTTTTTTAAATTTTGTATGCTCTGTTTTATCTCGGCTGTTCACCGCCCTGAGTCCTGCTGGAGAAGGGCGGTATACAAATCAAATCAAATCAAATCAATAAAATAAATTATTAAAATATTATGCCCTTGAATCGTTCTGATTAAAAAAAAAACCCTGAACATTCTGGGATGATAGTCATAGAGGCAGGAGGTCCACTCCGATGATCCTCAATCCAGGAATTCCAGCATGAACTAAAAGAGGACAATTACCAAGTCATGGCCCTCCAGCACAGTGAGGCTGACTGTTTTGCCTGGTGGCTCAACGGGAAAGGAAGGTGAACCCGCCATGAGAAGGAAGGACCTCTTGGTATAGAAAGGTAGCTACAGCCTAAGGAGAAGAGAAGACACAGAGTAAATAATAATAATGAAGAAGAAGACGTGTTTATGGATCACTTGACTTTCTTTCCATGCTTCCTTATATTCCTCCAAATCCTGCCAGGTTAATGAGGCTGAGGAAGAAACAACTGGCTCAAAATCCTGCAAGTGATCTTCTGTGGTCCCTCCCAGACTCCCTGGCAAGATCTCCATGCTGGCAAAGGTTTTGGGGAGATATAGTCCAATACATGGAGAACACTCCATCCATCCATCCATCCATCCATCCATCCACCCAGCCCTCCCCATCATCTATCAAGCCAGCCAGCCCTCATCATCCATACAGCTCCCCCAATCATCCATCCATCCATCCCATCATCCATCCCCCCCCATCATCCAGCCAGCCAGCCCCCCAATCATCCAGCCATCCCATCATCATCCATCCCATCATCCAGCCAACCAGCCCCCATCATCCATCCACCACCCCCATCATCCACTCAGAACCCCATCATCCATCCATCCATTCCCCCAATCATCCATCCATCCATCCCATCATCCATCCATCCATCCATCCAATCTATCTATCTATCATCTCTCTATCTCTACTCTATCCATCTATCTATCTATCATCTCTCTCTCTGTATCTCTACTCTATCCATCTATCTATCTATCTATCTATCTATCTATCTATCTATCTATTTATCTATCCATCTATCTATCTATCCATCTATCTATCTATCATCTGTTTTTCTAACCTATCTGTCCATCCATCCATCAATTTCTAGATGACCACCCACCTAACTCAAGAAGGGACTACACACGACAGTACATTATTTCATCTCTGCAAGATTCATTCCCTGTAATCAACTATGACTCTCAAACCAGAGTTTATCAGCCAAGCCATGACTGCTGGGTTCCTACTCTATCCTATACTACGGGTTGCCTGGCTGCAGCTTAGAATATTGTAAGCATGGAAGTCATTAAAGCTAGCCATGTATTCATTGTATTTATTTATTTCTTAAATGGCTGCCCAATTCACAGAATGCCCTTGTGCGACTCGCTATAAAAAGAAGATATTAAAAAGAGATTTTTTTAAAAAAAAACAACCTTAACACAAGAGAAGAGGCCTTATAGGGCCACTCAGGTATGGTTTTGGCATGCTGGGCATCCAACCAATTGCAATTGATGCAACAAACCACAGTTAAACTCTTAAGTTTACTTAGCCAATCGATCCCATCTCATTCTCAGCCTATCTAAACCAGGCTCCTCTGCTCTCAACGTCCTAGGAGCTGGAATGAGGACCCTGATCTTAAAAGCATGAGGCTTCCAACAGCCTCCTTCAAGCTGAGATGTAGACCTTACATGGGAAATTATGGTTTGATCTCTCCAAGGAAGCCCAAGTGGTCCCCAGGTTGCTTTGTTTGGTGGTCCCTGCAGACACTGACAAGGGAATCGTCTATTCCAGCTCTACTATGCCTCTACTCCAACTTTACTACGCCTCTACTCCAGCTTTACTACGCCTCTACTCCAGCTTTACTCAATGAATCCAGAAAGGGTCACGGGAACAGAAACTCGATTGCTGTCCCCTTCCTGCCTTGCTAGAGGAAGAGGAGCGATCCGAGGCGGTTACCGGCATCCGCGACATGCGATCTACCCCGCTGCCCAACTCACCAACGGCGTCCTTTTCCGTTGTCATAGCAACGCCTTTGCGTCACATTCGCGGCTCCTGACGTCGACGTGATCCCCGGCCGCCATTTTTATAGCGGGCAAAGGAAGGGCGTGGCGCGCGGCTTTCCCACCGCCTCTTGCCCGGCGGGCTGCTCTGATTCCAAAGAGGTTCGTTCGTAGGTCATGCAAGGAAAGAAACATTAGCGGTTCCCAACGGACCTTGAGGGGCAAGGGGAAAAAAAAAATCATAGGGCAAGCATTGATCGTGTCGTATGAAATTCTGTAAGGGTTTATGTGACCACTTCTGCCTAAAGGAGATTCCCCCAAGCAGCTCTCTCTCCCCTTCCGTGCTTTAAGGGCAGCTGGGCTGTGTCTTCCACTTCATGTTGCATATGTCGCATCGGACCCGGAAATGAATGTCATGCAAGCCACTCGTTTGTCTTCCCTATCTCTATGAAGGGAGGAGGATTTGGTCTATTTGTAAAATAATTCCAAATGCAAGGGGTGTTAAACTATCCAGAAATTTCTTTAACCCTGGTTTAGCCCGGTGTTTTTCAAACTTGGCAAGCTCTTTCAAGCTTGGCCTCTTTTGCATACTTTAAGAGGAGTGGACTTCAACTCCCAGAATCCCCCAGCCTGCTGGCTGGGGAATTCTGGGAGTTGAAGTCCACACCTCTTAAATTTATTAAGTTTGCAGGTGAGGCTGGAGAATGCAAATCCTGGTAATTGCAGAAAGGCAGGGCTTAGGGCAGGGGTCTGCAACCTTAAACACTCAAAGAGCCATTTGGACCCGTTTCCCACAGAAAAGAAAACACCGGGAGCCACAAAACCCTTCCCGTGCCTGACTATTTCTTGAGCGGCCACAAAACTAGCATATGTAGTTGAATTAAATGTTCTGTTTTCTTCTGAAACTTTTCTTTTCTTGGATTTATCCATGGTTGACCTACCGGGGGTTGAAAAGCTCAATAAATTGCGTGCCGGCGGGTGTCGCACATTGGTGGTTGTGACGCATATTTTGAGTGACAAGGAGTCGCAGCAGAGGGGTGAAAGAGCCACATGCGGCTCCAGAGCCGCAGGTTGCTGACCCCTGGTTTAGGGTTACTACGAACCAGGATGCAAGATGCAATGTTGAGTTATTTTGCTGTTCAGGAAATAATAGCCAGTGATGGCCCGTGAAAGAAGATACATGCGTGCACACACACACATTCCCAAATCATCATCACCTGGATTTTTTTTGCGGAAGTTGAAAAACACTGGATTGTGGGGCCCAAAAAATCCTGAATCTCCCAGCACCTTCGCCAAGAAATGCATTTGATTAAAACACATCGGCTTTTCTGGAACGACAGGTTGTGAAAGTTGGCGCCTTTGAATCAAAGGTGATAGCTGGAAAAGGTGCTGGCAGACGCCTTCGGAGATTGAATAAAATCATAACGTGAAATCATTTCTGGAAGAAAGAACTGCCATAGGTGGGGACCCTTTTAGAGCTGTGTGCAATGAAACTTCATTTTTAATGTATGCCAATTAATGTACATTCAAAGTGACAATAAACTCTTCCCTTCCCTATTCTATTCTATTCTATTCTATTCTATTCTATTCTATTCTACTCTCCGTTTTCTCTCTTCTCTTCTCTTCTTATTCTGCACCCTATCCTATCCTATCCTATCCTATCCTATCCTATCCTATCCTATCCTATCCTATCCTATCCTATCCTATCCTATCCTATCCTATCCTATCCTATCCTATCTTTCATACAAAGCAACACCACTGCGCTCACCGTAGTCATTTCACCAAGAACCTGGAGCCTTTCCAAACTCTAGCAGGGAATGGGTTGTTATGTAATATAGATTAATGTGGAATAATTCCAAGCTTTGAGAATGTTGGACTCCCCAATTCCAAGCCTCTTGAATTTCAATAAACTCTTTTAAGAACTGCATTTTTATAGAAATTTCAGACATTGCACAAACAACCTCCCGCCCAGCAGCATCTCTGAAACCTATAAAAATCCATGTACTCATCAAACCAATGGATCAGCTGCCCCAGAACCACAATGGCTGGTGGTTCTGTTCATCAACAAATAGATCTTTCTTTCCAATCCGCCTCCAGCCTCCATTTTATTTCCAGCATCTTTCTCCCAGCTTGGAACTGAACCAGATGGATTTTTCTGCCGACAGCATATTCCTGGGATGCTGCAACCATCGTAAACATGAAGCAGTTGCCAAGCACCTGAATTTTGATCACAATGGAGATGCTGCAACCGTCGTAAGTGTGGAAAAAGTCACTTTTTTCAATGCTGTTTTAACTTTGGACAGTCACTAAACGAACCATTGGTGAAATCTGAACCGGTTTACTACCGTTTCGCTGGATGTACATGCACGCTGTCCGCATGCATCAGGGGTGGGTTTCAAATTTTTTTACTACCGGTTCTGTGGGTGTGGCTTGGTGGGCGTGGCTTGGTGGGCGTGACAGGGGAAGGATACTGTAAAATCTCCATTCCCTCCCCACTCCAGGGGAAGGTTACTGCAAAATCCCCCTTTCCTCCCGATCAGCTGGGACTCGGGAGGCAGAGAATAGATGGGGGCGGGGCCAGTCAGCATTTTTATTACCGGTTCTCCGCACTACTCAAAATTTCCGCTATCGGAGATGTGATTGCTTAGATGCCACATATTATCATGTGTGGTGGACTTGTAAGAAAGTGAAGGCTTTTTGGATAAAAATCTGGTGGGTTATGCAAAATGTTTTGAAGAAAAAAATTCAGTTTTCTTCACAACTGTTTTTATTGGCTATAGTTAAGGGTTTTACATTGGGTGAAGTAAAGCTGATATTGTATATGGTAACAGCAGCGAGATTACTGATAGGTCAATATTGGAAAAATGAAGCTATGCCCACTATTGAAGAATGGACTTTGGAGATGGCTAGTTTTGCAGAGATGGCGAAGATTTCAGCATATCTAAAAGATTGGACACAAGAGACTTATGTATGGGAGTGGAAAAAGTGGATAGATTATGTGCAGAATAAATACCAAACTAGAAAATATCAGATAGCTTTTAACTGAATGTATTATACAGGGATAGAATAATTGAATTTTGTGAAGATTTGAATAATATACAGGGGGTGGAGGGGTTCAAGTTTTATAAAATGTGATTTTGATTTGGATTATATTTTGTGGAAGTCCTGGGGGGAGGGGAGGGTTAGGGGGGTTAGGGAGGGTTAGGGGGGATAGGGAGGGCTGGGGGGGGAAACTGGGGAGAAAATGTATTTGTAAAACCTTTTCAATAAAATAAAAAAAAAAATTCCGCTACCGGTTCTCCAGAACTAGTCAGAACCTGCTGAAACCCACCTCTGGCGTGCATGTGCAGTGCACACCACGCACGCCAAAAGGAGGCATGGGGGGGGTCGGATGGTGATTAGCTGTGGCGCGTGATTTTTTAAAAAACTTTTAAAAGCATTTTTTTTACAACCTATTCGAATAGGTTGTAAAAAAATGCTTTTAAAAGTAGGAAAAAAAAGGCTCTGAGATCACGCAGCTCAGCTGGGATCGTCAGAGCTTTTTTTTTTTTAAAAAAAGAAACCTTTTAAAAGCATTTTTTAAAAGAAGTGGCAAGCGGGCGATTGGGTGGGCATGGGTGGGCATGGGTGGGCGTGGAGGGGGGGCAGGGATTTTTGCTACCGGTTCTCTGAACCACCTGCTGCCATCGCTACCGGATTGGCCGAACCGGTCCGAACTGGGAGCATTTCACCCCTGAAACGAACTCGTGTAAATTCAGGACTACCTGTCTAGCATACACTGGTTCAGATCAGTGGTGAAATCTAAAATTTGCTACTACCGGTTTTGTTGGCGTGGCTTGGTGGGAAGGTAATGTGACTGGGTGGACGTAGCCATTTTTTTTTTTTTTACTTTTAAAACCATTTTTTCTACAACCTCTGTGATGAAGAGGTTGTAAAAAAATGCTTTCAAAAGGCTCTGATGATCCCAGCTGAGTTGCCTGATTGGCAGAGGCTTTTTAAAAAAGCCTCTGCCGATCAGGCAACTCAGCTGGGATCGTCAGAGGCATTTAAAAGAAAAAAATGTTTTGTTTCTGTTAAAAGCCTCTGAGGATCCCAGCTGAGCCGCACGATCATGAGAGGCTTTTTTTTTTTTTTTTACTTTTAAAAGCATTTTTTCGGCCAAAGAGGTTGTAGATAAAATGCTTTTAAAAGTAAAAAAAAAAAGCCTCTGATGATTGTGCGGCTCAGCTGAGCATGGGGGGAGTGGGGCACAGGGATTTTTGTTACCAGTTCTCCGAACCACCCGTCGCCATCACTACCAGATCAGGCGATCCGGTCCGAACCGGGAGCATTTCACCCCTGGTTTAGATGCTTTTGTAATGTCCCCTCTCTTCCTGTAGGGGGCAGATGCAGCCCAAAGAGGATGCTGAGACTATTGGCAGGGAAGATAAATTCAGCATTCAACAGTTCTCTTGCCCAAATAGTCTGAATCTTCCTCCTGTCAGATCGGGGAGGGGGGGGCTGGCTGGATCCTCACAAATGAGAGGCCTCCTGTAGCATTTCTGCATTGAGAAGGTGGGGACAGCACAAGAAACTTTCTTTCCCTCTTCCTGGACCATCCAAGGAACGAAGACATCGAGCAGGTGAATTTGTCTCCCGAGCTTTAAATCTAACCTTTTAAGGTTGTGCCTTGCTTGACTAGCATTTTCATAAAATCCTCCTAACCTAGTTAGATAAAGATCATTTTTATTTATGGGTTTACTAGCTCGCACGGTACTTTACTTTAAGCCACAGTAGCAAAAAATTCTTCTAATAACAAAATTTTTTTCCCCCTTGCTGTCTGCTTGGGTCAATCTGCTCGCTCCCCCCCCCAACTATTTGAGTTTGCAAGAAATGGATTTTGAGACCCCTTAAAAATGGACCCCATTTAATTTTCAGTAAAATTAATTTTGTTCTGGCTGTGAGAAACAGACAAGATATTCTGTCTCCTTTTTCCCCTTTTTTGGGAGAAAGTGTTCTTTGGGAACAAATTCTGGTCTCTCTCCTGGAGGAAAACGCTGCCAGGGTTTAACAAGAAAGAAAAATATTGATTTATGCATTTATTTGTTATTTATGCACGGGTCCCACATTTTGTAGAGATTTTGCAAAGCTTGTGCTGTTTTGTAAACACCAGCTAATATGCCCTTGGATGTGGGAGGCGGCCAAGCTCATGATGGGGTTGGCTTCTCTGTGGGTTGTTTGAGCCAAACCCCTGGGGTTTATCCTGTAAATCATGGCTCCTTAACCCTGGATTGGTACATTTCGTGAATACAGCTGATTACATCGCAAAACAATTTTTTAAAAAAAAATTGATTTATATGCCGTCCTTCTCCGGAGACTCAGGGCGGCTTACAATGCACTAAGCAATAGCCTTCATACTTTTGTATATTTTATACAAAGTCAGCTTATTGCCCCCACAATCCGGGTCCTCATTTTACCTACCTTAGAAAGGATGGAAGGCTGAGTCGACCATGAAGCCTGGTGAGATTCGAACTTACAGTAATTGCAGGCAGCTGGATGTTAAATGCTGCCTTAGTAGGAGGCATTAGCCTCCTACGCTACTCAGGCTCCTTTTAAAACAGATGCTATATTTTCACTGTACAGATATCATATTTCCCCGAAAATAAGACCCTGTCTTATATTTTTTTGAACCTGGAAATTAGTGTTTGGCCTTATTTTTGGGGAGGTCTATTTTGGGGCACATGGCGCAAGATGGGGCTCCTCTTGCCATCTTACCTGATTTCCAGCTCTGTCTCCCTAACCCTAACCAGAGGAAATGGCAGGGACTGGCTGCACATGTGATTAAATATTTTTGGGAAGGGCTTATTTTCGGGAAGGGGTTACTTTTTGGGAGGGTTTACTTTAACACATGCGCTCAAAAGCCCGATTAGGCTTATTATCAGGGAATGTCTTATTTTAGGGGAAACAGGGTAGTCCTCGACTTACAACCTCAATTAGCAGCCAAATTTCCATTGCTAAGCAAAGCAGTTCAGTGAATCGTGCCTGATTCTTCGACCTTTTTGCCATGGCTGTTAAGTGAATTGCACAATCCTTAAACGAACCTGGCTTCCCACGTTGACTATGTTTGTCAGAAGCCAAGTGGAAAGGTCGCAAAAGGTCATCACATGACCCATGATGCTAAGGTAAAGGTAATGGTTCCCCTCGCATATATATATATATACCTGTTGGCTCCTATTAGATGGCTGTATTTAAGCTTGGTAAGGTAAAAGTTCCCCTTGCACATATGTGCTAATCGTTCCCGACTCTAGGGGGCAATGCTCATCTCCGTTTCAAAGCCGAAGAGTCAGCACTGTCCGAAGATGTCTCTGTGGTCATGTGGCCGGCATGACTCAACACCAAAGGCGCACGGAACGCTGTTCCTTTCCCACCAAAGGTGGTCCCTGTTTTTCTACTTGCATTTTTTACGTGCTTTCGAACTGCTAGGTTGGCAGAAGCTGGGACAAGGAACGGGAGCTCACCCCATTACGCGGCACTAGGGATTAGAACCGCTGAACTGCCGACCTTTTCAATCGACAAGCACAGCATCTTAGCCACTGAGCCACCATGTCCCTTATGTATTTATGTATCATAGATACATGCCAAAACACCTGAATTTTGGGGATGCTGTGATGGTTTTAAGTGTGAGTACCAGTTGTAAGTCACTTTTTCCAGTGCTTGAACAGTTGCTAGACAAAAGATGGTGAGTTAAGGACTACCTGTAGTATAGTGGTGGCAAGAGGCAGAGGAACATTCTATGAGCTTGGAAGCCTGGAAGATCTCCAGATGTTCCATAAGAGTCTATTTCTTTTCCCCTGGCTCTGTTCCTCAACTCCAATCAGTTCATTGGTTGATTTGTGGGTGGTATCAGACTAGAATAGTATCTACCTCACCCACGTTGGCCAACGTTGGCTTTTTTTTTTTAACCGTAAAGATTCATGACAGTTGAATATGGTTCCCATCCTACTCCTGCAAACCTCTCATTTTAAAAAGAAGAAGTTTGGAAGAAGCACAATAGAAACAGACCGATGCAACTGAACTTTAGTGTTGGAGCTCTTGAGTGGAGCATGAACAGTTACCTTGTTCCCCCCAAAATAAGACATCTCCTGATAATAAGACCAATCGGGCTTTTGAGCACATGGCAAATAAGGCCAAGCGCTTATTTCAGGGTTCAAAAAAATATAAGAAGGGTCTAATTTTCGGGGAAAAACGGTATCTATCTATCTATCTATCTATCTATCTATCTATCTATCTATCTATCTATCCATCCATCCATCCATCCATCTCTCTATCATCTCTCTATCATCTATCATATATATATGGTCTTTGGTTATTTGGGTTTTCTCCCGCGTAAAATTGGAAGTGTCTTGGCGACATTTCGATGAAGTCTCATTCGTCATCTTCAGGATGGTGTTTTCAGCTTCGTGCTTCTAAGAGCAAGTCTTACGCGGGAGAAAACCCGAATAACCAAAGACCTACATACAAACACCCACGAAAACCTCAGAAAACATCTATCTATCTATCTATCATCTATCTATCTATCTATCTATCTATCTATCTATCTATCTATCTACCTTCTATCTATCTATCTATCTATCTATCTATCTATCTATCTATCATCTCTCTATCATCTATCATCTCTCTGTCTCTATCATCTCTCTATCATCTCTCTTTCATCTCTATCATCTATCTATCTATCTATCTATCTATCTATCTATCTATCTATCTATCCATCCATCCATCTATCTCTCTATCATCTCTCTATCATCTATCATATATATATGGTCTTTGGTTATTTGGGTTTTCTCCCGCGTAAAATTGGAAGTGTCTTGGCGACCTTTTGATGAAGACTCATTCGTCATCTTCAGGATGGTGTTTTCAGCTTCGTGCTTCTAGGAGCAAGTCTTACGCGGGAGAAAACCCGAATAACCAAAGACCTACATACAAACACCCACGAAAACCTCAGAAAACATCTATCTATCTATCTATCATCTATCTGTCTATCTATCTATCTATCTATCTATCTATCTATCTATCTATCTACCTTCTATCTATCTATCTATCTATCTATCTATCTATCTATCTATCTATCTATCTATCATCTCTCTATCATCTATCATCTCTCTGTCTCTATCATCTCTCTATCATCTCTCTTTCATCTCTATCATCTATCTATCTATCTATCTATCTATCTATCTATCTATCTATCTATCAATCTATATCATCTCTCTCTCTCTATCTATCTACCTACCCTGTTTCCCCCAAAACAAGACATCACCTGATAATAAACCCAATCGGGCTTTTAAGCCCATGGCAATAAGGCCAACCACTTATTTAAGGGTTGAAAAAATTATAAGACAGTCTCTGTCTCTGCCTCTCTCTTTCTCTCTCTCTCATCTCTCTCTCATCTAACATATCTCTCTCTCTCCTCTATCATCTATCATCTCTCTCTTTCTCTCTCTCTCATCTCTCTCTCATCTCTTTCATCTCTATCTATCTATTATCTATCTATCATCTATCTATCTATCTATTTACCCTGTTTCCCCCAAAATAAGACATCCCCTGATAATAAGCCCAACCGGGCTTTTGAGCACATGGCATTAAGGCCAACCACTTATTTAAGGGTTGAAAAAATTATAAGACAGTCCCCCCCACTCTCTCTCTCATCTCTCTCTCATCTAACATATCTCTCTCTCTCCTCTATCATCTATCATCTCTCTCTTTCTCTCTCTCTCATCTATCTCTCATCTCTCTTTCATCTCTATCTATCTATCATCTATCTATCATCTATCTATCATCTATCTATCTATCTATCTATCTATCTATCTATCTATCTATCTATCATCTATGTATCTATGTATCTATCATCTATCTATCTATCTATCTATCTATCTATCTATCTATCTATCTATCTATCTATTTACCCTGTTTTCCCCAAAATAAGACATCCCCTGATAATAAGCCCAGCCGGGCTTTTGAGCACATGGCAATAAGGCCAAGCGCTTATTTAAGGGTTGAAAAAATTATAAGACAGTTCCCCCCCCTCTCTCTCTCATCTCTCTCTCATCTAACATATCTCTCTCTCTCCTCTCTCCTCTATCATCTCTCTCTTTCTCTCTCTTTCATCTATCTCTCATCTCTCTTTCATCTCTATCTATCTATCATCTATCTATCATCTATCTATCATCTATCTATCATCTATCTATCTATCTATCTATCTATCTATCTATCTATCTATCTATCTATCTATCTATCATCTATCTATCATCTATCTATCATCTATCTATCTATCTATCTATCTATCTATCTATCTATCTATCTATCTATCTATCTATCTACCCTGTTTCCCCCAAAATAAGACATCCCCTGATAATAAGCCCAGCCGGGCTTTTGAGCACATGGCAATAAGGCCAAGCGCTTATTTAAGGGTTGAAAAAAATATAAGACAGTCTCTGCCTCTGCCTCTCTCTTTCTCTCTCTCTCATCTCTCTCTCATCTAACATATCTCTCTCTCTCCTCTATCATCTATCATCTCTCTCTTTCTCTCTCTCTCATCTCTCTCTCATCTCTTTCATCTCTATCTATCTATTATCTATCTATCATCTATCTATCTATCTATCTATCTATCTATCTATCTATCTATCTATCTATCTATTTACCCTGTTTCCCCCAAAATAAGACATCCCCTGATAATAAGCCCAGCCGGGCTTTTGAGCACATGGCAATAAGGCCAAGCGCTTATTTAAGGGTTGAAAAAAATATAAGACAGGGTCTTATTTTCGGGGAAACATGGTAAGAAAACAGTCACATGGATCCTCCTTTCTCCAAAGCACCTGAAGGCAGGACAAGAAGTAACAGCTGGAAACTTATCAAGGAGAGAAGCAACCTAGAACTACAGAGAAATTTCCTGTCAGTGAAATCAGTGGAACAGCTTGGCTTCAGAAGTTGTGGCTGCTTCAATCACTGGAGTTTCTCAAGAAGCAACTGGACAGCTCTTCTTTGTCTGGAATGGTATAGGGCCGTGATGGCAAACCTATGGCACGCGTGCCACAGCTGGCACGCAGAGCCCTCTCTGCGGGCACGCGAGCCGTCGCCCAGCTCATGTCCACTGTGCATGCGTAGAAGGCTTTGTGCGTGCACGCATAGCGTGCTCCCGTTCCCGAACTGGTAGCCAAAGTGAGTGGATTTCACCACTGCTCTCAAGCCACAGATTTGAAAGCCACCAAGCCTTGGCACAGTAGAACCTCTGAAACCGGAGGAAGGGGAATATCTTTTCCTGTTTGACTTTAGCTCTAATCTAAAGACGTCTAAAAATAGAGCCAAGTCTGGAAGTGTCACAAGTCGGATGGGATATCACTTGTTGAAGTCTGCAGCTGGGAAGAGGGCTTAGAAAAATTCTCACAGCTGAGCTCCAACGAGGAACATCCCTGCCCATCACTCCGCCATGGCTAATTGGATATTAATTGAAAGAATTTCGCTCTATGCACGGGATAAACAGAGACATTCCAGGCACCCTGTGCCATTTTGCACCGCTAACAAGCACTGGCATACTTAATCGACAGTCCCAGTTTCTCTCTCTCTCTCTCTCCGTCTCTGTTGACGGAAAGCAAGCATTTTGCATTCTGATGACTTCTGCAGAGTGACAGACCTCAAAGCCCAGCGTTAAGCCTGGGAATCGCCTGGTTAATGGATCTCCTGAAATTCCGCTGGTTCTTTCATGAAGCAAAGCGTTTTCCCCTCCCCAAATTCACTTAAAACAAATCTCTCGGCATTTCCACCTGCTTTATCGTACGCCCTGCAAAATAGAGATTTTGGTGGGGGTGTTTTTTTTCGTGGTTTGGCCACAAACAAAGGGCTTAAAGGATTTAATGACTGTAAATGAAGACACGTGCTTAGCACTTGAGCCTTGAAGATTTACAAGTAGTCCTTGACATACGACTGTAATGGAGGCTGCCCATTGCAGTCATTAGTTGCGACGATCGTAAATCAGGTTATTCATATGACTGATCTGATTTCTCTCTCCCTCTCTCTCCCTCTCTCTCTCTCTCTCTCTCTCTCTCTCTCTCTCTCTCTCTCTCACACACACACACACACACACACACACACACACACACACACAGAGCCTGGCTAGGTGGCTCAGTGGCTAAGATACATATGGAGCTGAAAGGCGAAAGGGAAGCAGAATGCTCCCTCCCACATGTTGGGGTAGTCCAGGTGTCTTGATAGAAAAACAATCTCCCCTGTCTGAAGCTGATGAAGGGAAGAGAACTTGTGGCTCAGAGGTTAATACAACTGCCTAACATGCAGGCAGCCCAAGTTCGAATCCGAGTAAGGGTATGGCTAGCTAAATAGTTTGAAATAGATCTATACTAGACTCCCTTTATTTCTTTATCGGAGGAATATAAATTTGGTATAAAAATGGTTTGTCGTGAATGCGACTGCTTGAGGGCTCCTGGATTAGAGCTGAAAGGCGAAAGGGAAGCAGAATGCCCCCTCCCACATGTTAGGGTAGACCAGGTGCCTCGATAGAAAAACACTTTGTATGTATATATATGGTCATTAGATGAACATGGTGGTTGTAAGGTGAATTGGCAAATCCGTTGCAAATTGCTGTTTTGTTAGTCGAGGACAGCCTTTATAGGGATTTGCCACCAAATGCAATTTTCCACTCTTTGCAGGGATGTCGAAGAAGGAGGGGCAGCCTCTCGCTGAGTCCTCCAACCCATTTTTTGCAGGGTTTCTAAACAGCATAACGAATGTTCAGTGGCAAAATGCTACCCCATCTTTAAAAAAAAACAAAAACCCAACAAAGATCTGAAATGGTGCCTTAAACCTCTGGAAGGCTTAGTCAATCTATTTTCTGTATAATCTCCCATGCAAACCTAGTGAGGGAGAAACCAGATATTTCTGCCCCATGTTGTCCACATGTCACATCTTCAATGCATCTTGGTGCCATTCCTATCCTGAAAATATAGTGCTCTGGGCTGTTGGTTTGAACTCCGAGCTTGGCCCTTTTGGTTTCAAACGTTTCATCACCATTCAAGGTGACATCATCAGTGCACTCTGAATAGATGGGCAATAAATCTGTGTGTGTACGTGATGGGAAAAGGGAAGGGAGGGGATGGCAAGTATTAAAGAGCAGAGAAGCTCAGAACCAGTTTATACCAGCATCCAAGGCCAGGCATCCTGAGTAAGTATGTGGATTACCCCAAAACATCTCAGCATTCTCAAAACACTTCGGGAAATTCCGATTGGCTGAAGATGAACTGGTCACAGAGAGAAGGTTGGGATGAGAGGAAACCTTTGTGTATCTTTTGAGTACGGGAAACCCAGAGCTCACCTGACTTTACTTTAGTCAACATCCAGTGGTGGGTTCAGTCCGGTTCTATAGAACCAGTAGTAAAACCAGTGGGATGCTTTGCCCACCCACCATGACATCATCATGGGTGATCTGTGCATGTGCAGAAGGTTCGCAGAAGCGCACGCTCCCATTGCGAACCGGTAGTAAAGGTAAGTAGAACCCAACCCTGTCAACATCTCTTCGTAAAAGAATCTTTCGCTCCAACCGAATGGAGTCGAGGGTCTTTCTTTCCTAAGGGATTAGATCAGGACAGGCCTGACACTCCAAACAACCGCTTTGGAAATTCAGGTCCCAATTCTGGATATAAGTCAAGGACTCCCTGTATTTACATGGGTTGCATGTTCCAAAAATGAACACAGGCCCCAACATGAATTCTACGGCCGGGCTTAGGCTGGGGCTGTCAGTCCGACTCAGACTGGGGCTGTTAGCCGAGAGCGTCTTGCAAAACAAGCTGACAGATCTTTGGCACCAGAGCTGCTTGGACAGGCATGCTGTCAAATGAAGATTGGCTGCACTGTCTTCGGCTGGCAGCCAGCCATAGACCTTATCGTAGGCCCATCGTCTCTCTCCTAGGAAGGATTGATTTAAGGGAGCAGGTGCAAGGCAAGGGAGATGATGAAGGCTGTTAGCCGGGAGAAAAATTGGATGAGGATCCTGGAACTGCAAATAGATTCGCTGTGACAAGAGCAATCCAACAGGCAGAGGGGGAAGGGAAGAGTTTTCATTAAGGATGCTACAGGCAGTCCTCGACTTATGACCACGATTGGAACCAGGATCTCTGTTTGCTAAGCAAGGCATTTGTTACGTAACTCAGGCTCAATTTTAAGACCTTTCTTGTCGGGGTTCTTTAGCGGATTGCTTGCAGTTGTTAAGCGAATCATGAAGTTGTGGATGCTCCAACACTGGAAGGTTTTTAAGAAGAGGTTGGATAACCATTTGTCTGAAGTAGTGTAGGGATTCCTGCCTGGGCAGGGGGTTGGACTAGAAGACCTCCAAGGTCCCTTCCAACTCTGTGATTCTAAATGAAGTTGCTCAATCTCAGGTTAAAATGAAACCTTGTCAAGAACATTTTACCTTTCCCTGTTGAGCACCTTATTCCTTTCCTGACTGCCCATCCCATCTCTTCTCAAGGTGCCCCACTTGCAAGTCTAACGTATAATATTAAATTAACACAGGTAATTCTCAATTTACAGCCGTTTGTTTAGTGACTATTCAAACTTGCCGCAGCACAGAAGCAACATGACAATTTTTCACACTTATGACATTGCAGCATCCCCATGGTATTTATTTATCCCAATCCTGTATTAGAATCAAAATTCAGATGCTTGGCAACGGACTCATATTTATGATAGTTGTATGTCCCGGGGTCATGTGATCCCCTTTTGCGACCTTCGGTCAAGCAAAGTCCATGGGGAAAACCAGGTTCACTTAACAACCGTGTTATTAACTTAACAACTGCAGTGATTCACTGAACAACTGTGGCAAGAAAGGTTGTAAAATGGGGCAAAGCTCACACTTTGGGGTGTGTGTTCTGTTAAGATACAGCCTGTTGTGCTTTAAAATGGCTTCTACCGTACTGCCTTAAAATGGCTTCTACTGTACAGCACAGTGGAGTTGCCATGGTAATGGCTTCACAGTACTCCACAAGGGGGCTCCCTCTGTTTACGGGGAAAATCCAACATAAACAATTACGTTTGGTCCGGACATTTTCAACAAGGCTTTGATCATGAGGCACCAGAAAATCAGTCCTGGGATGTTTCTCCATCCCCTTCTAAATCAAGATCAGAAAAAAGCACACCAAATGATCAGGGATCAGCTAGCAAAACAACAAGGTGGTATCATTTTACTTGATGCTTCTGGGGGCACAGGGAAAACATTTTTAACTAATTTAATTCTCGCTGAAATCAGAGCTCGGGATGAAGTTGCTCTTCCTGTCTAATACAGGATTGGGATAAATAAATACCCAGGCAATGCCGGATTATCAGCTAGTATTAAATATAATCTAATGTCATGTTTACCCAACAAATTTATTCCATTCATGAAAGCCTATAGTAAGATCTACCACATCTCAAGGTGAAGGAGGTTGGAAACAATATTGGCTGCTTCCTCTTTTGATAGGTGGATTCCACTCTAGATCTTCCCAATCTGTTAAAGATGTCTCAGCGGAACAAAAAAAAGACTTCCAAAAGTGGACATTCTAAGAACAACTCAGCAAAGGGCCCAGTTCTCACCGGGGCGAAAATGGATTCGTTGGGTTTCCAAGCAATGGAGAGTAACGTTCCTGGGCTGTCCCAAGTTATCCTTCAGAAACTCAACATGAAGAATTACGATGAATATAGGTGAGCTGGATTAGCACACAGATTGAGGGAAATATTGGTGTGGGGAGTTGGGGTTAGGGTTAGACAGAAGGTCTAAAATGGCCAATGTTTGACTTGCTAGTAAACCATCAGCTCCAGTGATGGATCCTTCTGGTTTAACAACTGGTTCGGTGATTGCGCATGGTTCGCCCGAACCGGTCCGAACCAGTAGAATCCCAACCCTGATCAGCTCCATTATGTAGACCGGGCCAGGCGGTTCTACAAGAAGGCTAAAATGCATCCAGTTTTGGTCATCACACTATAAAAAAGATGTTGAGACTCTAGAAAGAGTGCAGAGAAAAGCAACAAAGGTGATTAGGGGACTGGAGGCTAAAACATACGATGAACAGTTGCAGGAACTGGGCATGGCTAGTCTAGTGAAGAGAAGGATCAAGGGAGACATGATAGCAGTCTTCCAATATTTGAGGGGCTGCCACAGAGAGGAGGAGAGGGTCAGGCTATTTTCCAAAGCACCCGAAGGCCAGACAAGGAATAATGGGTGGGAACTGAACAAGGAGAGATTCAACCTGCAAATAAGGACAGTGAGAGCAATCAACCAGTGGAACAGAAGTTGCCTTCGGAAGTTGTGAGAGCTTCATCATTGGAAGCTTTCAAGAAGAGACTGGACTGCCATATGTCAGAAATGGTGTAGGGTCTCCTGCTTAGGTGGGTGGTTGGACTAGATGACCTACAAGGTCCCTTCCAATTCTGTTAATCTGGTTATAAAATAATCTTCCAAATCTGATTGTCCTGGTCTTTCTCCTTCTTCTTATACTTCAGTGAATCAGGGCAGTGTTTACGTGATTCACTTCCAATATGAAGTGAATTGGGAATGGTCTTTTGACTTAGCATAGGATCGTTTCTTCCTCTTCCTTCCAGATCTGCGCTGGAGGGCAAAACCCCCTGCACAGATTTTGGCATCCGATCCTACTTTGAGATGTTTCAGAAAATGGAAGACACGTTCAAATTTTGCGTCGAGTGCAAGAAACTTCCCGATTCGCTACCTGACCCAAGAAGCCTACGGCGTTGCAAAAGGTAAAAATTAAACCTCCCCCTCCTTCAATACCTCAGAAAGGGTTAATTTTTTTTCTTCCTCCAGCAGAATCATTAATTAAATTAATGTATGCAAAATTGCAGCAAAAGCTTTGAAAGAAACAAAGAATGCCAGTTTAGATTTTAGGCATTGCTATCGAGATGCGATAAGGGTGGTACGGTGGCTCAGCGGTTAAGACGCTGGGCTTGTTGGCTGGAAAGCCGGCAGCCCAGGTTCAAGACCCAAGTGTCTTGTGTTGGGGTGAGCTCCCTTCCTTGCCTCAGTGTAGGGGTGAAATCTACTTACCATACCTACCGGTTCGGAAGTGCACGTGCTATGACCCTCTGTGCATGCGCAAACCCTTCTGTGCATGCACAGAGGGTAAAAAACAGGTTACTTCCTGGTTAAAACCAGGAAGTAATGACAACCAGGCAGGTGGGTGGAGCCTTGTGCCACCAGCGCTACCAGTTTTCCAAACCACCCGCTGCCAGCGCTACCGGTTAGGCTGAACTGGTCCGAACTGGTAGCATTTCACCCCTGCCTCAGTGTCAGGGTTCCAAGTAATAGATCCATAGCAAGCAAAACTCTGAGGCAGGCAGATTCCTCAAAGAATAGCTTTATTGGAAATATCATATTGGCACATATCTGGTGAAAACCAACTCTGAGGGGCCCCTCGATTTTCACCTACCGTATTTTTCGGAGTATAAGACGCACTGGAGTATAAGATGCACCTATTTTTTTTGGTGAGGAAAAGAAGAAAAAGAAATCTGCCTCTGCCTCTGAGCAATTTTGCCTCGTTGCTGCAAACAGCAAACACCCTGCTTTACTTTCATTTTCATTTTCAGCATAGCTTGATTAGCATAAGGAAAAAAAATATTTGCTCCAGCAATTTACCTCTTTGCAGCAAGCAGAAGAGCCCTGCGCAAAAGAGCTGAGAGCAAATCAGCTGAGAGTCGAGAGGCCGATCCAATCAACTTATGCTAATTAGGCTGTGCTGAAGCTGAAAGGAGCTGTTTTTTCTTGCTGTTCACTTGCAAGGAGGTAACTGCTGTGAAGCAGAGGCCAAAGGCTGGGGGCCAGTGGGTGGTGGGGCTACATTCAGTGTATAAGGTGCACCTAAATTTTCATCCCCTTTTAGGGGGGAAAAAGGTGCATCTTATACTCTGAAAAATATGGTAATTAAAAGTAAAAGTTTTCCCCTCAATCCCAAACAATCAGTCACATGGCCCAATCAAAACAGCGTCCACTTGTCTGGTCACATCATTCCTTCCTCCGGCCATGTGTGAGAACATCCTTGGTATCCGAGAGAAAGTATTTTATTTTGACTACACAACTCCAGCTATCTCTAATCCCCCCTCCCTATCCCTCAGCTCCAGTGTGGCAGCACTGAAACTTCAAGATGGCTTTGGCCAGGTCAGCTTCAGGGTTGACACTCAGCTCCTGCCAACCTCGCAGTTTGAAAGCATGCAAATGTGAATAGATAAATAGGTACCACTTTGGTGGGAAGGTAACAGCACTCCGTGATGTCATGCAGGTCACATGACCGTGGAAATATCTTCGGACAGCACTGGCTCAATGGCCTTGAAACAGCAACGAGCATTGGAGTAAAATCCAGAGACTCCTTTTACTATCAAGATACTAGTGCAGAAAGGAAGGCATTCAATCCATCTGTGATATGGGTGATATCCTGGCTTTTTTCCAGGACTTTGAGACCACCTACATGGTTCCACCAATTTTTCCCACAACAACCCCTTGAAGTAGGCTGCGTTTGTTTATACTGGACACCTAAACTTAATACGCTTAGGGATTAAGGGACGCAGTGGCTCAGTGGCTAAGACTCTGAGCTTGTCAATTAGAAGGTCGGCAGTTCAGCAGTTTGAAACCCTGGTGCTGCGTAACGGAGTGAGCTCCCGTTATTTGTCCCAGCTTCTACCAACTTAGCAGTTCGAAAGCAGGTAAAAATTTCAAGTAGAAAAATAGGGACCACCTTTGGTGGGAAGGGAACAGTGTTCCGTGCGCCTTTGGCATTTAGTCATGCCGGCACATGACCACAGAGACGTCTTCGGACAGCGCTGGCTCTTCGGCTTTGAAACAGAGATGAGCACCGCCCCCTAGAGTCGGGAACGACAAGCACGTATGTGCAAGGGGAAGCTTTACCTTACCAAGCTTAAATGCAGCCATCTAACAGGAGCCAACAGGTAACCGCAGCCTTTTCTTTGCAAATTAGGGATAAGGATTAAATTTCAAGAAGGCAAACGACCACATCGAGAGGGTCAACACAAAACAGGTGTTCAGAATAGTAAACCATAGCAAAGATAAACACGAGATGCATATTTCAAGCCTCCCGTGTCTATTGCTAAGCAACTGTGTCTTGCTGCTGAAAACAAAGATGTCTGTCAGGTTTTGCTGCTATCTTAAATAAACTTCATTCTCAAACGCAAGGTCTCTAATGAATCTTTTTTTTATTTAAGAATAGAAAGAACAACATCCCTGAACTCTTTGTGCAGCCAAAACTGGCACCTCCTTCCAAACCCCTCCCTTTCCGTTCTTCAACCCCAATGTCTCATTGGCCATCGTGCAGATCCATCTCTTCGTCCCAAGCACTTTCTTTTCACAGGAATTCTCCCCTCCCTCTATCACCCAGGTAACACTATCTACTAAAGAGCAGGAAACTAGGTAAAAGTTCATCTCAGCATTAAAGCAAAGCTTCTCCCTCTCTCATTCATGTCAGCGCTGGAGGAGATCATAATTTGGAACGCTGACATCGTCTTAGAAAAGAAGGAGGAAAGTTGACAGCATCTGTGTGGTCCTTGGCCCAAGATGTGGTTGGAAATAACACTTTCCTATTCCGGGAACATTGGTCTCAGTTGATTTCCCGGCAATGAGGGAACATGTATTCCAGAGGTGGGTTCTACTTACCTTTACTACTGGTTCGCAACAGGATCGCGCATGCGCAGATCGCTGATGATGAAATCTGGGGTGGTGGGCGGTTTTACTACCAGTTCTTGCGAACCGGTTTGAACCGGGGGCAACCCACCACTGATCTATTCGTAAAGTTTGGTGGTACTTTTCTTTCTGGTTTCCTTTTGTCCCAGGTAGAACTCTTGGGTTTGGAAAATCCATGCAGTCCTCGACTTACAACGTTTCATTTAGTGACCGTTCAAAGTTAAGACGGTGCTGAAAAAAGGACCGTTTCCCACGCTGACATCCGTTGCAGCATCCCCATGGTCACGTGATTAAAATTTCGGGCTGTCATCAACTGTTCTGTATTTATGACAATTGTACTGACCTGGTGTCTTGTCATCACCATTTTCAACCTTCCCAGCCGGCTTCCGACAAGCAGAGTCAATGAGGGGAGCCAGATTCACTTAACAACCTCATGATTCAGTTAACAACAGCAGTGATTCGCTTAACAACTGTGGCAAAAAAAGTTGAAAATGGGGCAACAATTGTCTTGCTTAGCAGTGGAAGTCTTGGTCTCCATTGGGATCGTAAGCCAAGGTCTACCTGTACTATTTTTTAAATCAAAGTAGCAGTCAGACTTCAAGTAGCCTGATGGATTCTTTGGAGTGTCCTCCATAATTTGAAGACACTTTTTGACCAGCAAGCAAAAACTCCACTGATACTAGACTTGAATCAGGTGGAGCCCCCATAAAACTCCTCTGAGATGAAAGAAAGTCTTAGAACCATAATTTGAAGACAACTCTTGTCCAGCAAGCAAAAACTCCACAGATACTAGGCGTGAATCGTGTGGAGCAGAGGTGGTATTCAACAGGTTCTGACCAGTCCTGGAGAACCAGTAGCGGAAATTTTGAGTAGTTCGGAGAACCGGTAAATACCACCTCTGACTGGCCCCACCCCCATCTATTCTCTTCCTCCCGAGTCCCAGCTGACCTGGAGGAAATGGGGATTTTGCAGTATCCTTCCCCTGCCATGCCCACTAAGCCACGCCCACAGAACTGGTAGTAAAAAAAATTGGAATCCCACCACTAATGTGGAGACCCCATAAAACTCCCTTGAGCAGTGGTGAAATTCAATTTTTTTTTACTACTGGTTCTGTGGGCGTGGCTTGGTGGGCGTGGCAGGGGAAGGATACTGCAAAATCTCGATTTCCACCCCACTCCAGGGGAATGATCCTGCAAAATCCCCATTCCCTCCCCACTCCTGGGGGAAGGATATTGCAAAATCTCCATTCCCACCCCAGTCTGCCACCCCAGTCTGCCAGCCAGAAGATGGTATTTGCCGGTTCTCCGAACTACTCAAAATTTCTGCTACTAGTTCTCCAGAACCTGTCAGAACCTGCTGGATTTCACCCCTGCATTTGAGGTTTTTGTTGTGACCTAGGCTCACTTAGTCATTACAGGACACAATTATTCTCAAACAAAACTATTTTATTATAACAGCTGAGAATTACTTCATTCCCAGTTTAGTCCAAATTAATTCCAAAACAAAGTCCTTCAGAAAAAGTCCTTTGGGCTTATCACAAAGCCTGGAGGACTTTATCTTCTTTGGCACCCTGCCAAAGGCCTTTCTTGGCAAAGCCCCACAAAGTTCAGAAACAAGAGACACCGACTGGAAAACAGATTTAGCAATGTTGCTTTCCTACAAAGAGCCCAAGAGCCTTTGCTGCTCTTTTAAGCCTTATGGGAGGGTCCAATCATCTCCTGGCCTCACTCCCGAGTCGTCCTTTTTGCTTTAGCTGCTCTTGCCTTCTGGCAGCTCTGCGCATGCATGCACAAGGAACAGGCTCCTCCTGTTCCTCTGCCTCTCTGCTGTCTGACTCTGGAGGCTCCGGAGTCCGCACATCACTCCCAGATGGCCCTGGCCCCATCTCTGTCTCCAACGCAGAGCCCTTGTCCCGGCCTTCCCCTGACTCCAAGAGTGGCCCATTGTCCTCCCCAGCCTCCTCACTGTCCAACTCTGTGGGCTGCTGGTGGACCACAACAGTTTCCAGCAAGATTAAGTAGTAGAAAGGCAATGGATAAAGGAGATGGGTGCAATCAAAGAGATTGGCAAGATGTCCTTGGAAGATTGGGAAACCACAATAGCCCGTGTTCATGACTACTTAGGTCACTGGAAGCGAAATAATGCACCTAATTCACAAATCTGGGATTGATAAATTGCTGTCCTTTTCTTTCTAGATGTCAGAATGTCTATTATTGTGGCTCCGATTGTCAGCGGTTGAACTGGCCCAGCCACAAAAAATTCTGCAAGAAACTGAAGCTGGCAGCCCTCGACCGACTTGTAGAATGGCTTGTATTCACAGGTAGCCTGATATTCAGTTGGCTGTTGTCCATCAGAAGAGGTTTAGGACATAGAACAATAGAGATGGATCCCATTAAAGTGGATTGCACCAATCCAACCAATTGTGGTTTAGTTAAAAAATGATGGTTAGACACACAAGAGACTTAGTGTGTTAGTTGGGAATATTTCAAAGACTATAGAATAATAGGGCTGGGAGGGACTTGGAGGCCTTCTAGTTCAACCCCATGCTCAAGTAGGAGACCCTATACCCATGATGGTGAACCTATGGCACGTGTAGCCATATCAGTGGTCAACTGATTTTTGGGCCTTCTGGGCCCACCAGAAGTAGGGAAATAGGCTGTTTCCTGCCTCCAAAGGACCTCGGGGGTGGGGGTGAGGCCCGTTTTTCTCTCTCCCCAGCCTCCAGAGCCTTTCTAGGAGTCTGGGGAGGGCAAAAACAGCCTTCCCCGCTCCCTGGAGGCCCTCCAGAGGCCGAAAACAGCCAACTTTGCAAACAGGACTTCCGGTCCCACCGAAAATTGGCAAATGGGCTGTTTTTGACCTCCAGAGAGCCTCCCGGGGGGGTGGGGAGGCCGTTTCCGCCCTCCCTAGACTCCTAGAAAGGCTCTGGAGGCTGGGGACAGCAAAGAACGGGCCTACCATGCCATCATGAGCGGGGGGAGGTGGGAGGGGTCCCATGCGCATGCACGGGGGTAGGGTGCATAGAATTATGGGTGTGGGCATGCACGCGCATGACACCCCCCCTCCCCCCGCTCCTGGCATGCGATGGCAAAAAGGTTAGCCATCACTGCCATTCTGAGCAAATGGCTGTCCAGTTTCTTCTTGAAAACCTCCACACTTGGAATATTGCATCTAGTTCTGGTCACCACAATATAAAAAGATGTTGAAATCCTAGAATGAATGTAGAGAAGAGCCACAAAGATGATTAGGGGACTGGAGGCTAAAACATATGAAGAACGGTTGCAGGAACTGGGTATGCCTAGTTTAATGAAAAGGAGGACCAGGGGAGACATGATAGAAGTCTTCCAATATCTCAGGGGCTGCCACAAAGAGGAGGGAGTCAAGCTATTCTCCAAAGCACCTGAGGGCAGGACAAGAAGCAATGGGTGGAAACTCATCAAGGAGAGAAGCAACCTGAAACTTCTTGACAGTGAGAACAATTAATCAGTGGAACGGTTTAGCCTCAAAAAATGTTCTATTTGAAGGCCTTCTCCATTAGAAAGGGCAACCAGCAGAATCCTTGGAGATGGGGGGAAGTGAAGGTGGTGGCCATAACCTTGTGGTTGAAGTTCTAGCCAGGCCTTCACATCATGTGGTTGTAGTCACTTTTTTTAGCCTCCCTATAGATGCTTTGTGCACTGATCTAGAGATTTGGATATTTATGGTTGCAATGACCGTACTAGGAGTCTAAGATTCTTCTAAATCCTCATTGTCTCCCTGTAGGTGACATCCCTTTCCACACAAGTGCATGGACAAAAAATATCCAGGAGCTGCAAGGCTGGGAAGACTGGTTCTTGATGCAGGAACATCTGGATGAAAAGCTTAGTGCTATCAAAGCCGGACATTATATGAACATTCTCTGGGCCAATGCGGGCAAACCAAAACCCGATGAGGTGGAGCTGATGGAGTCAATCAAGAGGGTGACCACAGATTTTTTCTCCAGGCCGGTCACCATTGGCCTCGGGCTGAGCATGTTCCATCTGGATCCTTATGCCAAGCCCATCACGGTGCATGTGGTTGGAGCTTCTCATGTGGAGACCCTCAACGCTCGGGTGACGGATTACGATGAGCTCTCCCAGATGTTTCCAAAGCATCAAGGCATAGAGGTGGGCATGGTGGGGATGGATGTGGTCGATGGACCCATCATGAGACCTCCGCTGGTGGCCTTTGGACCTCGGCAAAGGGTCTACCTCAGCAGCTACAAGGACCTTTATCACAACTTCTGGGAATCGCAGGTGGAAACTCAGCAAGCGGCGCGACCAGATCTTGTGGTCGCCTTCCATGCAGGTATGAAGGTTTATGGCATTCTTCTTGTGTTCCTGGATTATCTAGCCCCATGAGATTCAATGCTATGTAATCTAACCAGGGAGGACCAAGAGCTCAGCATAACTAGAGGACAAAATGATGGAAAGAGCTGGCTTAGGCAAGATCTCAGATCATGTAGAGCCAGTCCTTCTCTGTTTCCAGGGCAGCCCCGCGAGCCAGATCTAAGCATCCTGTGGCCGGATCCATTCCCCACGCCTTGAGTTTGACACCCATGTTCTAACCCAAATCCAGTTGAGAGATGAAATTAAAATTCACACCGGGCACATATTAATTCCAACAGGATTTGTGTTTATGGAGGGAAATCCAGGTCTGGCAGGGACTTTCTCACCATTCAGAGAGTCCTCGTATGAAATCTGCCTCCGTGCATGTCTGTCCAAAGATGGCACCTGATATTTGCACACCCAAGAAAAAGGAGGTGGGTTCAAGAAACACCGGGTGCTGCTACTCAGATCCATTCTAAATCCGTCTCTGAGCTACGAACAATGGAATTCCAGAAGAGATTAGCAGTTTATCTGTGTAAGGGAAGAATTCCAACAGATAGAAAGGCTTAAATCACCGCAGGTTATAGAACTGTTCTCTTGAAAAGGGTTTGTCTACGCCCAGAGCAAAAGGAAAAGGAGAATTTTCACCCGTTTCTGCATTTGGGCGCATTTTTCTGTCCTTGTTGGGATGGTTGGAAACCGTCAGGTTCAAAGGATCAGGACCAGGGGTGAAATGCTCCCGGTTTGGATCAGATTGCCTGATCCGGTAGCGATGGCGGTGGGTGGTTCGGAGAACCAGTAGCAAAAATCCCTGTGCCCCCCCCTCCATGCCCAACTGAGCCGCACGATCATCAGAGGCTTTTTTTTTTTACTTTTAAAAGCATTTTTTCTACAACCTCTTCCGACGAAAAAATGCTTTTGAAAGTAAAAAAAAAAAAAAGCCTCTGATGATCGCGTGGCTCAGCTGGGATCCTCAGAGGCTTTTCAAAGCATTTTTTCCTGCAACCTCTTGGCCGAAGAGGTGGTAAAAAAAATGCTTTGAAAAGTCTCTGACGATCCCAGCTGAGTTGCCTGATCGTCAGAGAGGCGTTACAAACATTAGAAAAAATGCTTTGAAAAGTTAAAAAAAAAAAAGTTGGCCATGCCCACCCAGTCACATTACCCCCGACCCCACCAAGCCACGCCCACGGAACCGGTAGTAACAAATTTTACATTTCACCCGTGATCAGGACTGTATGTTAAGTTGCAGTTCACAAGATTTATTGCTCAAGATAAATAAGAATCTGGTCAATTAAAATTGAATGCTAACTTGGCGCCAGATAAGGGCCAATGGAATTCAAGAGGGACTATTGGATTTCGACCAATAACGATTCTAGGCTGATGACGTGCTTAACTCCACCCCACCCCGACTTTGCCTACTTTTCTGCAGAGACTGCTCAAACACATGTTTTGATCCTTTCCAGTCTGAAATGCATTGTAAGAGGAGAGCTGGGTTAGTCGATGGCAGTGTTTCTCAACCTTGGCAACTTTAAGATGTGTGGGCTTCAACTCCCACAATTCCACAGCCAGCCATGCCAGACTGCCAAAGTTGAGAAACACTGGTCTGCAGTAACACAGAATCCGGAGGAGTCTATAGGTAGTCCTCAAGTTACGATCATAATGGAATCTTTCTGTTAAGGATATTCTTGGCTCATAACTGATGTTATGGGTTATTGAGCAGAGTACCCCTTGAATATGCACATGAAAGTGGCTGAGAGTGAATAACCACAGTTAATATACTGACACACTGAGTTGTCGTAGTCTTTTACTTTTTAGGAAAAATTTAGCAAAGTCCAATAACAATCCAAGTCATACACAGATAAGGTGATAGTTAAAATATCAATTCAGGGATATCCAAGTACAAAGTCTTCTTACCAGTTGTTGTCATTACACAATAAAACAGTTCTTGAGTTTCAAACAGGAACAAGTTCAGTATTAAAACATTCAATAAATAGTAGAAAGCAACAAGTAGCAATGATCAAACAGTGATCATACAGAGAGAACAGGTAGAGAGTAACAGCAAATAAGCAGATAAAATGGTGTAGTGTCCACAAGCCATGATTCAGGCTTCCCCTTAAGTACATTGGCTACAGAGCTTAGCCAATCAGGATACAGGATGATGCAATACAGTCTTAAAGCAATATAATACCTTTCGACAAACATGTATTGATAGTTTATATATTGCCTGACCAACTAGTTAGACAATAGCCATTTCCTAACACTTTCCATCATGGTCAGAAGTCATGATGATTGTAAAACGGGTCCATCATGTGACTGATGTGATTTTAGGACCTTTCTTGCGGCGGTCATTAAGTGAATGTTGCTGTCATTAAGCAAGCCAATGGTTTGCTGTGATTGTGGTTTTGCTGAAAACAGAGTGGTGCAGTGGTCTAGAGGTGGAGCTCTCACCATCAGGAGGCTGTGAGTTCGATCCTAGGTAGAAGCAGATATTTCTCTCTCTGGGCAGACTGAGAATATATCTGCTGAATAAAACTCTGCATTGGCGACAGGAAGGGCATCCGGCCAGTAAACACTCAGCTCCATTCAGTTGCCCAGACTCCACCCCGATGCAAGGGATTAGCGGGTCATTAAAAGAAGAGGCTGTGGTTTTGCTGAAAACCAGAAATAAATGCCAGTTTTTGGCAAAAAAAAAAAAAAAAGTAATGTGACTGCAGAATGCTCTAAATGGCCATAAAAGCAGCTGTATTGCCAAGTGCCTTAAGTTCAGGAGGTGGGAAGCAAGGGGCGTCCTGACCATCGGAGCTTTAAATCGAGGTCATAAGTAGCCCCAAGGTAGGTCTGTTGTAACTTCAAAATGGTTGCTAAGCAACCAGTTGTAAGTCAAGGACTACCTGTAGTGGCAGGTCTCTTTTCTGACTAACAAATTTAATAAATTTGTTGTCGCATCCCCACCCTTAATAAACTTTGTTAGTTGGGAAAGCTGCCACCAGATGCCTCCTGATTTCCCCCACTCCCGAAAAGCATCCTTAAAGAACACAGAACAAAAGGCAAAGATTACGCATGAGAGAGATTGAGAGAAAAGGAAGGAAACTTAATACATCAGACACCAGTTCTTCAACATTCCTGAGCTGGGGCATATATGGGTCATGTCAGCAGTTGTTATTTTGACTGGCAACAGGTTGACGTTGGAACCAGCTCCACCTAACTTTCTAATGAGAGCCAGTTTGGACTACTGTGTTTCCCCGAAAATAAGATCCTGTCTTATATTTTTTTTTGAACCCCAAAATAAGCACTTGGCCTTATTTTCGGGGAGATCTTATTATTTTGGGGTGCGTGGAGGAAACCAGAGGAAATGGCAGGGACTGGTACACATGTGTTTAAATATTTTCATGGAGAGTTTATTTTCAGGGGGGGCTTATTTTAGCACATGCACTCAAAAGCCCAATTGGGCTTATTATCAGAGGATGTCTTATTTTTGGGGAAACAGGGTAGTACGTAAGACAGCAGGCCAGCAAGTGAGAGACTGTGAGTTCAAGACCCACCTTAGCCATGAAAGGCAGCTGGGTGACTTGGGGCCAATCACCAGGAGACGGTGAATTCTACTCCCACCTTAGCCATGAAAGCCAGCTGGGTGATTTTGGGCCAATCACCAGGAGACTGGGATTTCTAGTCCTACCTGACTGGCAGCAGAGTGACTTTGTGCCAATCAACGGGGAATTCTAGTTCTACCTTAGGCACAAACGCTGGCTGGGTGAGCCAATCACTTTCTCTCAGTCCAACCCATCTCACAGCATTGTTGGCGTGGGGTAAACAGGAGGTGTATTGGCACAATCACAATGTCTGGAAGCAAGTTGTTTCACTGATTGTTCTCACCGTCAGGAAATCTGCCTGCCCCAGGTCCTTGGGAAGGACTCAATGGGGGAACAAAAATGTCAGATCCAATCTAACGCCTGGCTGAATGTGTGAGTAATAATAATGATGATGTAACCAAGGAATGACTTCACATGAGTCTACGCCAAAGGTTTCTCTCCTTCCTAAACCTCAATGGAAAACAGAAAGCTACCCAGAAGTGGATACCACCTTTTGAGGGAATAAAGCATGCACAGATCGCTGATGATGACATCCGGAGTGGTGGGCGGGGCCTCCCACCGGTTTTACTACCGGTTCTTGTGAACCGGTCCGAACCGGAGGCAACCCACCACTGGAATAAAGGTAAAGGTAAAGGTTCCCCTCACACATATGTGCCAGTCGTTCCCGACTCTACGGGGCGGTGCTCATCTCTGTTTCAAAGCTGACGAGCCAGCGCTGTCCGAAGACGTCTCTGTGGTCATTTGGCCGGCATGACTCAATGCCAAAGGTGCATGGAACGCTGTTACCTTCCCACCAAAGGTGGTCCCTATTTTTCTACTTGCATTTTTTTAATGTGCTTTCCAACTGCTAGGTTGGCAAAAGCTGGGACAAGTCACGGGAGCTCACCCCGTGATGCGCCGCTAGGGATTCGAACCGCTGAACTGCTGACCTTTCGATCGACAAACTCACTGTCTTAGCCACTGAGCCACCGTGTCCCTTTGAGGGAACACCAGCTCTTAAAGGGCAGGATGCGTTCAGTGTGCAAGGCTTCATCTGCCAAGCATCAATCACCCAGCCCTGGGGGATAAAATGACTCTTGAAAAGCCTGGGAAGCCAGCTACTGAAAGATATATTGGCCACATTCACACATCTCCCAAAGCCTTATTATTGAGCTGTGTTTGATTTGGGCTTAGTGCAAGAGATGAGCCAAGCCAGTCACAGCTTAGTTATTCGGGGTGAAGCAAGCCATGGTTTAACAGAAGGTACAAACCTAGGCAATGTGCTCAACTGGGATTTGCAGCCCTTTGCAGTGAGACCATCCATTAATTGGTCTGAATATTCCCTTTCCAAAGTAGCTAAGCTCACAGATATATTTAACCAGCTACCAGTCTAGAATTTCTCATAAGGTTGTTGTGATGCCTCTGATTTTGGGCACTGGCAAGACACCTAGAAGGAGATGCAGCTCGGCAGCAACATTTCCCACGAGGTGCCTCTGGGCCTTTTGCAAAAAACACACGAGAGATCCTTAAGTCCCAGCCAATAAAGTGAAAGAGGCCACCGGTGCTCTCACCAAGAGGACTCCTGATTCCAGAATAGCAATAGCACTTAGACCAGGGGTTGGCAATCTTAAACACTCAAAGAGCCACAAATGTCCTAACCAGAAGCCCCCTTTGTGATGTTCAATTTTGGTGCTGACTGGAAGTCCGGTTCCCCCACCATAGAGTCTCCTCCTAGCACGGCGTCTTTTTTTCCTCTGCAACTGGAAGTCTGGTTCCCCCACCATAGAGTCTCCCCCCAGCATGGCGTCCTTTTTCCTCTTCCTGTCCTAACCAAAATCCCTATCAATTGTGGAGACGACTGGTGACAAGGAGCCACAACAGAGGGAGGAAAGAGCCACATGCGGCTCCAGAGCCACAGGTTGCTGACCCCTGACTCAGATGTATATACTGCCCCATCGTGCTTTACAATGCTCTCTGGACGGTTTACAGAGTCAGTCTACTGCCCCCCCCCAACAATCTGGGTCCTCATTTTACTGAGCTCGGAAGGATGGAAGGCTGAGTCAACCTCGGTCAGGATCAAACTCCAGACTAAGGAGTTCCCCACCATCCAGTCAGAGCTGAAGAAGCTTCTTGGATGAGAAGCAAAACCTCTTCAAAGAAAAACCAGAAAGTCCAGTTGCCTCCTGAGAAAAAAGCACCTTTGGGACAACCATGACCTGGATGACGGAGAATCTCCGTAGACATCCAGACTATGGACAGAGTTTATTTATTTATTTATTGGTTCGATTTATATGCCGCCCTTCTCCGGAGACTCAGGGTGGCTTACAATGCGTTAAGCAATAGCCTTCATACTTTTGTATATACCTGCTTAGTAGGGCTTTTGCCCCCCCCGCCAAGCGGTGTTCTTTTTTTATACAAACTCAGCTTATTGCCCCCACAATCCGGGTCCTCATTTTACCTACCTCGAAAGGATGGAAGGCTGAGTCAACCTTGAGCCTGGTGAGATTCGAACTCGCCGTAATTGCAGGCAGCTGGTGTTACTTAACAGCACTTTAATTAGGCTGCAATGCTGCATTCTAACCAGGGGGTGCTATTCAGCAGGTTCTGACAGGTTCTGGAGAATCAGTAGCGGAAATTTTGAGTAGAACTGGCAAATACTACCTCTGGCTGGCCCCAGAGTGGGGTGGGAATGGAGATTTTACAGTATCCTTCCCCTGCCAAGGCCACCAAACCACACCACGCTCACCAAGCCAGGCCCACAGAACAAAATTTGAATTCCACCCACTGATTCTAACCACGGTGCCACCACGGCTCTTGTATCGAATATTTCAGCGGAATATCTGGCGGACCTCAACTCAACCTGAAGGGAGAAATTTCCCCTCCCCTCCCCCTGGCTTATTGGAAGCCGAGCTGTTTGCCTGCCAGCTGTTTGCTGTCCATCAGCATGGTCGGATTAAGGCCCAAAGGGTCAGGATTAAGAGGGATGCTATAAATCGTTTTACACATGGATGAGGCTAATCAGCTTGCTAACAGAGTAGTCACTAACTACTGAAGCCAGAGGCAGCTGCAAGGTAGTATCAAGCACTTGACGCTCAGGTGGAACTCTGTTGTCTCAAGTAAGGGGGATAGCCCTTTTCATACAAATATTCAATTTTTTTTTAATCAGTATAAAGCTGGAAGGGACCTTGGAGACCTTCTAGTCCAGCCCTCTGCTCAAGCAGGAGATCCTATACCATTTCAGACAAATGGCTGTCCAGCCTCTTCTTAAAAGCCTCCAGTGATGGAGCACCCATAGCTTGTGATGGCAAGCTGTTCTACAGTCCACACTGTTCCCCTTAGTTCTAGGTTGCTTGTCTCCTTGTTTAGTTTCCATCCATTGTTTCTTGACCTTGTCTTGTTCCTAGTTGCTTCCTAGCTCTTCAGCCAGACTCCATTCCATGAAGGGTGCTTGGCTGGTTGGTTGGGGATCAGGGGTGAAATGCTCCCGGTTCGGACTGAATCGTCCGATCCGGTAGTGATGGAGGCGGATGGTTCGGAGAACCGGTAGCAAAAATCCCTGCCCCCCCAATGCCCAGATGAGCTGCACGATCATCAGAGGCTTTTTAAAATTATTTTTAAAAGCATTTTTTTCTACAACCTCTTCGGCTGAAAAAATGCTTTTAAAAGTAAAAAAAAAAAGCCTCTGATGATCGCGCAGCTCAGCTGGGATCGTCAGAGGCTTTTAAAAGCATTTTGAGATTGTAGGAAAAAATGCTTTTAAAAGCCTCTGACGATCCCAGCTGAGTTGCCTGATCGTCAGAGGCTTTTTTTCTTTTAAAAGCCTCTGCTGATCAGGCAACTAAGCTGGGATCGTCAGAGGCTTTTAAAAACATTTTTTTACAACCGAGGTTGTAGAAAAAATGGTTTTAAAAGTAAAAAAAGAAAAAAAGTTGGCCATGCCCACCCAGTCACATTAATCCCCCCCATCAAACCACACCCACAGAACTGGTGGTAAGAAATTTTAGAAATTTCACCATTGGTGGGGATGCTGTTACAACTGTTAGTTGCAGAGCTGCTTTTTCAACCTTAGTGCTCTGTAAAGTAGGGATATCTCATCCGTTGTAGGCATCAGGTAGAATTGCCCAAGGATGTCTGATAGAAACCATTATGATGCTCAGGTGCAACCACTGCTTAGGTGATGATATCACAATGCGCATGACATCACTTCTCCTTACAGATGTCCATAGTCAAAGTCCAGACATCTGCAAAGGATTAGATGAGGGGAAGCTGGTCTCCGCAGCTTGACCCACCTTGCATTACCAATGTGTTGAGTTACAACTCTTGACATCCTCAGGTACAATGGCTATGCTAATTGAGGATAATCATAATTGCCCAGAATCCTGATAGGCAACTATATGAATGAAGGATTGGGTGGAGAGTAGGTGGGCACATCTAGAGATAGGATTCTTATTCTAATCCCTGCCCACCCATTAGGAGCAAAGAAATGGGACAGCTGGCTGGTTATAAGATTGGAAAAGGATGATAGAATTAGAATAACAGAGTTGGAAGGGACCTTGGAGGTCTTCTAGTCCAACCCCCTGCTCAAGCAGGAGACCCTGGCCTGTACCATTTCAGACAAATGGCTGCACAGTCTCTTCTTAAAAACATCCAACGATGGAGTGCCCATAATTTCTGGAGGGAAGCTGTTCCACTGGTTAATTGTCCTCATTGGTAGGAAGTTTCTCCTTAATTCCAGGTTGCTTCTCTCTTTGGTTAGTTTCCATCCATGGCTTCTTGTCTTGCCTTCTGGTGCTTTGGAAAATAAGTTGACCCCCTCCCCTCTTCTTTATGGCAGCCCCTCAAATATTGAAAGACTAGATGGTGTGACAAAGATGGCTTTATGGGAACACCACACCTCTACAGAACAGAAGCAGGGGAGATGATGATATGTATTTAACTGATGCTGGAACTTGGGGACCTTCATGCTTTGTAGCAGGGGTCTCCAAACTTGGCAACTTTAAGACTTGTGGACTTCAACTCCCAGAATTCCTCAGTTTGGAGACCCCTGCCTTGTAGAGTTGTGTTGTGCCTGTGTGACCCAGGAGGCTTTGGTAGGGTTCACAATGAGTGTGAAGGAAAGTTCCATTTCCATACTTCAGTGGTTCAAAAACATGAATTTGAACCCAGGGATCCAAGTCAGGCTATATATATATAAAGTCAGGAAAACGGATCAGGAATGACTCTCCCCTTTCAAGAAATTCTCTTTCGAAGGGTTGGTTTCTCAGGGACGATGGTGACTCATTCTTTGAGCCTCTCCTTGCTCCATCCGCCCATCGAGAACACCATAAATCATTGCTAAGAGACCCTTTCCCAACCCTTGAAAGACAACCTGTGCAATTTCAGTTCTTTAGTCATTCTGCAGAGTGTCTCGTCTCTCTCTTAAATTCTCTGGCACAGCAAAGTGGTTTCTTTCCAGGAACAAGGTGTACTTTTGATCGTCTCTTTCTGTAACATTCCATTGCCGTGAAGCCCTCCAGGCAACAGGAGGCCTTTCTAAATATACAACTGCCGCGTTGCATCCCTCAAACTTCCAGAATGCCAGAGAAGCTTTAGGAAACTGGGCCCAGGTTTCCTATTGTTTGCCTAGCCTAGCGGTGTCTAAACCCAGAGATCAGAACCAGGGGTGAAATGCTACCGGTTTGGGCGAACTGGTAGTTAAAAATAGCTACCGGTTCGCACGAACTGGTAATTTAAAAAAGCTACCGGTTCGGGCGAACTGGTAGTTTAAAAAAGCTACCGGTTCCTCTGAACCGGTATTTCCGATGATCAGCTGTGCCACGTGGTTTAGCTTTGCTAGAAAGCAGGAAATCCCCCCCTTGCTGTTCTACTTATCCAAGCCTCCTTTTGGTGTGCGGTGTGCATGCGCGGCCAACGAACCGGTAGCAAACCGGTTCAGATTTCACCACTGATCAGAACTCAACCACTGATCCCGTTACGCACTTATAATGTGCAAGGGTGTTCCAACAGCTGTACAAACAACTAGATTCTTTCTATTCTCATGTGTGTTCCAGACATTGTCGCCTTCGGAGCCAAGCTCAGATTTAAATGCTCAAAGGACAGAAACCTCCCGCCACCCTTTCAAAGTCAGCAAGGAAGCGATTCCAGCCTTGTGTTCCATCATATTTTACGAGGCTGGCCTTTTCCTCTGGCAAAAGGGAGAAAAATCTTTTCCTAGCATGTCACCAGGCTGAATTTCAGAGGAGGGCATCTACGGAGAATCCAGTTCAATGTTCATCTATGCCTTTGTCTCAAGTTCAGACTCTCAAAGAACCAAAAGTTCATAGAAGAGCAATTAAGATGATCAAAGGCCTGGAGACGAAAACATATGAAGAACGGCTGCAGCAGTGGTGGGTTTCTATTGGTTCGCCCGTGTAGCGGCGGCGGTGGGAGGCTCCGCCCACCCACCCAGATGTCATCACGGGCACTCTGCGCATTGCGCAGAAGGTTCTGCGCATGTGCAGAAGCGCAACATACGCTCACAATTCCGAACGGGTAGCGAAGGTAAGTAAAAACCACTACTGGGCTGCAGGAACTGGGTATGTCTTGTTTAATGAAAAGAAGGACTAGGAGAGACATGATAGCAGTCTTCCAATATCTCAGGGGCTGCCCCACAGAAGAGGGAGTCAAGCTATTCTCCAAAGCACCTGAAGGTAGGACAAGAAGCAACGGGTGGAAACTCATCAAGGAGAAAAGCAACCTAGAACTAAGGAGAAGCTTCCTAACAGTGAGGACAATTAACCAGTGGAACAGCTGGCCTCCAGAAGTTGTGGGTGCTCCATCACTGGAGGTTTTTAAGAAGAGTCTAGACAGTCACTTATCTGAAATACAATATTCCTCAATTATGGCAACCTTAAAAGGAATAGACTCCAGCTCCCAGAATTCCCCTACCAGCATGCGTCCAGACTGGCTGGGGAATTCTGGGAGCTGAAGTCCAAATTGGCTGGAGAATAATTCTGAGAGTTCAACTCCACCCATCTTAAAGTTGCCAAGTTTGAAAAACACTGGTCTATTTGAACATTTTCGACAGACCAATTCCGCACAGACAATGGGTATCTTAGGAAGAACCATTTTCCTAAAATACGTATTAGTATTTTAGACGAAAGGCAGACATTTTCTGCATCAATTTAAGGGGATTAGTCTACTGGGTATATTTCTCTTCTGATCAAGCCAGCCTGGGATAGTTCGGCTGCTTGACACACTGAGGAAATATGTTGCCTTTATAAGCGTGCCAAGACCTTGTTCTCGCCATGCCACAGAATGTGGTTGCAGGGGATGGGAAGGCAAAGCTGAGCTGATAGAAAGGATAACCTGGTCTCCCCCTGAGGTGTGGAAGTAGAGAAGGAGAGCTTGTCATGCCTTAATTGGACGAGGAAAAGGGAAGAGGTTTTTATAAACATTGTATAAGCTGCACTGGGAGGATATTTGGAAGCATTGAAAAAGAAATCCTGAATTTCTTGAGTTGTAGAAGAGTAAGTAAGGAGTAGGTATGTAAAAGAGTAAGGATAAAAATAAAGTAGCAGTAAGGGTAAGGAAGCAAGGAAAAGAGTAAGGAAGGAGTAGGGTTCGTAAAAAGTAAGGTAAGAGAAAATGTAAATAAAAATAAGGACGTAAGCAAGTAAAAGAGTAAGGATAAGAATGAGAGTAAAAGAATAAGAATAAGCAAGGAGTAAGTGTAGAAAGCTAGCACCCACCCCTCTCCTAGAAGGATGAAATATTTTAGGAAAGGCAGAATATTATACTGTATTTCCCTGGATGAGAAATGGAGAAACATGGCTTTTTTAAGAGGCAGGAAGCAGACTCACTCTTAATAGCCCATAGCAGATGTCAGCACTTAAGAGATAAAGAGATAGATAGCTCTATTCATAAGCAAATTCCCTGCAACAAGGTCTGAACAAAGGTAGAGTTAGCCCCCTCAGCCACAATAGGAATTGCTCAACAAGCCCCTTCTTTGCATCAGCCCAAACTTCAACCAAATGTAGCTCAGACAAACTCCCAGGATTTGTACATCGCACCATGGGAGACAGACAACAGCCAATAGAATACATGTTCTTGCACTGGAACAGGAAGCTCAAGTGCAAAGCCCAGGAGAAGGTATAAATACCCCTCACTCTCAACTCCATATGGTGAGCTGCACCAGAACTACAAACACGTGCTTCTGTTCATCAATAAATGGACCGTCTTTCCAATCAGCCTCCAGCGTCCATTTTGTCTACAGTGCCTTTCTCCCACCTTGGAACTGGAACTGGCTATTTCTTCAAACCAGTGGTGGGTTTCAAAATTTTTGAAAAATTGGAAAAAAAATTTTTTTTACTACCAGTTCTGTGGGTGTGACTTGGTGGGTGTGGCTTGGTGGGCATGGTCAGAACCTGCTGAAACCCACCTCTGCTTCCAACATAAGTAAGTAAAAGAGTGAGGACAACTTTGGTGGAGATAGATGATAGCCATTATCATATCGAACAGAGAATAAGTACACAAATCCAGAAACCATAAGCAGAAACGTTTCCTGACCTGGCATCCTTTAGGGATGTAGGAACTCAGTCCCCATAATTCTGAGCCAGCCTAGCTCATCATCATCATTAAGATGATGGACATCAAGATCAAGGGAGGTACTAATACCACTCTACAAAGCCTTAGTAAGACCACACCTAGAATACTGCATCCGGTTTTGGTTACCACACTATAAAAAAGACGTTGAGACTCTAGAAAGAGTGCAGAGAAGAGCAACCAAGATGATTAGGGGACTGGAGGCTAAAACATACAATGAACGGTTACAGGAATTGGGTATGTCTAGTTTAAAGAACAGAAGGACCAGGGGAGACATGATAGCAGTCTTCCAATATTTGAGGGGCTGCCACAGAGAGGAAGTGGAACAGAAGTTGCCTTCAGAAGTTGTGGGAGCATCATCACTGGAGACTTTCAAGAACAGACTGGAATTCCATCTGTCGGAAACTGTGTAGGGTCTCCTGCTTGGGCAGGGGGGCTGACTAGATGACCTACAACTCTGTTAATCTAAGATCCATCCAGAGAATGGCTTTACAGAAGAAGCCCATGCTTTGTCTCCTCTTATTTTTCAGGGTTCCATGCCTGTCCTGATCTAATGGCAAGTTGGCTTCCCACGTTGCTGCTTCTGCGAGATTACAAGATCCCTTCTTTGTTCACTATGTACAGGTAAAGCTCTCCTTCCAGATCGTGATTGGTGGTGAGCTGCACCACGATTTAACCGGAAGAAACTCAGACCATGATCCATCGTAGGAGAAATGCGGAACAGCTTCCTGCATTGCTTAAGCCGCAGCTGCAGAATCCATGAGCTTCTGAAGCCAGAGGTTAGAAGAGTGTAGGGTTCATGTAAGAAAAGTGTGTCCAATCTTGTCAACTTTAAGACTTGTGGACTTCCAACTCCCAGAAATCTCCATCCCAGTTGGAATTCCTGGCATTGAAGTCCACAGGCTGGACATTCCTGAGATGTCTTCCCAGACTGCCATGGAATCTGTGGGGCATAGGGTCTTGGTCTTCATCTGCTCCCTGGTTGTGGTTGTTTGGTCCCACCAGAGGTTCATCCTGGACCTTCCTGCCTGATAATGATGTTCTGGGTTGCAGGATTGTGGACAGAGGGACAACAATGACTGTAGAGCAGGGGTGTCAAACTCGATTTCATTGAGGGGCACATCAGCGTTGTGTTTGACCTTAGGGGGCCAGGGTGGACATGGCCAGCTCGACATCACTTATGTCAGGGTCACCTATGGTGGCCCGAGCGCTCTGCCAGTGAAAACAGGCTCCCGACTTCCGTTTTTGGCTGTGATGGCTTCCTGCAACCCTCTGCCAGTGAAAACAGAGCTTGGGAGGGCCGCCTGCAGCCCGTGGGCACCGTGGGATGGTCCTGCACTGTTTCCAGAGCGTCCCTGTGGGCCAGATCAGGGGTGGGTTCCTGGAGGTTCGGCAGGGTTCAGGCGATCCTCTAGCCAAGGATCACCGGGTTCAGCAAACCCCCAAATGCGATCCCTGGCTGGCCATGCCCACCCCTCCCCTCCCCCCCAGGAGTCTCCACGCGGTCCGTTCATTATTCCAGGTAAGTGCAGGGGCCACATGGAGGGTCTGGGAGGTCAAAAAACGGGCCTACCGGAGATTCCGGAAGGTTGGAAACAGATCTGTTTCTGACCTCCGGAAAGCCTCCAGAGCTTGGGGGAAGCAGTGGAGGCTCAAGAAAATCCTCCAGAGCCTGGGGATGGTGAAAACGCCACCCCCTGCCATGGTGCAGGTGGCCAACTAGGTCATGCCCACCATGGCCACGCCCACCCAGCAACGGGGCAGTGAACCTATTGCTAAAGGATCTGAAGCCCACTCCTGGGCCAGATGTAAGCACCTCACAGGCTGGATGCGGCCTGCGGGCCTTGAGTTCTGACACCCCTGTTGTAGAGTAATAACTAATGAAGAAACAACCGATAGTGACCTTGGATTGTGCTATAAGGCCACACCAGAGGTGGGTTTCAACAGGTTCTGACCAGTTCTAGAGAACCGGTAGTCAAATAGTTCCGAGAACCAGTAAATACCACCTCTGACTGGCCCCGCCCCCTCTATTCTCTGCCTCCCAAGTCCCAGCTGATTGGGAGGAAATGGGGATTTTGCAGTAACCTTCCCCCGCCCATGCCCACCAAGCCACGTCCACCAAGCCATGCCACGACCACCAAGCCACACCCACAGAACTGGTAGTAAAAAAATTTGAAACCCACCACTCGGCCACACCCTAATTTCAAGTGTAACTGGAGCAATTTTTGTTTGCCAGGCCGGTAACTAATCCTTCCCTTGTTTCCTTCTTTTAGTGAACAGGAGCTGAAACAGTCCCTCAGGATCTTGATGGAGCTGGAGACCCAGATCATAAGCTGTGGGGCCAACCCCTTCGCCTCCCTCAAACCGGAGCAGGCCCATTCAAACCCTAACAAGCCACCCGTCTACGCCAACTCCCACTACCTCCTGTTCCATGGTCTAGGTGGCCCTTCAGAAGAACATGACCTAGGAGAACTTGAGGGGGAAGAGGAAGAGAGATCTCAGCAAGCTTCGAATTCTACGACCTAGCTAGCAGTGGTACTGTCATATCTCTCAAGTTTGTCATGCAACAAGCTAAGATCTCAGGAATGCAAGCATCGGGGCGATAGTGAAGGCTGCCTTTTTCTGCTTGCAGCCAAAGATCCAAGGCTATTATTAGCAGCTGTCTAGTCTAGTCCTATCAGTCTGTAGACAAAGCACGTTGACTCCCATTATCTTCTGTGCAAACGTCTCCCAATTTAGTGAATATGTAAATCAGCTAACTTGGGACCTTCCAGATGTGTTGATGCTAGGATTTCCAAAATTCCCAGCCACAGGCAATGGAGTTCTGGGAGCTGTTATATCCAACATAGTTGGAGGACTCCAGATAGTTGGAGAATCTCCAGTAATGGACACCCACAACTTCTGGAGGCAAGTTGTTCCTTTGGTTTATTGTCCTCACTGTTAGGAAATTTCACCTTAGTTCTAGGTTGGTTCTCTACTTGATCAGTTTCCATCCATTGCTTCTTGTCTTACCCTCAGGTCAGTGGTGAAATGTAAAATTTGTTACTACCGTTCTGTGGGCGTGGCTTGGTGGTGGGGGTAATGTGACTGGGTGGGCGTGGCCAACTTTTTTTTCCCTTTTAAAACCATTTTTTCTACAACCTCTTTGGCTGAAGAGGTTGTAAAAAATTGCTTTTAAAAGCCTCTGCCAATCAGGCAACTTAGTTGGGATCGTCAGAGCCTTTTAGAAACATTTTTTCTACAACCTCTTCAGCCGAAAAAATGCTTTTAAAAGTAAAAAAAAAAAAGCCTCTGATGATTGCACGGCTCAGCTGGGATCATCAGAGGCTTTTAAAAGCATTTTTTTCCTACAACCTCTTGAGCCGAAGAGGTTGTAGAAAAAAAATGCTTTTAAAAGCCTCTGACGATCCCAGCTGAATTGCCTGATCGGCAGAGGCTTTTTTTTTTTTTACTTTTAAAAGTATTTTTTCCTGTGGAAGAGGTTGTAGAAAAAATGCTTTTAAGAATTAAAAAAGAAGCCTCTGATGATTGCGCGACTCAGCTGGGGATGGGGGGGGCAGGGATGTTTACTACCGGTTCTCCAAACCACCCACCGCCATTGCTACCAGATCGGGTGATCCGGTCCGAACCGGGAGCATTTCACCCCTGCCTCAGGTGCTTTGGAGAATAGGTTGACACCTCCCCTTCTTTGTGGTAACCTCTCAAAGTCAACATTTTGGGCCAGGTGTTCTTATCAACCCCCAGAAAGGATTGAATGGCAAACCTGGGCAATGTAAAATAAAATAAAATAAAATAAAAAAGCACATCCGAAAATTGTTAATTTTGTTATTCCTGCTCAGAGTCCTCTGCTTCATGGGTGGCCGTATGAATCGACATACAAGATAATCTCATTGAAAAAGGAAACAACAAGGGAGTGGAAAAGGGGAGAGGAATAAAGAGGGGCAGGGAGGAGAGTTGGGAGGTGAGAAGAGAAGAAAAGAATGACGGGAAAAGGAGGGGTAGAAAGAAAGGGGAAAGAGGAGGAGAGAAGGTAAGAAAGGGAGGAAGAAGAGAGGAGAGGGGAAAGATGAGAGGGAGGAGAAAAGGGAAGGAGAGGAGGAATGAAGAAAGTAGAAAGAAACAGAAGAGGAGAGAGAAGGGAAGAAAAGGAAAGGTTGTATTAAAATAAAGGAAGGAGATGGTAGAAGAGCAGACCCGAACAACTAATCAGCAAATGGAAATTAAAGAATAAGATTAATGATGGAAAAAAGACTGTACATTGGAATATGTTGATAACAAATAAAAATAAAAATACTTTAGGAAAAAAAAAGATATTCTCATTTACTGGATTCCTGTCCGTCTTTGTTTGGGGACGCAATTGGCTGTGGTTTTCTCTCCAAAATGGCTGCATGTCTAAGAAAGAAATAGGCAAAATGTCAAACTAAGCATCTGACTACGTACTCCCACTTTTCGTTTTCTGTGAATGGCCTAAAGGACCCGGAGGAGGCGGGCGGCAATTTTGTAAAGTGGATGCTAAAGGTCAATGCTATGCCTGGACTCACTCCCTACTTAATGAATTAAATTTCCATTTTATTAAATCCTAATTAAAATGATCCTTAGAAGAATGCCCGGAGAGCATATTTGTGCATGCGTTGGAGCTCACGATCTCTATATTCCTTACCCCCCGCACCCACAAATTAAAAAAATAACTACATCGCTAGATGTAGTTTTTCTCAATAGCTAGCAGAGGGAGGCAAACACTTCTACAAACTCCAGAATTAATTAACTAGATTTTTAAACTAGAATTAGAATCTATTATTCAAACAGAAGATAATTCTATTCTATTCTATCCTATATTTTACATTCTATTCTATTCTATATTTTACATTCTATTCCTATTCTATTCTATTCCATTCCATTCTATATTTTACATTCTATTCTTATTCTATTCTATTCCACTCTACTCTCTATTCTGTTCTATTCTATATTTTACATTCTATTCTATTCCTATTCTATTCTATGTATATATTTACATTCTATTCCATTCCATTCCACTCCACTCCACTCCACTCCACTCCACTCCATTCCATTCCATTCCATTCCATTCCATTCCATTCCATTCCATTCCACATTCTATTCTATTCTATTCTATTCTATTCTATTCTATTCTATTCTATTCTATTCTATTCTATTCCATTCCATTCCATTCCATTCCATTCCATTCCATTCTACATTCCATTCTACATTCCATTCTACATTCTATTCTATTCTATTCTATTCTATTCTATTCTATTCTATTCTATTCTATTCTATTCTATTCTATTCTATTCTATTCTATTCTATTCTATTCTATTCTATATGAAGGGAGAGAGAGAGACCAGTCAACTGGTTGTTTGCTAATGCCACGTGCCTTCCACAGGTGTGTCAAAACAATTCAGCAATCACATGACAGCTTTCTGTCAGAAGCGGCCTTTATCACCCCAGTGGGGAAAAAAAACCCAAAAGCAAAACCAAACAGTACAATTTCCACACAAATCACAAAATATTTACAGGGTTTTCCTACTTCTCTCATTGCAAGGAGAAAATACAAGTTCATTCTTAGCCAAGTCTTACAGAGTAGAGGCTACCAGTGGTTGTTAAGAACAGTCTCTGATTCTTCTGGGTTGATATTTGGAGTTCTTCAAAACTTGGAAGTGTAGAATTTTGAAAGGATTGAACATTTACTCCCCCAAATCTGCAGGTATGGGGATTGAGATGCGTTTGATGGCATAGCACAGAGGCCTGCAACCTTAAACATTCAAAGAGCCATTTGGGCCCATTTCGCACAGAAAAGAAAACACCAGGAGTCACAAAAACCCTTCCCGTGCCTGACTATTTCTTGAGCGGCCACAAAACTAGCATATGTAGTTGGATTAAACGTTCTGTTTTCTTCTGAAACTTTCCTTTTCTTGGATTTATCCATGGTTGGCCTACCGGGGGTTGAAAAGCTCAATAAATCACGTGCCAGCGGGTGTCGCACATTGGTGGTTGTGACGCATATTTTGAGTGACAGGGAGCCACAGCAGAGGGGTGAAAGAGCCGCAGGTTGCTGACGCCTGGTGTAGCATCTACCAGAAGGTCAACAGAATAGATACCCACCAAGCCTCCAACAGATGTTACAGCAGATGCAGGCTCTGTATCTATTCCAACTTTGCTTTCTTCCGGGATGGACAGTGGAATCCAGAAACGTACATGAGAACTTCAGACACCAAGTTCTTGCTTCTCAGTTGTGGATTAATCAATTGTGTCAACTTTTGTCTGAATGTTTTATTGTCCTGTTTGCCTCTAGAATCCTTCCCTATTTTTGTGGACTGAAGATACAACTTCTCAGCTTGCTTACAGGGGAGGGAAGAGAAGAGGAAGAAAATGCAAACCCACCAACATAAACATAGAATCAATGCTTAAGCAGAAGAAAAAGGAGGCAGGATTATCCCTGCACAACAGTGCAAATACAAATTGTGCTTGTACAAAGACTAGAAAGGCCAATGGTCCATGGAATTGGGGACAGCAGAGGCCCCATTCCCAGTAAGGGCAGTTAGCGATGGTGGGAAAGTGGGCTGCAAGGCATTATGCTTTGGTCCTACGGATGGACCTCCAGAAGGTACCTTTGCTGTGAAGAGATCCCGAGCCATAGAGAAAAGAGGCCATCAGTTGCCATGGGAATATAAACCTGATGATTCAAATTGCCGAAGACTCAAGAGGATGCTTTTATAGGCCTGTATGGTGTTGGAGAAGTCTCCAAGAGACCCGAGAGAATCCCACAAATTTAAGACACCTTAGTTGAAGATCTGGCTGTTGGGATTCTCATCCACCTGAGAAGTGCTAGTTAGCAAGGAACGACTTGAGTTCAGGCTGCAGAACGATCGGGAGGAATCCTTCCTGCATCGTTTTGGGACTAGACCCAAACGTTTCATGTCCAGTTGCATTTTTCTGCCATCTATGGAAGTTCTTCAGATTGGTTTTTCTGGATTCTCTCTGGAGGTGCTAGGCCACGAATGAAAAGAGGCACTTCCCAGGTCTTCTCAAATACCTACCAAGACCCAACTTCCAAAGCAAGGGACAGGATGGCACCTGCAGACGTCTGGGCTTTCAACTCCCATCAACTTCAGCCAATGTCAACCAATTGTTCGTTGTCGTCCAAAATATCTGGAGAACCTCGCTCGCCTATTCCTGTTCTGAAATAACCCAGCGATATGGATAATATCGCTTTGCAATCTCTGCTCGCCCAAGAACCAGAAATATGTCATTATGCAACCCAGATTGGTGAATGGGTTCTAGATCATCATCATCATCATTCTAGCTATTGTCTGCAGGATGAAGGCCTCTTCTGCACGTTTCCAACCAACATGGTCTTGAGTTATTCTTTGCCGGCTGAGCCTGCAATACTTACTTGGGTTTCAGATGTTTGATTGGCAAATTCTTGACTTGTGACTGTTATTGTCAAATAGCAATAGCGCTTAGACTTATAGCACTTAGAGCCCTCTCTAAGCAGTTTTACAGAGTCAGATTATTGCCACCAACAATCTGGGTTCTCATTTTACCAACCTCAGAAGGATGGAAGGCTGAGTCAAACCTCGTGTCGGTCAGGATTGAACTCCTGGTAGTGGGCAGAGTCAGCCTGCAATTCTGCAGTCTTACCACTGCACCACCATGACTCTTAATGGTAACATGCAGCTGACCAGCATGCAAAAGGAACGAAACTAAGTTTTTGACTGCTTGAAACAGCAGGAAAGCATTTAGCCAAGTGGCTTAACTGTGTACAATTAGCAAAGAAAGGCGAACATGCCTTTTCCCTTGGCTTTGCTTTAAATTGGGGTGGGGGGAGGAGGCAAATCAAAGGTAAATTGTTGGGGCCCACAAAAACAGCCAACCTGAAGAAGTGATGGTTGGGGCTGCCCATCTTCCTTTGATGTCCTCTTTCTCTTTGACAATTTCCTCTTGTCTGGCAAACAGTAAAAGGTAAAAGTTCCCCTCAGACATATATGCTAGTCGTTCCTGACTCTAGGGGATGGTGCTCATCTCCGTTTCAAAGCTGAAGAGCCAGCGCTGTCCGAAGATGTCTCCGTGGTCATGTGGCCAGCATGACTCAACGCCAAAGGCGCACGGAACGCTGTCACCTTCCCTATTTTTCTACTTGCATTTTTTACCTGCTTTCGAACTGCTAGGTTGGCAGAAGCTGGGACAAGGAATGGGAGCTCACCCAGTTACGCGGTGCTAGGGATTCGAACCGCTGAACTGCCGGCCTTTCGATTGACAAGCTCAGCATCTGAGCCACCGGGTCCCTGTCAAAGGAGGCTAGAAAATGCAATTTAATGAGGTTACAGATCTATTTCTAGGATGGATTTTTTGGGGCACGGAATTTATGTTGACCAGGTCTCCATCTGCAACAGAGCCATGCCCAATGCTTTTCCCACACACACACTGAAGGGGGGGAGACCCCAATTTATGTTGATTGAGCCATGTAGACTAGAAGACCAAGCAATGGTCCAATGGTATTGCCCGCCCCCCCCCCCCCAAAAAAAACCCTTTTGACCCAAGGCAGCAAAGACATGGCCAGGAATGTGATGTTGAAGGACCTGGGAACAGATCAGAAGGCTTAGAGATGCTTCCAAAATTTGGGGGAACCTCCCAAGTTCTCCCAAGGCACCCATACAATTTAACAATGGCTTCCATCAACTGGAGTTCTCTCTCTTGCCAGACACGAGGCCAAGCCTGGAATTAAAGAGCAATTTAGGGAAAAAAAACAAAGACATCAAGGACACCGGATCCTCTTCTGTGGAAATGAATTCAGGAGTTCCTCTGCAAGGTTGGGAAGAGGGACTCGAGATAGTTGTTACTCCAGGTTGGAACGTTCCCGCAGTACTGGCAGCGAGAGCATTTCTGGGGCGGATTTTTTCCGCTGGCGGTCCTTGGGCACATGGAGGAAATCAGGGGCTTCTCCGCTGAGCGGTGTGGAGGGGGCACTGGAGGGGGCGCTCTGAGTGCTGTGGGGCAGGTGGACTTCGCTGATGGAGATGGTGGGTGTCATGACACCCACAATGTCATTGGTGGCCTGCTGGGTCTCCTTCTCGTATAAGCGGACTTCATCCATGGTCATGCCTGTGAGGAGGGAGCACAGAAGAGGAAACAGTGTAAGGACAGATGTACCACTGGAGGCCTAGAAAAGATGACCCAGCTAGGATCAGCTCCGAAATTGGAGGAGAAACAAAATGGCCCCCGCTCTACCCTCTTCCATGTATACGTATACATCCAAAATAGATTGTGTTGTTTCTCCATGTCATTTAACATAGATGGGTATATACATAATTTTGTATTTATTTATTTATTTTGTCATGTTCACATAGTGCATATTGGAGGTGGTATTCTATTCTATTCTATTCTATTCTATTCTATTCTATTCTAGTCTAGTCTAGTCTAGTCTAGTCTAGTCTAGTCTAGTCTAGTCTAGTCTAGTCTAGTCTAGTCTATTCCTATTCAAGACAGACACAAAGTTCAGAGGATAATTAGAACTGCAGAAAAAACAATGGCTACCAACCTGCCTTCCATTGAGGACCTGTATATTGCATGAGTCAAAAAGAGGACTGTGAAAGTATCTACAGACCCCTCGCATCCTGGACATAAACTGTTTCAACTCCTACCCTCAAAACGACGCTAGAGAGCACTGCACACCAGAACAACTAGACACAAGAGCAGTTTTTTCCTGAATGCTATCACTCTGCTAAACAAATAATTCCCTTAACACTGCCAAACTATTCACTAAGGCTGCACTACTATTAGTTTTCTCATCGTTCCTATCACCCATCTCCTCCCACTTACGACTGCATGACTGTAATTTTGTTGCTTGTATCCTTACGATTTATATTTATAATTATTGTTTCCTGATTGCTTATTTGTACCCTATGACTATCATTAAGTGTTGTACCTTATGATCCTTGACGAATGTATCTTTTATTTTATGTACACTGAGAGCATATGCACCAAAGACAAATTCCTTGTGTGTGCAATCACATTGGCAAATAAAGAATTCTATTTTATTCTATTCTATTCTATTCCATGCCATGCCATGCCATGCCATGCCATGCCATGCCATGCCACTCCACTCCACTCCACTCCACCTATTCTATTCTATTCTATTCTATTCTATTCTATTCTATTCTATTCTATTCTATTCTATTCTATTCTATTCTATTCTATTCTATTTTCTATTCCTATTCCTATTCCTATTCCTATTCCTATTCAACCCTTCAAAAACCAGAAGCGGATCAGATCTATTAGAACCTGGAAGTCAGAAGTGGAGATACAAGAATATAAATCTGGATTTGACTATCAATAGAGTTTGCATTTGAATAACACCTCATTAAAATTCTTTTTTCCATCCGTCCTCTGATGTTATTAATGTTGCCAGGAAGCCCTGACATCTAATCAGTTGACAGAGACAAAGCTTAATATTGTTTGAGATCTGTGTTCTCTCAAATTACATACCTATTATGTGGAAACTGATGGCTGGAGGACAGAAATAAGTTTTCCACGCCCTTCATATCGTTAAGAGCCTTTGGCATGGGAAAAAAAAAATAAATTTATGGGCCCCGTTGCTCGGTGGATTAAAATTTTGGAATTATAAGTGATTTAAAAGCAAATTGCTCACAAAAGTAAGAGGATGTAGAATTACAATGAGAGGCGATAATCTTCTGTTGAAATTCATTTACTTTCCCTGAAGCGGTTTACACTGAAAATGCTCATTTTATGTTGCTGCCTTTTCAAAGACAGTTTTGCATTTTATGCTGTAAGCAATCTGCAGAATAACCTTGCTAAGGCTGCTTAATGTAACACATAAAATCTCATGTGTAACCAGGTAGATTAAATATATTTATTCGGCACATGCTGTACAATTACATAATGATTTGAGGAGGAGGAAGCTGTTTGGGGACTGGAGACTAAAACATACGATGGACGGTTGCAGGAACTGGGTATGGCTAGTCTAGTGAAGAGAAGGAGCAGGGGAGACAGGATAGCAGTCTTCCAATATCTGAGGGGCTGCCATAGAGAGGAGGAGGGTCAAGCTAGTTTCCAAAGCACCCGAAGGCCAGACAAGGAATAATGGCTGGAAACAGGTTGAATCTGGAAATAAGGAGGAATTTTCCGACAGTGAGAACAGTCAACCGATGGAACAGAAGTTGCCTTCAGAAGTTGTGGGAACTTCATCACTGGAGGCTTTCAAGAAGTGACTGGACTGCCATCTGTCAGAAATGGTGTAGGGTCTCTTGCTTGGGTGGAGGGTTGGACTAGATGACCTATAAGGTCCCTTCCAACTCTGTGAATCTGTTTCACCCATTTTGTGCCACCATTCTTTGTAATTTTTAGCAGTGAAAATATGGGAGGCAACTCTTCTCAACAGTAATAATAATGCATCTACAAAAAGGAGATGATGTCTAAAGATGGGCCTGGTGGCTCAGCAGACTGATAGCATTGTGATTAACACTAGCTGTCTGCAATTACTGTAAGTTCGAATCTCACCAGGCTCAAGGTTGACTCAGCCTTCCATCCTTTCTAAGGTAGGTAAATTGAGGACCCGGTTTGTGGGGGCAATAAGCTGACTTTGTATAAATATACAAAAGGATGAAGGCTATTGCTTAACGCACTGTAAGCCGCCCTGAGTCTCCGGAGAAGGGCGGCATATAAATCAAATTTTAAAAAAAGATATCGAAGTGAAACCTTCAGGTCAAAATCCTGCAACTAGGGATGTGCAAAATAGTTCTTGAACTACCCATTTCATTCAGGTTTATTGCTTTGAGTCAAAAGATGCATATTTGGACCAAGGAATAAAACACGGTGTGTTTAAGGATACGGACTCAAAGAAGGTTGTTCCAGAAATATATGTTTTGGGGGAAGGGGAGGCAAATGAAAGCAAGCCAAGAATATTTGCTTTGTTGCTTTAGATAGTGGAATGGGTGGCATATAAATTTAATTATAAAGCTAGGAAGCAGGAGACAGGGAGTTCTAGTTCTGCCTTAGCCCTAAAAGCCAGCTGGGTGACTTTGGGCAAATCACCAGGAGACGGTGAGTTCTAGTCCCGCCTTAGCCATGAAAATCAGCTGGGTAACTTTGGGCCAATCACCAGGAGACTTGTAAGTTCTAGTCCCGCCTTAGCCATGAAAATCAGCTGGGTGACTTTGGGCCAATCACCAGGAGATTGTGAGTTCTAATCCTGCCTTACAGAGGTGAAATTCAGCTGGATCTATCCGGATTGCATGATCCGGTAGTGCCAGCGGGAGGCTCCGCCCACCCACCCGGATGTCACCATGTCCCGTTTTTGACCCTCTGCGCATGCACAGAAGGCTCTGCACAGGCGTGGAGGAGGTGTGCACGCTCACATTTGCAAGCTGGTAGGGAAAGGTAAGTGAATTTCACCCCTGCCGCCTTAGCCATGAAAATCAGCCGGGTGACTTTGGGCCAATCACCAGGAGATTGTGAGTTCTAGTCCTGCCTTAGCCATGAAAATCAGCTGGATAACGTTGGGTCAATCTCTCTCTCTCTGACCAACCCACCTCACAGGATTGTTGTTGTTGTGGAGAAAATAGGAGGAAGAAGGTGTGTCGGATATGTTTGTTACCTTGGGTTATTTGTAACATAATAAAGGGATACAAATAAAAATAAACAAACATTGGCAGAGGCCAAATGAACTGGGGAGGAAGAGGATGACACCCACTAACCATGCCATACTCACCCCTTAAAATTACTCTTCTGATCCCTGCGAGTTTTGTTTCAGCTGAAATCAAGAATAACAATGTTCTAGGTCCGTGATGGCGAACCTGTGGCATGCGTGCCACAGGTGGCACGCGGAGCCATATCGGTGGGCACGTGATCTGAGCTTCAGGTCCTACCAGAAGTTACTAAACGGGCTGTTTCAGGCCTCTGGAGGGCCTCCGGGGGGGGAGGCCATTTTTGCACTCCCCAAGCTCCTAGAAAGGCTCTGGAGCCTGGGGAGGGCAAAAAAACAGACCCACTGTGCCATCATGTGCCAAAAGTGGGGGGAGCGGAGTCGCACGTGCATGCGTGGGGGCAGGGCGCATAGAATTATGGGTGCGAGCATGCACACGCGCGACCCTTCTTGGGCTCCCCTCGCTTTTGGCACACGATGGCAAAAAGGTTAGCCATCACTGTTCTAGGTTTTGTTTTGGGTAAACCAGAACCCATCCATCTCTTTGTTTGGGGTATCAAAAAAAACAAAAAAAACAACAACATTTACCATGCCTTGAGTAGCACTTCTTAACCCAAACAACAGTTTCTCCCGTTCAACCAAAGAGTTTGAGAAGGTTAGCAAGTCACCTGAATGTAGAGTGCAGAGAAGAGCAACAAAGATGATTAGGGAGCTGAAGGCAAAAACAGAAAGAAAATTTGCAGGAATTGGGTATGTTTAGTCTAGTGCAGGGGTCTGCAACCTTAAACACTCAAAGAGCCATTTCGACCCATTTTCCACAGAAAAGAAAACACCGGGAGCCACAAAACCTGGGTGGGCGTGGCCAACTCGATGTCACTCACTTCCACCAGTCACATGACCCCCCCAGCCACGCCTACCCATCCGGTCATTAGGGCAGATAACTGGTTGTTTAAAAGCACTGGGAACCACAAAACCCTTTTGACATCTCTCTCTTTCCCCTCCTTCCCTCCCTCCTTCCCCTTCTCTCTGTATCTCTCTGTCTCTACCCTGGCCACTTCTCCATCCCCTGCCATTGCCCTTACCTTCTCAGGCCAGGCAAGGAGTGACTGGGAGGGGAGGGCGAGGCCAGCCTGTGGTGGGATCACCTGACAGAGAGCCACAGCAGAGAGCCCAAAGAGCCACATGCGGCTCTGGAGCCACAGGTTGCTGACACCCGGTCTAGTGGAAAGAAGAACTGGGGCAACATGACAGCAGCCTTCCAATACTTGAGGGGCTACCACAGAGAAGAGGGAGTCAAGCTATTCTCCAAAGCACCTGAGGGCAGGACAAGAAGCAATGGGTGGAAACTCATCAAGGAGAGAAGCAACTTAGAACTAAGGAGAAATTTCCTGACAGTGAGAACAGTTAATCAGTGGAACAACTTGCCTCCAGAAGTTGTGAATGCTCCAACACTGGAAGTTTTTAAGATGTTGGATAACCATTTGTCTGAAGTGATGGAGAGTTTCCTGCCTAAGCAGAGGGTTGGACTAGAAGACCTCCAAGCTCCCTTCCAACTCTGCTATTCTGAGAATCAGAATAATGAGCATTCAGGAATGAAGTATTTCTGTATTATAGAAGTTGAGAAGACGATGGGTCTATACTGAGGAGGTATAGTTTACCTTCAGAAATTGTGATGCTCCAAACCTGGAAGCTTTTAAGGGGGAACTGAACAACCATTTGTCAAAAATGGTAGGGGGTCTCCTGCTTGAGTAGGAGGTTGGACTAGAAGACCTCCAAGGTCCCTTCCAACTTTTGTTATCCCATATTCTGGATCTGCTTGGCCTTTTCTCACTTCGATGAAGCATGATTTGTGAAGCCAGCCAATATGAAGGCTGGGTTAATGATTTTTCCTCGGCCTGATCGTGCTGTTTTATCTTGGGAGAACCGACTTATGAATCGGGCCTGGGAGTTATTCCAGATCTATCCACTCCAAGGCTTCAAAACTTAATCCAAGCTTTCTCCTGCGTGACGAAACTCCACCAACCACCATGAAGTGTCAACTTGAAGCAAACTGAGGGGAAAAAAAATCTGTTGAGAAGGGAGAACCATCTGGAGCTTCAGTGGCTCGTTAGACCTCTGAGAAGACTCTGTTTCATTCTTCCAAAAAGTTGGGACACCTGCTGCTTGGCAACCCTCCCACTCGCCTTATTGCTTCTTATTAAGGGGGTGGGGGTGGAGGGAGGAGGATCACAACTCCCCAAAAGTCAAAGATTTCTTGGAGGTGCATCTGTGGACATTTATGGAGAGAAAAACCCACCGTTGTTTTAAAGTTATGTGTGTCTTCTATTGCTGGTTGTACAATCTGGCGTTTGGAAACGTCTGGGTGTGTGAAAAAGAAAATTGGATAAGCATTTATGGCTGTCTACCGCTTACAACTTCAATAGGAACCAGAATTTCCGTCGCTAAGAAAGGCGGGGTTCTTAAGCCAGTTGTGCCCAGTTTTACAACCTTTGAGCTATGGTTGTTAAGTTAATCTTGAGGTCTTTAGGCGAATCTGGCTGCCTTGGTTGTTGGAAGATGGCTGGGAAAGTTGCAAATGGTGATTATTTTGACCCCAGGATGCTACGACTGTGGGTCTCCCCAACTTCAACTTGGCCAAACCAGCTGAGAAAGACACCAGATCTTCCTCCCATCACTGCTACCAGCATTCTTGATGAAAAAGAGACACTGTTTCATTGGGAACTTTATATGTACTCTGACAAACGTAACTTCGGTATAAAATTTGGATTCATTCGGATGCAATAAACATCACACCCGGTCTGCCTTTCCTTCTCATGATGGTATTCCTGTGTGTATTCTCCCCCCAAGGAAAGGAGCTAAAGATTTATCGTGGACCAAAGACAGCTAAACTCCAGGAATGGTTGTAGGAATTGAGGTTGTCTCGTCTAGTGAAAAGGAGAACTAGGGGTGACATGATAGCAGTGTTCCAATAATTAACAGAATGACAGAGTGGGAAGAAGAAGGGGTCAACCTATTTTCCAAAGCACCAGAAAGCAATGGGTGGAAATTAACCAAGAAGAGAAGCAAGCTAAAAATGAGGAGAAATCTCCTAAGTGAGGACAATTAACCAGCTTGCCCTTCAGAAGTTTAAGTTTAAGTTTAATGCGATTTATATGCCGCCCTATCTCCAATGGACTCAGGGCGGCTCACAACAATAAAATGCACAATTGCACATTAAAACAATATGAAATTAAAAGTCCAAATTAAAACAGTTTAAAATCAATTTAAAACTATTAAGAAACCACACCCCCCCCCCATCAGTCCAGGCTACGAAACAATCAGGTCTTCAAATCACAGTGGAATGAGCGAAGGTCAGGAGCCATCCAGAGATGCAAAGGAAGTTGGTTCCAAAGGGTGGGTGCACCCACAGAGAAAGCTCTCCCCCTGGGGGTCGCCAGCCGACATTGAATGGCCAACGGCACCCTGAGGAGGCCCTGTCTGTGGGAACGCACCGGGTGATTGGAGATTGTTGCTGGCTGCAGGGGGTCCGACAAGTATCCTGGACCTAGGCCATGAAGGGCTTTATAGGTGATAACCAGCACCTTGAACCTCACCCGAAGGGCAACCGGTAGCCAATGAAGGTCGCGCAGGAGGGGTGTAACATGGGAGTGTCGGGACACTCCCATCACAATCCGCGCGGCCGCATTCTGCACCAGTTGAAGCCTTCGAGTGGTTTTCAAGGGCAGCCCTAGGTAGAGAGCGTTGCAGTAGTCAAGACGGGAGGTGACCAGCGCATAAGTAACGGTGTGTAGGGCATCTTGGTCCAAGTAAGGGCGCAGCTGAAGCACAAAGCGGACCTGGGCAAATGCCGCCCTGGTCACGGTCGCTACGTGATCTTCCAGAGACAACCGTGAATCCAGAAGGACACCCAAGTTGCGGGCCCTATCCACAGGAGGTAAAACCTCACCCCCAATGGTCAATGATGGAAGATCTCGATTGGACCAAGATGCCGGTACCCACAGCCACTCAGTCTTGGCGGGGTTGAGTCGGAGCCTGTTCCTCCCCATCCAGATCCATACCACTTCCATGCAAGAAGTGGTGGGTGCTCCAACATTGCAGGTTTTTAAGAAGAGACTGGACAGCCATATGTCTGAAATGGTATAGGACAGTGATGGCTAACCTTTTACGTCACCGCGTGCCAGTCTGCGTGCCGGAAATGGCACGCAAACTCATCCCGCCTGGACCGCACGGCCTCGCGCATGGGAGTGCTGAAACCCGGAAGAGCAGCGTTCCATCACGCGTGCATGAGCTGGCACGCAAATTTCTGGTTTCCGGCACAGACATGCACCCGACAAACAGCTGGCCATTGCACATGCGGACGATGTAAGCCCAGAAGTTCAGGTGCCGGCTCATGCATGCACGATGGAATGCTGCCGTTCCAGGTTTTGGCGATCCCGTGAGCGCGAAGGCCAGCTGATCAGTGCACGTGTGTGCACAGGAACACGGAAGAGGAGCCAGTGAGGACGCGCATCCCTCGAGGGATGGTTCTGTGTGCTGCTTCCCGCACACGTTCCATAGGTTCACCAACATGGGTATAGGGTCTCCTGCTTGAGCAAGGGGCTGGACTAGAAGACCTCCAAGGTCCCTTCCAACTTTGTTATTCTGTTAAATTATCTTTTAAGTGCAGCGATGTAAATGTAATTATATATAAATATATTTTGATGCTAGGCAATAGATATCTAGTTCAAACCGAGACTCTCTCTTCTCCATCCCATCCCCATTAAATAAATAGAAGCTCTCAGGGGAAATGTCTTTTTTTCAAATAGCCTTTGCAACCTGCCAAATTAATACGGTGTACTTTAATTGAAAAGGGGATGATCTAAGCATTCATCAAGTATTGTATTAACTCAAGTGCTTTCGGAAAGTGGAACGCCAGAATGAGCTCACTGAAGACTGACTCCGAGTCGGCCTGTTCTCCATTCAAGGGCCCTTTTAAATGTGAATCACTGGTCCTGTATCAAACTCCCCCTCATTTTAACATTGAACCTACATTCCTGGAAATGCTCTTGTTTTCAATATATATATATATGTATATAGTCATGCTGGCTACATGACCACGGAGACGTCCCCTGACAGCGCTGGCTCTTCGGCTTTGAAACGGAGATGAGCACCGTCCCCTAGAGTCAGGAACGACTAAAAGGTAAAGGTTCCCCTCGCACATACGTGCTAGTCGTTCCTGACTCTAGGGGGCGGTGCTCATCTTCGTTTCAAAGCCAAAGAGCCAGCTCTGTCTGAAGACGTCTCCGTGGTCATGTGGCCGGCATGACTAAACTCCAAAGGCGCACGGAACGCTGTTACCTTCCCACCAAAGGTGGTCTCTATTTTTCTACTTGCATTTTTTACCTGCTTTCCAACTGCTAGGTTAGCAGAAGCTGGGACAAGTAACAGGCGCTCACCACGTTACGCGGCGCTAGGGATTCGAACCTCTGAACTCAGACCTTTCAATTGACAAGCTCAGCATCTTAGCCACTGAGCACATCATCTAAACCAGGAGGTAAAATGGATAAGAATTTAAGCACTTAAAGAGGACAAGAGATGACGGATGAATGGCCTCTTAAACATTAAGGTAGCTTGTTGTAAGCCGATAGAGGCAGAAATAAAATTAGAGAGGGGAAATAATAGAACGTACATTTTTATAGAATAAACAAAAATACCGTATTTTTTGGAGTATAAGATGCACCGGACTATAAGATGCACCTACTTTTTTGGGTGAGGAAAAGAAGAAAAAGAAATCTCCCTTTGCCTCTCAGCAATTTTGCCTTGTTGCAGCAAACAGCAAACAGCCTGCTTTACTTTCATTTTCGTTTTCAGCATAGCTTGATTAGCACAACGAAAAAAAATCTGCTCAAGCAATTTATCTCTTTGCAGCAAGCAGAAGAGCCCTGCGCAGAACAGTTGAGAGCAAATCAGCTGAAAGTCAGGTGGCCGATCCAATCAACTTGTGCTAATTAGCCTGTGCTGAAGCTGAAAGGAGCTGTTTTTTCTTGCTGCTTGCTGCAAGGAGGTAAACTGCTGCAAGGAGGTAAACTGCTGCAAGGAGGTAAACTGCTGGGAGGCAGAGGCCAAAGGGTGGGAGTCAGTGGGTGGGCAAGGCTACATTCGGTGTATAAGACGCACCTAAATTTTCACGCCCTTTTAGGGGGGAAAAAGGGGCGTCTTATACTCCGAAAAATACAGTAATAGATAGAAAGATTAGAGGTTTACAGATGGTCTGCTAGGCATTTTTTGGTTGTTGTTTAAATAATATTATGAGGATTACCTGAGTTTGATAAATGTGATAAAGATTACCAATATTGTTATTGTAATATGAATAGAATAAATAAAAATAATAGATAGAAAGATTAGAAGTTTGTAGATGCTAGGCATTTCTTTTCATGTTTGTTTATACAATAGAAAGAAGATTACTCAGATTTGATAAATACGATAGAGATTATTATGGTTATATGATTATTATGATTATTATGGTTACTGTGAATTGGATTAATATGATACCCAGAACCAACTCTGTTTACCCACAATATGGATGTATATTCCTTGTGTGTCCAATCACACTTGGCCGATAAAAATTCTATTCTATTCTATTCTATTCTATTCTATTCTATTCTGTTCTGTTCTGTTCTGTTCTGTTCTGTTCTGTTCTGTTCTATTCTATTTTTTAAAATAATAATAAAAAATATATTAAAAATAAATAAATAAACCAGGAGTTTGAGAATTAACCAGTGGAACGGTTTGTCTTCAGAAGTTGTGGGTGCTCATTGCTGGAGGCTGTTAAGAAGACATTAGACATCCATTTGTCTGGAATGGTAGAGGGTCTCCTGCTCGCGCAGGGAGCTGGACTAGATGAACTCCAAGGCCCCTTCCAACTCTGCTATTCTATGTTTACCCTTCCTTAGAGCCTCCTTCTCTCTTTCCTCCTATCGGCAAGGCTTCTTTGGAGAAACAGCAAATAAATATGAAAAGGATTTGATAGACGTATTTGGTAATGCCTTACTACCAGCTTGATCCCAAGAACATGGTTTAGAAATAAACCCAGTTTCTGTGCTTTCCTTTGATCTCCTACCACCAGAGGGCAGCCAAGCCAAGCCCACATGTGTCCGTTACCCCCAGACAAAATTCAAAATTCCTTATGAAATCCCATAATGTAAGGACAGTCCAGGGAATGCTGGGAAATTTTAAAAGATGGTGTGGTGTGGCAGCTCTGGGACCTTCCCGGGTGGCGTCTTACAACGAGTCTAGGAACCAGTCGTAGAAGGTGGCGTGCTGAGGAACCACAAGAGCCAGGAAGTAGTGGGAACATCGTGATATGAGAGACCTCCTAGCACAGGGGTGTCAAACTCGATTTCATTGAGGGCCGCATGAGGATTGTGTTTGAACTCGAGGGAGCGGGGGCGGGGCTGGATGGAGTGGGCATGGCCAGGGGGCGTGGCCAGCTTGAGGTCATTCATCGAGGCCCCATTTTCAGCCGTGACGGCCTCCTGCAGCCATCTGTCAGCTAAAACGGAGCCCAGGGGGCTATGTGCAAGAGAAGGAACATGTAAATCAGGGGTGTCATACTCAAGGCCGTGAGGGGCAAGATCCAGTCGACGGGGTGCTTAGATCTGTCCCACCGGCCCACCTTGGAAACAGTGGACCAGCCTGCAGTGCCTCTGCCACTAAAAACAGAGCCCAGGCAGGCCCGTGGCCTCCCCAAGCTCCGTTTTTGCTTACAGAGGGCTGCAGAAGGCCATCACGGATGAAAACAGGGTCTGGGAAGGCTGCATGTGGCCCTCCCAAACTCTGTTTTCGCTGGCAGAGGCACCACGGGCTGGTCCTTCGCTGTTTCCAGGGCAGTCCCATGGATCAGATCTAAGCACCCTGCAGGCCAGATTTGGCCCACGGGCCTTGGGTTTGACACCCCTATCCTAGCATGTCAAATAACGGATTTGGGAATGACAGAAAAACTCAAGAAAATAACAGACTTGAGAGGGAAGGTTAATGTCAACTCGCAAAGCATCCCTGGCCTGCTCTTGAGTTGCCATAGGCCAGATGGGGATGGGAAACCGGCAAAACAGCATGGCAGCCAAAGACAGATGCACATTCCAGACTCATCTCTCTCAAGGCTATATCCCAGGGTTACTCATAGCAGCCGGAGGGGAGTGACCGCTACAACCCTGTGAAATTGCTCCATTGGTAAATGTAATTGATGACACACCCTCGGGGGACGGGGGGGAACAGGGTCAGAGCTGGAACATAAATTACATGGGGTCAGAGTTGGCTTCACTTGGCAGATGCCGACGTGAAGCTCCTAATAAATAACTGGATTTCTTTTGAAGCTTGGCTCGAGGCTCATGATTTAATTAGGGCATCCATCAGAACCCTGACAGCTAGCCTGTTAGGAAAGAAAAAGAGGAAACTTTGTTCCAAACAAATGTGGTGAGGAGGCCTAATCGTTTTCTGCAATCTGCTTGCCCTCAGGAGTCCCACAACTTCCAAAGAAATTGAGGAAGGACATTCATTATTCAGCTCCGAGGAACAGGTTGAGGCACAGCTACGATCTCAAGAAGCTCAGAGCGATGAAAAATGTTTTGAATGAATCACAAGTTTATGCCATGAACCCAAAACCACAAGCAGGTTTCCCGCTGAAACATCCTGCAAGACTTGGTAGCTCCAATTTGTTCCAGCAGACGAATCCCACGCTTATTAATTTTTTTTCCTCCCAACCTTAATTGTGATCTTTGGTTGAATCCCATTGGGTTTTTAATGGAAAAGTACTGATGCCTTGCTTGCTTTTTAAGCACGATTGTAAGCTCGCTTAGAACTCTTTAAAATCCAAAGAAAGGAAAGCTCTAAATATTTCAGATAGGGATACAGTGGCTCAGTGGCTAAGATGCTGAGCTTGTTGATCGAAAGGTCGGCAGTTCAGCGGTTCGAATCCCGAGTGCTGCGTAACGGGATGAGCTCCCGGGACTTGTCCCAGCTTCTGCCAACCTAGCAGTTTGAAAGCACATAAAAAAATGCAAGTAGAAAAATAGGGTCCACCTTTGGTGGGAAGGGAACGGCATTCCATGTGCCTTTGGCGTTGAGTCATGCCGGCCACATGACCACGGAGACGTCTTCAGACAGCGCTGGCTCTTCGGCTTTGAAACGGAGATGAGCACTGCCCTCTAGAGCCGGAAACGACTAGCATGTATGTATGAGGGGAACCTTTACTTAAATATTTCAGGAGCAAATGAGCTGTGCCGGAGATTCTTCTGAATGCTTGAAATAGATTTCCTTGGCATCATTTATTTCTTTATGTATTTATTAAATTTATAGGCCACCCATCTCACAATTAAAAAGCAACTCCATGCTTTGCTACGGGGAGGGGCAAGAAACACCGGCTATGTCAAAGTCATACTCAGAACCTGACTAAGGTGGCTCAGTGGCTAAGACACTGACCTTGTTGATCAGAAAGGTCGGCAGTTTGGTGGTTCGAATCCCTAGAACAGGTCTCCTGCATGAGCAGGGGGTTGGGCTAGATGACCTCCAAGGTCCCTTTCAACTCTGTTACTGTTCCATTTCAAAGTTGATCAATGGCTTTCAGCCATCTCATTGCATACACAGAAATGGGGAATCTAATACATAACTAGTGACCCACAATTTCTTCCATGGATTAATGGGTGGACAATGAACAAAAACGAAACAAACTCACATTCTGGATTATGCACCAAGAAAGAGAGGATGGTCAATGGGTTGTATTGAAGAGTAGAGTAGAGTAGAGTAGAGTAGAGTAGAGTAGAGTAGAGTAGAGTAGAGTAGAGTAGAATAGAATAGAATAGAATAGAATAGAATAGAATAGAATAGAATAGAATAGGGGATGGGATGGGATGGGATGGGATGGGATGGGATGGGATGGGATGGGATAAGATGCAGAGTAGAGTAGAGTAGAATAGAACAATTAATAGAACAGAATAGAACAGTATAGAACAGAACAGAACAGAATAGAGGATGGAATGGGATGGGTTAATATGCAGAGAAGAGTAGAGTAGAGTAGAGTAGAGTAGAGTAGAGTAGAGTAGAGTAGAGTAGAGTAGAGTAGAGTAGAGTAGAGTAGAATAGAATAGAACAGGGATGAGATGGGATGGGTTGGGATGGGATAAGATGCAGAGTAGAGTAGAGTAGAGTAGAACAATTAATAGAACAGAACAGAACAGAGGATGGGATGGGATAATATGCAGAGTGGAGTAGAGTAGAGTAGAGTAGAGTAGAGTAGAGTAGAGTAGAGTAGAATAGAATAGAATAGAATAGAATAGAATAGAATAGAATAGAATAGAATAGAAACTTTATTGTCACTTTGAATGTACACTAATCGGCATACATTAAAGTGAAATTTCATTGCATACAGCTCTCAAAGGGTCACCACCTCCAATATACACTGCATAATATAACAGAATACATAAATACAGATAAATGCAGAGTCTAGTTCAGTTGTATACCAGTACATGGTAAGAAAAACGAATCTTGAGAGTTTACCAGACGGATGGCCTAGGGAACAAAGCTGTTACAGAATCCGGTAGTCCTGCTAGAAATACTTCAAAAACTCCTCCCAGAAGGGAGCAACAGAAACAGGCCATGAAGTGGGTGGGTGGGGTCTTAATGAATGCAACACTACATAAGATTCTTGATGAATGTGTCTTTTTCTTTTTATGTACACTGAGAGCGTATGCACCAAGACAAATTCCTTGTGTGTCCAATCACACTTGGCCAATAAAAAAGTCTGTTCTCCTCTGTTCTATTCTATTCTATTCTATTCTATTCTATTCTATTCTATTCTATTCTATTCTATTCTATTCTATTCTATTCTATTCTAAACTCAACAAAGGTTGATGGTCGAATGATGAGGCTCTAAGGCAAAACAGTTGGTCATGGAGAAATTGAGGAAAGGCCCCGTTCCCATTGAAAAGGATGATCAAAGCAACTGTCCACATGGGCTTTCGCCCCTCCCTCCCTCCCTCCCTCCTCCAACATGGACTCTTTCAAGGTCTTACATACCAGACCACTCGTCCACCCAGGCGAAGGCTTGGCGATGCCCGATGAGTAAAATATCTCGAATGACCTGGAACCCAAAATCCTGTTACTGGCATTGCAAGGATTGTCCAAGCAAATTCCACACAGCAATCCCACCCCCCCAATCATCAATAAGTCTGAGCCAGAAATTTTGCTGCAGCTGTCAAAAAAAACCCCAACACAGTCGTCAGGCTGCATCAACAGAAGGATAGTATCAAGGTCACGTGAATTGTTCGTACTGCTTTACACTGCTTTGGTGAGACCAGCCTTGGAATACTGCCTCCAGTTTTGATCAACAAACACATGACAAAAAAAAAAAAAAAAGTCAGAACTCAAAGCAGTGGTGAAATGTAAAATTTCTTACTACCGGTTCTGTGGCCGTGGCTTGGTGGAGGAGGGAGTCATGTGACTGGGTGGGCGTGGCCTACTTTTTTTTTTTAACTTTTAAAAGCATTTTTTCTACAACCTCTTTGGCCGAAGAGGTTGTTGAAAAAAATGCTTTTAAAAGCCTCTGACGATCCCAGCTGAGTTGCCTGATCGTCAGAGGCTTTTAAAAGCATTTTTTCAACAAATCAAACTGCCCCCCTGTGGGCCGTGGGCCCAGTGGTGGGATTCAAGTAATTTAACAACCGGTTCTCTGCCCTAATTTTTTAATTTAATTTTAATTTTAAATTTGATTTATATGCCGCCCTTCTCCGGAGACTCAGGGCGGCTTACAGTGCGTTCAGCAATAGCCTTCATACTTTTGTATATTTATACAAAGTCAGCTTATTGCCCCCACAAACTGGGTCCTCATTTAACCTACCTTAGAAAGGATGGAAGGCTGAGTCAACCTTGAGCCTTGGAGAGATTCGAACCAGCAGTAAATTGCAGGCAGCTGTGTTAATAACAGGGTGCTTTAAACCACTGTAGTACCAAGGCTCTAATGATTTCTTCCAACAGCCAGTTTGCCAAACTGCTCAGAAAGTGCAGTTTCTCTCCCGAAGTGCTACGAACCGGCTGAATCCCACCATTGCGTCGGCCCCATGTTGGGACTTCCTTCACACCCTCCCTTCCTCTCATTATATTCTCCTTCCTTCCTTCCTTCCTTCCTTCCTTCCTTCCTTCCTTCCTTCCTTCCTTCCTTCCTTCCTTCCTTCCTTCCCCTCCGAGCTCCATTTTCGCTAGCAGAGGGCTGCAGAAGGCTGTCGCGGCTGAAAATGGAGCCCTGTGGTGCCTCTGCCAGCAAAAACGGAGCTCAGGAGGGCCGCACCGCAAGGCGGTCCTTTGCTGTCTCCAGGGTGGCCTCATGGGCCAGATCTAAGCACCCCGTGGGCTGGATCCAGCCTTGAGTTTGACATCCCTGGCTTATGTGGTATGTCCCGGCTAGAAGGGAGTGAACTGCCGATAATCTTTTCTGCCGTCCTCACCACTCTCTGCACCGCCTTCCTGTCCGAAGCAGTAAGGCTTTCAAACCAGACTCTGATGCAATATGACAAGATGCTCTCGATCATCCCTGTATAGAAAGTGGTAAGGACAGGGGAAGGAAGTTGTACTTTTCTCATGCGATGCAGAAAATACAGGTACTGCTGTACCCACTTTAAGAAGAGACTGGACACCCATTTGTCTGAAGGGGGTTGGACTAGAAGACCTCCAAGGTCCCTTCCACTGCACTGCTTCCGCCATTGAAGCCAACAGGGAGATGATTAACTGGCTGAGGAATTCTGAACAATGAAGACTACAAGTCTAAAAATTTGCCCAGTTTGGACACCCCCGATATATAGCATTCCTAGATTCCCTGCCGTGCCTGTTCCTTGATTTGGTCTACCTCCAGGGCTGACAGCATGTGCTAACCCTTTTCTGATTTTCTGTCAAGGTTGCCTGATGCTATTTGTGGCACTATGGCACAGTTTCCTTACTTGGCTTTGAGGGCGGGAGGCATATGGTGTTTTCCTCCCAAAATATGAAGCCATCCAAAGCCCTCTTCTAAACTGCGGCATTAAATCCAACATTTTCTACCTTGTTTTTGCTGCGTGAGTGAGATGGGCATTTGCAGCCGTCTGGATCAGTGGTGGGTTGCTCCCGGTTCTGTCCAGTTCTATAGAACCGGTAGTAAAATCGGACACCCGGACATCATAAATGACAATCTGCGCATGTGCACAAGCGTGTGTGTGCCTGTGAAGCGTGCGCACAAATGCCCCCGTTACGAACCAGTAGTAAAGGCAAGTAGCACCCACCCCTGGTCTGGATGTCACAAAACCACAACTCTGAACATCCCTCACCTCCAACCAAGCGGGCCAAGGCTCTGAGAGTTGTAATCCAGCAACATTCAGGGCAGTGGTGAAATCTAAAATTTGTTACTACTGGTTCTGTGGGCGTGGCTTGGTGGGGTGGGTGGGTAATGTGACTGGGTGGGTGTGGCCAATTTTTTTCCTTTTAAAAAATGCTTTTTTTCTTTTAAAAGCTGAGTTGCCTGATCGTCAGAGGCTTTTTTTTCTTTTAAATGCCTCTGACGATCCAAGCTGAGTTGCCTGATCGGCAGAGGCTTTTTTAAAAAGATGCTTTAAAAGCCTTTGAGAAAATGCTTTAAAAGCCTTTGAGGATCCCAGCTGAGCCACGCGATCATCAGAGGCTTATTTTTTTTAACTTTTAAAAGCATTTTTTTCGGCCAGAGAAGTTGTAGAAAAAATGCTTTTAAAAGTAAAAAAAAAAGCTTCTGAGGATTGTGTGGCTCAGCTGGGAATAGGGGTGGGGGGTGGGGCAGGGGTTTTTGCTACCGGTTCTCCAAACCACCCGCCTCCATTGCTACCGGATCGGGTGATCCAGTGCAAACATTTCACCCCTGATTCAGGGGGTTGCCCATTGCCGTTCTTGGCTGCAGAACCAAACATGACCACTTTATGGAGGAAGACTGAGGGAAGCATCCAACCCAAATACAGGCTGAGTTTAAAATGGACAGCCAGAGACCATTGTTCTATAGTGTTTTTCCTGTAAAACAAACAGACAAACTCTAGGATCATTCTCTCAGAAGATAACATCCTATTAATGAAATCTCCAAACAGAACTACCGTATTTTTGGAGTATAAGACGCACCTACCTTTTTTGGTGAGGAAAACAAAACAAAACAAAAAAAGAAACCTGCCTCTGCCTCTGAGCAATTTTGTCTCATTGCAGCAAACAGCAAACAGCCTGCTTTACTTTCATTTTCGTTTTCAGCATAGCTTGATTAGCATAAGGGAAAAAAAAAATCTGCTCCCGCAATTTACCTCCTTGCAGCAAGCAGCAGATGCTGGTGCAAAACAGCTGAGAGCAAAACAGCTGAGAGTCAGGAGGCCGATCCAATCAACTTGTGCTAATTAGGCTGTGCTGAAGCTGAAAGGAGCTGTTTTTTCTTGCTGTTTGCTGCAAGGAGGTAAACTGCTGGGAGGCAGAGGCCAAAGGGTGGGGGCCAATGGGTGGGCAGGGCTACATTTGGTGTATAAGACGCACCTAAATTTTCACCCCCTTTTAGGGGGGAAAAGGGGCGTCTTATACTCCGAAAAATATGGTAGTTGCTTGGTGTGCCAAGAACAATATTTGTGTGCAGAGAAGAGCAACCAAAATGATAAAGACCTTGAGGCTAAAGCATATGATGAACAGTTGAGGGAGCTAGGTATGCCTAGCCTATTGGATTAACTATCTTCCAGTATTTGAGGGGTTGTCACAGAGAGGAGGGGGTCAAGCTGTTTTCCAAGGCACCTGAAGGCCAGACAAGGAATAATGGATGGAAACTGATCAAGGAGAGACTCAATCTAGAAATAAGGAGGAATTTTCTGACAGTGAGAACAATCAACCCATGGAACAGACGTTGCCTTCAGAAGTTGTGGGAGCTTCATCACTGGAGGCTTTCAAGAAGAGACTGGACTGCCATCTGTCAGAAATGGTGAAGGGTCTCCTGCTTGGGTGGGGGGGTTGGACTGGATGACCTACAAGGTCCCTTCCAACTCGGTTAATCTGTTAAAACTGCCACAAAGAAGAGAGGGTCAACCTATTCTCCAAAGCACCTGAGGGGCAGGACAAGAAGTAATGGGTGGAAGATCATTAAAGAGAGATCCAACCTAGAACTAAGAAGAAATTTCCTGAGAGTTAAGAATCAGTGGAATGGCTTTGCCTTCGGAAGTGGTGGTTGCCCCCATCATTGGAAATTTTCAAGAGACTGGACAACCATTTGAATGGCATGGTATAGGGCTCCTGCCTTGAGCAAGGGGATGGACTATAAGACCTCTGAGGTCTTTTGCAGATAATTCAGCCCCCCAAGCACCTGAATTTTGATCATGTGACTGTGGGGATGCTGCAATGATCCTAAGTGTGAGGACTAGTCATAAATTCCCTTTTTTCAGTCGTGTATGACCCATCGTGACCCCATGGACAATGTTCCTCCAGGCCTTCCTGTCCTCTACCATCCCCTGGAGTCCATTTAATCTCACGCTGACTGCTTCAGTGACTCCATCCAGCCACCTCGTTCTCTGCCATCCCTTTCTTCTTTTGCCCTTCATCGTTCCCAGCATTAGGCTCTTCTACAGGGAGTCCTTCCTTCTCATTAGGTGACCAAGGCATTTGAGTTTCATCTTCAGGATCTGGCCTTCTAAAGAGCAGTCAGGGTTGATCTCCTCTAGGACTGACGGGTTGGATCGCCTTGCAGTCCAAGGGACTCGCAGGAGTCTTCTCCAGCACCAGAGTTCAGAGGCCTCAATTCTTTGGTGCTCAGCCTTTCTTATGATCCAACTTTCACAGCCATACATTGCAACTGGGAAAACCCAGTTTTTTTAGTACTGTTGTAATTTTGAATGGTTATTAAACACATGGTTGCAAGTTGAGGATTATCTATACTACATGCCCAGTGTTGCTTAAGCAGGGAGTTGGACTAGAAGACCTTGAAAGTCCCTTCCAACTTGATTATTCTGTTTTTCCATCAACAGGGAGGATCCAAGGAGCTATCCAAGGTACTGAAAGGGCAGCCCTATCCCGCATCAAACCTGGCCATCAAGTCACTAGACATCTCTTACCCATCTCAATTCGTAATCAGGAAAGCCATTGTCCCAACCACACCCATATAGCCTCTCTCAGAGAAGCCAATAAGGATTCTTGAATTCTGGGATAGTTCCCCCCACTTCACTGCAGAAGTGGTTCTCAACCACAGAAGATACTGTACAATCATAGGGCTGGAAGAGATCTCGAAGGTCTTCTGGTCCAACCCCCTGCTCAAGGTAGGAGACCTTCTACCATCCCAGTCACATAGTCTATTTTTGAAAATCTCTAGCAATGGAGCACCCACAACTCCAGGAGGCAAGTAATGGTACCCATTATCAGGAAATTTCTCCTTACTTTTAGGTAGGATCTCTGTTTAACAAGCTTCCATCCATTACTTCTTGACCTGCTTTGGAGAGCAAGTCTTTTCTCTGTGACAGTCACTCAAGTATTGGAAGACAGTTGTGTTTCCCCAATTCATTTCTTTGATAGACTGAACATACCTAGTTCCTTTAATCCAGTGTTTCTCAACCTTGGCTACTGGACCATGTGTGGACTTCAACTCCCAGAATTCCCCAGCCAATCCACACATCGTCCAGTGGCCAAGGTTGAGAAACACTGCTTTAATCGTTCATCCTATGATTTAGACTCCAGACCCCCTAACCATCTTTGTTGTTCTTCTCTGCATTCTTCCTTTTTTTTCACCAAAGTTTTTTATTTTTATTTCTCATAAAACATATATAAATGTACAATCTCTTTAACCATTCTTATCACACATATTCTCTTTTGGTTTCCCTGTTGGTTCATTCTTCATCCTAAAACTTTAAAATACATTCGGAGTTGCTCTTCTACCATTCCGAATTCCCTTCTTCCACAACAATTCTTCCTCTCCTTCTCCCCTCTTACCTTTCCCTCCCTTCTATTCTTTTCAACTTTCCTCCTCAACTTCCCCTTCCTTTCCCCCATTCCTCCCCTCTTCCTCTCTTTCTAACCCTTTCTCCTACTCTTATTTCCCCTCCCTTTTTTCCTCTCCTTTTTCCTTTCTTTTCTCTCTCTCTCTTTTCCTCCCTTCTCCTCTCTCCTTCCTACTTGTCCCGCTACTCCTCTCTCCCTTCCCTCTCCTTTGTTGTGTCCATTTTCAATTCAATATTTTATCAAGATGGTATTCAAGCAACTCCGATCTTATATTTACCCACATTTTCCTTTCAATTTCCCTTCTATTTTGCTGATTAGACATATATCATCGTTAACATGAGTCCTACAGAGATAGGGCAGCATACAAATTATATTAAATAAATAATAAATAAATAAACATACATTTATATAGTCCATCTTTTTTCATTTTTTTCTCTGCATTCTTTCTAGGGTCTCAATATCTTTTTGGTTTCATGGTGACCAGAACTGGATGCAATATTCCAAGTGTGACTTCACTAACATGGTATAAAGCGGTACCATCACTTCCCATGAACTTGATGTTCTCCCTCTGTTGGTGTACAGTAGTGGCCAAAATTGTGGAAAGCTTTTTGGGAAAAGTGCATTTTTGAGGTTTGATGGCTAATAACACCACTTTTTTGGGGAGTTTCAAGATAATCATATTCTGCTGCTGGAATGGCCTAGGAATAGCCCAGACCTTCATCCAATTGAAAATCTATGGAGCCGACTAAGGAAACTTGTTAGTCAGAAGCGACCCAGCAATAAAACCCACTTAATAGAAGCAATCTTTCAATCTTGGTTTCACATCACTGCAGAATTAAAAGACTTGGTTCACTCCATGGGACGATGTTGTAAGGCTGTAATTCATGCTAAAGGTTATCCAACTATTAACTGACATGGTGATCATTTTTGTATATCTCGTTTTTTCTACATGTTTAACTTTCCTTCTTTGTACTGTAACTGCTATTCTAATAGCAAATCCTTCCTAAAAGTTATTGCATTACATTCGTGCTTAAATTATCTTTCCATTGATATATAATTTTAAGGTACTACTACTCCAAAAAAAGTGGTGTTATCAGCTAATTTTAGAAAATACACTTTTCTCAAAAGGTTTCCCAAAATTTTGGCCACAACTGTAAGCCCAAGATGACATTGGCTTTACTGGCAACTGCAGCTTATTCATCTCCAGCCATCAGCTTTCCCTGCAGGTCCCTTGGTAGACAAAAATAAAATCTCACCTTATGGACAAATTGTTCTACCCGTGTTTGCAGTCCCCAGACTTCAAATTTGACCGTCACCAGTTTGTAAGAGCACATGATGGGTTGTGTATGTTCCCGCCAGCCTTCCTGTAGTGGCCCGCGACCAGTCTTAGCTGAACAGAAGGACCGGAGATCCTATATAGCCAATAGGAAAAGAATATATAGAATTTTGATCACGGGGATGCTGTAACAGTCGTAAATGTGAAAAATGGTCATAAGTGTTCTGCCCCAGCTACGGACCCCAAAGAACGCAGCACACACAAAGACTGTACAAACCTTAGTTTACTAAATTAAATCAGTCTTTTTCAAACAAAGGCTGTTAATTAACATTCTTAACAGCCTACAAGAATCCAAAGAATAAATAATTGTAATTTTACTATGGTTGGCAGAAAGCCCAGAAGCAATTTGCAGGAAACTGATAAGAGAACTAAGATCAGGACGTGAAGGAGAGTGAACGAAGTTGTTCCCTGCAAATTGTCTCAGTCATCGCCCTTCCTTAAATAGGCTAGGGGAGTGGACAATTAGTCCCAAGCCTTACTCTCGAGGAGACCTCCTCCTAAGGAGCCACTCCTGCCTTTTGGCAGCTCTGCGCGCCTGTGCATCGACTATACGCACTTTTGTTGGCAGGGTGATGTCTCTGCTTTTTAGTATGCTGTCTAGATTTGCCATAGCTTTCCCCCCAGGAGCAAGCGTCTTTTAATTTCTTGGCTGCAGTCGACATCTGCGGTGATCTTGGAGCCCAGGAAAATAAAATCTGTCACTACTTCCATTTCTTCCCCATCTATTTGCCAGGAATTGAGAGGGCCGGATGCCATGATCTTAGACTTTTCTCCAAAGAGAAAACTTTGCCTCTTGATCTCCAGGAGACTCTACCCACCAAGCACCTAAGAGCAGCATTGTTGCAACCCCAGGAACAAGTAGATGGACAAGTGACCAGTTTGCAGACTGCCATGAACAGTCCTACAGCTAGAACTGAATTTGTCCAGGACTGCAGAAGCAGAGCAAGGTGAAGGTCTTCGTCCTGTCTCCCATGGTCCTTCCAACAGACCAGGGGTCAGCAACCTGCGGCTCTGGAGCTGCATGTGGCTCTTTCATCCCTCTGCTGGGGCTCCCTGTCTCCAGTTGGCTCCACAATTGATAGGGCTTTTGGTTAGAACAGGTAGAGGAAAAAGGAAGCCGCACTAGGAAGAGATTCTATGGTGGGGGAACAGGACTTCTGGCCGGCTCCAGAATTTAACGGGGGGCTTCCAGTTAGGACCTTTGTAGCTCTTTGAGTGTTTTAAGGTTGCCGACCCCTGCACCAGACCATTTACAGGAATGAGCAGTTGGGTTGGAGAAGCCAAAGCCACCCACCAACCATGGATAGTTACCCTCTCCAACAGGTTATTACCTCTAAGCTGCTGTAGTAGCGGTCTGGGATTTCATCAAAAACAATGTCCAAGAACATCACCTCATGGTTTCCCAACATTTTTTCCTTGAGAAATATCTGTGAGAGCAAAGGGAAAAAACATTGGACCTGTCAACTTGTCAGTGAGAGAAAACACAGATTCTCAGCTAACAAGGGATGGTAAGCTCAAGCAGGGCTGGCTAGGCTACGATGCCTACTTTCCTTGCTTGGCTTGTCATGAAGTTTCTATCCATCATCTTGCCTTCAGGTGATTCTCCAAAGCACCTGAAGGCCAGGCAAGAAGCAATGGATGGATACTAATCAAGGAAAGAACCAAGCTAGAACTAAGGAGAAATTTCCTGACAGTGAGAACAATTAATCAGTGGAACAGCTTGCCTTCAGAAGTTATGGGTGCTCCATCACTGGAGGTTTTCAAGAAAGGATTAGATAACCATTTGTCCGGAATGGAAGAGGGTTTCCTATTTAAGAGGTCAGACTAGAAGACCTCCAAGGTTCCTGCCAACTGTATTATTCTGTTGCACACTGCACGGTGGTGCAATAGTTAAGAGTGCAGTACTGCAGGCTACCTGTGCCGACTGCCGGATGCCTGCAATTTGGCAGTTCAAATCTCACCAGGCTCAAGGTGGACTCAGCCTTCTATTCTTCTTCCATTCAAGCTTCTTCTTAAGTACATTGGCTACAGAGCTAGCCAATCAGAATACACTATGATGCAATACAGCATTACAGTCTTAAAGCTATACAATACATTTTGACTGCAAACATGCATTGATGGTTTATATATATTGCCAACCCAACCAGTTAGGCAATAGTCATTTCCTAACAAGGACCCAGATTGTTGGGGGCAAGAGGCTGATTCTGTAAACTGCTTACAGAGGGCTGGAAAGCACTGTAAAGCGGTATATAAGTCTAAGTGCTATTGCCCTTCCTTCCTTCCTTCCTTCCATCCATGGTGCACAGTGGTTAGAATGCAGTATTGCAGGCTAACTCTGCCGACTGCCAGCAGTTCGATCCTGACCGGCTCAAGGTTGACTCAGCCTTCCAGCCTCCCGAGGTGGGTAAAATGAGGACCCAGATTGTTGGGGGCAATAGGCTGACTCTGTCAACTGCTTAGAGAAGGCTGTAAAAGCACTGTGAAGCGGTATATAAGTCTAAGTGCTATTGCTACTGCTATTGACACCCTCAAGTTCCTCTGAATCATAAGGTCTCTTCAGATGCTCTGCTCCCTTGCCCGAGTCCCTGATGGCAACAGTGATGAATCCCAGCTCGCCTTGACTCTTCTCATCTCGTCAGCAAGGCTCAATGGCACCTTGGCAAGTGACACTCAACTGTTCCTCAGGGTCTCTTCTCATAAACAAAGCCAGATGCAACTTCCTTCCCAGGGTGGGATGATAATTTAATGCAGTGTTTCTCAACCTTGGCAATTTGGACGATGTTTGGACATCAACTCCAGGATTCCCCAGCCAGGGGTGAGATTCCCCTGGTGGGGATTGTCCAAGCTGACATTTAGTCATCGATTCGAAGCATGGGTAACTCCCACCATGTCTGTCTATGGAGATTCTCAGTCATCCAGGTCATGGTATGTCCCAAAGGCGCTTTTTTCAAGAGGCAACTAGATTTCTTGGATGAAGAAGCTTGAAGAAGCTTCTTGGATGAGAAGCGAAACGTCTTCAAAGAAAAACCAGAAAGTCCAGTTGCCTCTTGAAAAAAAGCACCTTTGGGACCCCACCATGCCTACATTTAGGCCTGAAAATAGCTAGACAGGATGAAATGGGGCGCTGTTTCTAATTCTGTATGGGTCGCACTTACGTTGGTGCTATTTCCGCAATTATCTTCATACTTGGTCTCTATGTAGATAGAAAATTTGGGCAGAAACGAGCACTGTAAAAAGAAAGAGAAATGGAGAATGTGAGTAGACCCAGAGGATGAATGAATGGACGGTGCTGGAAAAAAGCAGACCCAGTGGCTAAGACGCTGAGCTTGTCGATCGAAAGGTCGGCAGTTCAGCGGTTCGAATCCCTAGTGCCGCGTAACGGGGTGAGCTCCAATTCCTTATCCCAGCTTCTGCCAACCTAGCAGTTCGAAAGCATGTACAAAATGCAAGTAGAAAAATAGAGACCACTTTTGGTGGGAAGATTACAGCGTTCCGTGCGCCTTTGGCACTGAGTCATGCTGGCCACATGACCACGGAGACGTCTTTAGACAGAGCTGGCTCTTCGGCTTTGAAACGGAGATGAGCACCGCCTCCTACAGTCGGGAACGACTAGCACATATGTGCAGGAAAAACCTTTACACACCCACATACATACATACATACATACATACATACATACATACATACATACATAAATATATATATATATATATATATATATATATATATATATATATATATATATATATATATATATATATATATATGAATCGTCCTAAAGATGCGAGTTCCAGGTATAGTTATAGAAGAAGCAATAGACATCACGATCTCCGGAACGTTTAAAAGTTTAAAAAATTTTTATTTTAAAACTTGTGCTAAGCTTTCGTCAGATTTTATACTCTGACGAAGTTGGTAGGGGCCGACGAAAGCTTAGCACAAGTTTTAAAATAATTTTTTTTTAAACTTTTACATTTATCTCCTGGTAATTGGGCCAAAACCACCCAGATGGCTTCCATGTCAAAGGCAGGTCTAGAATTCCCCATCTCCTAGTGATTGGCCCAAAGTTACCCAGCTGGCTTTCATGGCTAAGGTGAGATTAGAACTCCCAGTCTCCCACTTTCCCACCCGCTGCCTTAACCACTAAACCAAATTGTCTGTCATCTGCTACATCCACATAAGGTGCTATTGACACTTTCCTGCCTATAAAGCTACCAATATTCCACCAAGAAACGAAAAGGAAGTGACGTGGTTTAAACATTTATTTATTTCACATAGTTAACGATAAATAGCATCTGCAAAAAAAAAAAATCCCATTCTGCCCCTTTTATAACATTGACAAATCGTCTGCAAATTTTCAAGTATTAAATATGAAACCATGAGGGTTAGAAACTCAGATCTTCCTTCGTTCTCAGGAAATGGACCTCTGCAGAAGCCTTCCAGACGTTTTTGCAAAGACTAATCTGCAACTCAGACAAACGAAGAGCCAACAACAGCCTAATCAAAGAACCACTAAGAGCACACCCACCAACACTGACAGGGCAACCACTGGTATCTCAATAGAGAGAAAAACCCCTTTCCCTTCTAGCACTGATGATGTTACCTAGTTGGGTTATGAAACATCTGAAAGTGTTCTGACCTAGGCTTCCCAAGAGCAGGAAGAAGACTCCTTGTCCCGACAAAAATCCCTTTTTATTAAGTGACTGTGAATTCCTCTCATTCACACCCAGCAAAGTCTTTCAAAGGAGAATTTACAGTCACAGACCTTATCTGGCTTGGAGAGCTGCCAGACAGATATCTTCAAAACCTGGCAAGGAGTCTCGGAGAGTCACAAACCAATTAGGTGAACTAATTGTCTCCTGCAAACTCCACTCCCCTTTCGCTCCTCTTTTATTCCCTCTGGGAGGGGCCATTCATCATCCACCTTGGCTTTACTCCTGAGTCAACCCTTGTTCTTTAGCTGTTCCCTTCGTCTGGCAATTCTGCACATGCACACACTGGGAACAGGCTCCAGCTGTTCCTCTGCCTTACTGATGTCCGACTCCGAAGGCAGCTGACAACTGTCAGATGGCCCTGGCTCCCTCTCTGCCTCCGATGCAGAGCCCTCATCAGAGCCTTCCCCAGACTCCAGGACTGGCCCATGTTCCTCCCCAACCTCCTCACTGTCCGAATCTGCTGCCAGCTCCACTGACTGCTGGCGGGCCACAACAGCAAGAAAATAACCAATCTCAGAGAGTACTGAATGCCTTGAAGTTACTCATGGTGTTCTTGAGTTCTCTCTTCTATTCTGCTAGAGAAGTAACCAAAAGTAGGAAGGCATCTTGGTACTTACTGTGTACTCTGCATCCGTTGTGAGACAATTCCAGGTATCCCAAGGTAGCAAAGGGGAGACAGAGAAAGAGACAAGGCTAAGGTTGGAGAGAAGGAAGAATTATCCATTACACATTTTCTGGGCAACTAAAGCCACCTCACGTTGTAACCCGGGGGTAGGCATGATGGTGTTTGGGTCAACTTCAAAGCTGTAAGAGCAATCAGATGGTTCTTGTGTCCAAATTTAGCAGGAAAATCCAATTGACGCTAAATAAAAGACGAAGGGAGTAGCTTGCTATACATCAGGGGCCTCCAACCTTGGCAACTTTAAGACTTGTGGACTTCAACTCCCAGAGTTCCTCAGTCAGCAAAGCTGACTGAGGAACTCTGGGAGTTGAAGTCCACAAGTCTTAAAGTTGCCAAGGTTGGAGACCCCTGCCATACATCTAAGATCTCAAAAGACTTGGTAAGTGATCTTTTAAGGTCTTAAGGATGGAGCAATTTGCAAAGGAGCGAAAGATTGAGTTGACTCAACACTTTCACTCAAGATAGACTACCTTTTTGCAGATTTTTTTTTTTTTAAAATAAAGACTGTCCAAAGGTTTCTGCTAACCCTGGGAGGTAATTCAAACAAGAAGCACAATCAGGAGTGTAAGTAGTCCGCGACTTCCCACAGTTCATTTTGTGACTGTTCAAAGTTACGACGGCACTGGGGAAAAAAAAGACTTATGACCATTTTTCACACTTATGACCATTGCAGCATCCCCATGGTCACGTGATCGAAATTCAGACACTTGGCAACTGACTCGTATTTATGACGGTTTCAGTGTCCCCGGGTCATGGGATCCCCTTTTGCAACCTTCTGACAAGCCAAGTCCATGGGGAAGGATGGATTCGCTTAACAGCTGTGTTACTAATTTAACAGCTAATGTGATTCACTTAATAACAGTGGCAAGAAAAGTCGTAAAATGAAGCAAAACTCAACAAATGTCTTACTAAGCCACGGAAATTTTGAGGCTCCATTGGACCACCTGTAATAGCTCTATCTCTATTGTAAGGTTGTAAGACTGAAAGTATTTTTCCCCCTGTTTTCCTTTCGCTCTCCAGAAAACCAGGAAGAATCCCTTCTGAAATAGATCTGATTAACCCTTTTTCGTTTTTGTGGGCTGAGATACCTTTTTAACACGCCAGTTCTCCAGTTTGCGGCTTTCTCTCCTGTCTGCCAAGGTCATTCTCACACACCATTAGGATTTCCTCCTTACCTGTGATGGTATACGGGTAATAGTTCCAGGCTTTCTCAGTGATATAGAAGATTCGTGGTGTTACTGCCCGAGCCCAGCTAGGCAATTTGCTGCAGAAGAACAGAGGAGAAGGCTAAATGGAAATCAAATCCCAAATTCAAGTCTATGTCCAAGTCTCCAAATTATTAAGATACAGTAGCGGCCAAAATTGTGGAAACCTTTTGGGAAAAGTGCATTTTTGAGGTTTGATGGCTAATAACACCACTTTTTTTTTATGGTATGTCTTTTATTTTATTTTTAAAATGATAAATAAATGCATGGCTGTCTAAACCCAACAGACAGTTTGCATATTGAATGATAATCAGTGTTTCTCTATTTGGAAAAGGGGTAACTTTTAACTGGGCAATTAGCTTTTAAGGTTACAGCATTTATCTAAGATGAAGATGACCTTGACTTTAACATGAAACCCACATCTCAGGAGAAAAGCTAAAAAATACATAATCAGACACAAAAATCATGTGCAACGTTCAGCTTCTCCATGTGATCAGTCTCAGCTAAAAGTCATGTTGGAAGTTCCGCTCTCCAACTAAATGTTTGAGTGGCATACTTTTCTTTCTTTCTTTTTTTTTTTGAAAAAAGTTTTATTTTAAATTAAAAAAATAAAATATAATCCTATTCCACTGCTGGAATGGCCTGGGAAGAGCCCAGACCTTAACCCAATTGAAAATCTATGGAGCCGACTAAAGAAACTTGTTAGTCAGAAGTGACCCAGCAATAAAACCCAATTAATAGAAGCCATCCTTCGATCTTGGTTTCACATGATAACAGCTGCAGAACTAAAAGACCTGGTTCACTCTATGGGAAGACTTTTTAAATAAAAAAGTAAAATGCGCAAGGAATTAAGCTGCTGAGGCTGGACCCAATGCTCTCAGACTGGAGAGAACCATTAGGTTAGCAGAGATCAGAGAGACAAATCTGTTGGATTGGGGAAGAGGAAAATGCCTAAAAATTAAACTCTAAAGCAGGAAATTGGAGGGATAATCTTCTGTGGGTCGATGGCTTCATTTGTGCCTACAGTAGAGATTAAACTACCGTCAAGGATGCTGAGGAATTTAGAAACAGTTCAGAGAAGAACAAACTCTATGTTGAAGGATGTATGGATTAAGACCGATGAAGGACGATTAATGTTGCTGGAGATGTTTCATCTAAAGAAGAAAGAGCTAAGGGCAGACATGACAGTCTTTCAATGCCTGAAGGTAGGAATGGGATTGAAAAATTTCAGCAACCAGTTCACTGCCCAGTTGCTGGGTGGGTGTGGCCATGGGGGTGTGGCCTACTCAGACTCCTGCAACATGGCAAGAGGGGGCGTTTTTGCCCTCCCCAGGCTCTGGAGGCTTTCCTGGAGCCTCCAGGAGGGCAAAAATGGCCTCCCTGGGCTCCAGAGGCCTTCTGGAGACCGGAAACGGGTCTGTTTTCAAACTTCCGGTACTTCCGGTAGGCCCATTTTTCGCCTTCCCAGAGCCTCTGTGTGCATCCTGCACTTACCTGGCATCCAAAATGGGCTGCGTGGAGACTCATGGGAGGAGAGGGGCAGGGTGGACTGGGTCAGTCAGTCCTTAGAACAATCGGTTCAGTGAACCAGATTAAAATTAACATCCGGTTTTCCCGAACCGGTCTGAACCGGCTGAATCCCACCTCTGCATGAAGGAATGTCACAGGGAAAAAGGTACGGATTGATTCTCCACAAGGCCTGAGAGTAAGACAAGAACCAGTGGATGGAAATTTTACAGAGGAAGACCCAAACTGGGAATAGGAAGAAATGTCATGGTGATGAGAAAGTCAGAAGGAATGGAACAGCCTCTCTCCTGTATTCATAGGGGCTCTGTCACTGGAGGTCTTCAAGCAAAGGATGGGCAGCAATTTATGTGGAAAGATCTGAGAAGGATGGAGGAGAAGACCTTCATGGTCCTTCCAATCCGATGGTCCTAATCCATGACTGTGATCTTCTACCAGGTGAGCCAGTTCATGCAGAAGAGGACAAAGAGTCTCAACAACCAAAGTCTGCAGACAAGTCAAGTCAAGAAGATGGAGAAAATGTTGACAAACAATGTAAATTAGACCAGCGGACACCAACTGGTGGTCTGTGAGAAAATTTTGGTGCTCCGCAAAAAAATTATTTGCATTTTTTTATATTGCACTAAATCAGGGGTCCTCAAACTCCGGCCCCTGGTTTGGATACGTGCAATGAACATGTGTGTTGCTGCAGAGAGTCTCCCCCTTCAGGGTCTTTTTGTGTGGGTTGGAGGGGGGCAGATATTCTGATTTGGGGTCTGCTTCAGCCTCCTGGTGTGGGGTTTTGGGCGAAGGCTGGAGGGAAGAGCCGCTGGTGGCAAAGAGCCGGAGGGCCTCGTTCCAGTGGGACTGCATCATGGCCTGGAACTGGCTGACCATCTCAGCCCACTGAGCCACCAGTCGTGGCCTTGCACTCCTGCAGGTCTTCCCTCTGCTTGGAAAGCCTATGCTCCTAGTCCTCATGAGGTGCTTCTGCTGAGCCTCCTTCTCAGTCAGATCCAGTTTGAACTGAGCAGCTGTTTTGCCAATTCTTTCTCATGGTGAGCTGCTTAGCTCCAGGAACTACTTCCTGTTGGGGCCCTAAGGAGCCCAGGTAGGCAGGCGAGGAGTGGCTGGGAGGGGAGGGGCGAGTAGAGGCCGGTGAGATGCCCCTTGACGTGAGTCACATCAAGTTGGCCACACCCACCCAGTCACATGACCACCTAGCCACCCCTCACCCAGCCAGTCATTAGGAGATCATATTAGTGCTCCGCTGGATTTAAAATTATGAATTTAGCGGTCCCTGAGGTCCGAAAGGTTGGTGACCCCTGAATTAGACTACCAACTCGGTTTTATTCCACTTTTATTTTTGCAACTCCTGGAGGAGCAAATGTACTGAATGAGAGCAGCCCAGATTTTCCTATTTCTCCCCTCCCGAATCCCAGAAGTATAAAATAGATGAGTGAAGCCTCTGATATTACAGTTCATTCTCACAGTTGGCTAGAAGAAACCTATCAGCAAAACTCTCACTGTTAGAAATAGAACAGATGAACAGAAGCAAGCTGTTCTGCTCGAAAGAGTGGGTGCTGCCACCTGGGTTAAGAAAGCAATGTTATGCAAGAAGGTTTGAGGATCTTCATTTTCATACACAGGACTGGTTTCTGAACCACAGCAATTGATGCCATTCTTGGATAATTCATTTCCACACCCTTCAATAAATACTATATATCCGTGATGGAGAACCTATGGCAGCGATGGCTAACCTTTTTGCCATCGTGTGCCAAAAGCGGGGGGAGTGCGGGGGGGTCGCACATGCGCGTGCCTACACCCATAATTCTATGTGCGTCGCCCCCATGCATGTGTGTGCGCCCCCTCCGCGCTTCCCCCGCTTTTGGCACGCGATGACACAGTCGGCCCAGTAGGCCCGTTTTTTGCCCTCTCTAGGCCCCAGAGCCTTTCTAGGAGCCTGGGGAGGGCAAAAACGGCCTTCCCCACCCCCACCCCCTCCGGAGGCCTTCCAGAGGCCAGAAATGGCCTGTTTGCTGACTTCCAGTGGGCCCAGAAGACCCGAAAGCTGAGCTCGCATGCCCACTTATATGGCTTCGCGTGCCACCTGTGGAACGCGCGCCATAGGTTCGCCATCATGGACCTATGGCATGCGTGCCAGAGGTGGCACGCAGAGCCCGCTCTGTGGGCACGAGTGCTGTCACCAGCTGCTTTTCTGGTTTCTGCCATGTTTTCGCGGGCACCAGAGTACCGCAAAATGGCAAAAAAAAAATGGCCAAAACCCAGGCCGTTTTCCAGGCTGTTTTCTGCCCAAAAAAATGACCTGAAAAACGACCTGAAAAACATCCTGAAAACGGCCCAAAAAAATGGCCAAAAGTGGCCAGAAAACAGGCATGCGGACACCAGCCAGCTGGTCTTTGGGTTTCTGGTGCTCCGGTGTGCGTGAAGACTAGCTGGCCGGCGCACATGCGGATGCCGGAAACCCAAAGACCAGCTGGCTGGCGTGTGCATGCCTGGTTTTTGGCCGTTTTTTGGCCGTTTTTAGGGCCATTTTCAGGGTTAGAGTTAGGGTCAGGCCAGCCAAATGGTCTCCGGGTTTCCGGCACTCCAGGGTGCGTCCACACATGCGCATGTGCTAGTAGTGGGTTTCAAACATTTTTACTACCGATTCTGTGGGTGTGGCTTGGTAGGCGTGACTTGGTGGACATAGCAGGGGAAAGATACTATAAAATCTCCATTCCCACCCCACTCCAGGGGAAGGTTACTGCAAAATCCCCATTTCCTCCCGATCAGCTGGAACTCGGGAGGCAGAGAATAGATAGGGGCGGGGCCAGTCAGAATTTTACTACCGGTTCTCTGAACTACTCAAAATTTCCGCTACCGGTTCTCCAGAACTGGTCAGAACCTGCTGAAACCCACCTCTGGCATGCACGCATGTTCCGGTTTGGGCACTTGGTGCTGAAAAGGTTTGCCATCATTGCTATATATAGTTTGTGACCCTCATCTAAGTGGTTCGTTCCTGCATATGGGCATATTGGACATCTCATCAGCTTAAGACACTTATTTTAGGGAATGTCTCTTCCCTCTTTCAAAAAAGAAGGAAAAATAAAAGCTCCATTCATTGATTGTGTGCCATCAAGTCAATGTAGACTCTTAGCAACCCCTATAGATAGAATTTCTCTAGGAAAATCTCTCCCCAAACTTAGTCTTCCTACATTGAAGGTCTTCCAATTCATTGCCACGGTAACCGAGTCTATCCACCTTCCTGCTGGTCTCCTCTTTCCTTCACATCTCCACATTAATGCCTGCATAATGTCCAGAGAATGACAATTTGGTGATTTGTGCCTTGGGTAAGAACGCTGGGTTGAGTTGTGCAATGGACTATTTGTTGCTTTTCTTGGTTGCCCATGGTCTTCTCCATCAAAGCATCAATGCTCTTCTTGTCCTGCTTCTTTAAAGTCCAACTTTCACTTCCTGAGAACCAGTCTGGCCTAGTGGTTAAGGCACCAGGCTAGAAACTGGGAGAGACTGTGAGTTCTAGTCCAATCTAGGGGTGAGTAGAGGGGCGAGTAGAGGCTGGCGAGGCACCCCTTGATGTGAGTGACATCGAGTTGGCCACACCCACCCAGTCATATGACCACCTAACCATGCCCACCCAGCTGGTCATTAGGCAGATCATATTAGTGCTCCATGGGATTTAAAATTATGAATTTAGTGGTCCCTGAGGTCTGAAAGGTTGGTGACCCCTGGACTTCCAAGACAACACCAAGTGAAAATGGCTGAAGTTCTCCTCTGGCGGCTGCCACATCGAAGCTCTCCGTTTCAGAAAGGTTCTGCTTTGCCGCGGTGTCACCTGCCAGCTGGAATTTGCAGGGAGAAATGATCTCCCTTTCCTATCGTTCAATGATTCCTGTTCGGTTTTGTCCTCTATAAATAGAATTCCCTTAGGAGAAGAGTCGTGAGAACACAGTCTAAAAATAGAACCTGTTCCCCACATGGACAGCTCTAGCGATGGCCAACTGGTTTTGATCGGCATTGCAAATTGACAGATGCATGCTGGTGGGGTGTGAGCGAGTAACTAGAAGCTTATATTCCAGGGTCATCAAGCAATCCAGCCCAAAAATTGGAAAGCCAAGTTTTAAGCCAGCTGGGAAAGAAACGCTTGGGGGGCTTCAGCTCAAATGCAATTGCAAGGTAAAATCTGCTTATATCGGTGTAAGCTGGGAGGAAAGGACAAAGGTAAACTGACAGAGACTGACAGGCTAATCCTAAATTCAATTGCAGGTTGGAGAGCCTGCATTTAAATGGATTTAGCCCAAGTGAACCTTGCAGGCATCGTGCATTGGGAACCGGGAGGAAGGTAATACGAGATGACAGGGGTGGCTATTGAAAAAGAGGATGAGGATAAATCAAAATTTTATCAGAGGGATGCCCAGCTTGGTCCAAGATTGGCTGCAGAGCCCTGCTTCCTATGAATGACACGGATGCAGGGTCACCTAAGGATAACAATCAGAGCCCTGTGTTACAAGATGCCTCAAAGGGGGTGAGGGAACAGTGGTGATGATCCCTTCAGGCAATAGCTATGGTCAATGGGTTAAGGTTTCTCCTCCCCATTCAGGCAACTTTACTTCATTCATGGGCAGGGCTCGGCTTTGTTTAGGAGCAGGAACAAGGAAGGAACCACAAAGCATCAGGATCTCTAGAAGACGCAGCGTGGAAGGAGGTTAAGGAGAAGATCTTCCGCTCATTTCCTAAGAACAACAAAGCTCAGGACTTCTAGAAGACGTAACATGGAAGAAAGTTAAGGAGAAGATCTTCCACTCATTTCCTAAGAACAACAAAGCCTCAGGACTTCTAGAAGACGCAACATGGAAGGAGGTCAAGAAGACCTTCTGCTCATTTCTTAAGAACAACAAAGCTCAGGACTTCTAGAAGACGCAACATGGAAGGAAGTTAAGGAGATCTTCCACTCATTTCCTAAGAACAACAAAGCCTCAGGACTTCTAGAAGACGCAACATGGAAGGAAGTAAAGGGGAAGATCTTCTGCTCATTTCCTAAGAACAAAGAAGTATGAGGACTTCTAGAAGACGCAACATGGAAGGAAGTTAAGGAGAAGATCTTCCACTCATTTCCTAAGAACAACAAAGCCTCAGGACTACTAGAAAACACAACATGAAGGAGGTTCAGATCCTCTGTTCATTTTCTAAGAACATCAAAGATTCAAGATGTCTAAAAGACAGAACATGGAAGGAAGTTAAAGGAAAGACTCTACGCTCACTTTCTACGAACAACAAAGCATCAAGACACAACATGATAGAAGGTTAAGGAGAAGACCTTCCATTCATTTTCCAAGAACAACCATGCATCAGGACTTCTAGAAGACCTACAGTAATACAGAAGGAGGTTAAAGAGAAGATCGACCCTTCACTCATTGCCCCGTTCATTGCTGAAAGAGTGAGCTGCAGAAGGAACTATCAATCAGCCGCTGTGAGCCCAAACTTCTCCAACTTGATATCCTGCAGTTGTGTGAACAAGGATACTATCAGGGGTGGGCTGAAAATTTTTTTAGCAAGGGGTTCTCTGCCCAGTTGCTGGGTGGGCATGGCCATGGTGGGTGTGGTCTAATCGGCCTCCTGTACCATGGTGGGGAGGGGGCATTTTTGCCCTCCCCGGGCTCCAGAGGCTTTCCTCGAGCCTCCAGGAGGGCGAAAACAGCCTCCCCAGGCTCCGGAGGCCCTCTGGAGGCTGGAAACGGGCCTGTTTCCGGCCTTTCCAAGCGTCTGTGCACATTCTGCACTTACCTGCATCCAAAATGGGCCACGTGGGGACTCCTGGGAGGGGCGGGGTGGGCAGGGCGGGGCCAGCCAGGAGTGGGATTTGGGGGTTCTCTGAACTGCACAGAATCTTAGCTAGAGGTTCTCCTGAACCCCTGTGAACCCCCAGCAGCCCACCCCTGGATACTATCAAGTTAACTGCAGGATGATGGGAGCTATGAGTTCCCAACACTTCAGTATGGCGCCTGAGCTTGAAAAGGTAATAGCAGCACTTACGTATCAGAATTGGGAGCTGATAAAAGAAGCTACCGAGAGATAGGATAACTTTTCTCTGAAGCTCCTGAGGAAAGCTCAAAAAATCCCCTTTCTCCCACAGTGGTTGTCAGATACAGGCTCACTCATAATGACAAGTGGTCCCCACTGTGGAGTTAGTGGGGCTTTTCGGCAGTGGTGAAATCTAAAATTTGTTACTACCAGTTCTGTGGGTGTGGCTTGGTGGTGGTGGTGGTGGGGTAATGTGGGCATGGGCATTTTTTAAAAAAACTTTAAAACCTCTTTGGCGAAGAGGTTGTAGAAAAAATGTTTTTAAAAGCCTTTGAGGATCCCAGCTGAGCCGCGTGATTATCAGAGGCTTTTTTTTTTTCTTTTAAAAGCATTTTTTCAGCCAAAGAGGTTGTAGAAAAAATGCTTTTAAATTTTTTTTAAAAAAAGCCTCTGATGATCGTGCGGCTCAGCTGGGCATGGGGGGGGGGGCAGGGATTTTTGCTACCGGTTCTCCGAACCACCCGCCTCCATTGCTACCGGATCGGGCGATCCAGTCTGAACCGGGAGCATTTCACCCCTGCTTTTCGGTCTGATCTAAAAGGAGCCCCCTCCCCAGATCAAAGGAAGCAGGCTGGCCTTGACCCAGCCAGTGATGTCAACATCATAGAGTCAATTAACTCAAACAACCTTTCTGGATAGTAAAACATTATTGATCTAGGCAGGGCCTGCAGCCAGAAACAGAGAGAGAGGCTGGAAACTGAGCAGTTGAAAGTATAAATGAGGGCCCAGAAGGAATCATTTTTCTTCCCTTATCTGCGATTTAGTGCTTTCAAGGATGACAGCCCAACTCCTTAAGAAGATTCAACCAAGGCTGGCTAATGGGAGAGGAAGAGCAGGTAGCTATGGCCATATCCTATCAGTAAATCAAAGAGACTTGGCTGCATCTAGAGTGCTCTCTAAGGTAACAACAAAGGGTCAAAAGAGGAAACTGAACAATTGAGACTCTAGAACAGGGGTAGGCAACCTGCGGCTCTAGAGCCGAATGTGGCTCTTTGGACCTTCTGCTGTGGCTCCCTGTCAGGTGATCCCACCACTGGCTGGCCCCGCCCCTCGCACTCCCCTCCCAGTCACTCTTCGCCTGGCCTGAGAAGGTAAGGGCGACGGCAGGTGATGGAGAAGTGGCTGGGGCAGAGACAGAGATATACAGAGAGAGGGGGAGACAGAGAGAGACAGAGAGAGATACAGAGAGAGAGGAAGAGAAGGAGGGGAGAGACAGATGTTGTGGCTCCCAGTGTTTTTAATAACAGTGGTGGGTTTCAAATAATTTAACAACCTGTTCTCTGCCCTAATGACCAGCTGGTAGGCGTGGCTTGGTGGTCATGTGACCATGTGGGCGTGGCTAACTCAACATCATTCACATTGATGTGCTTTGCTTTAGCTGTTACAATGTAGTAAGGGTTAACCAGCGAGGCAGTTTCTGTAAGCAGGGCAATAAAGATTAGGCTAGAAACACCACCAGAATGTTTCCTTCCTGCCTTCCTTACAGGATTAGCCCTGTAAAGTGAAAAAACAAACAAACAAAGATTTCTTCCAACAACCGGTTCTCTGAACTGCTTAGAAAGTTAACAACTGGTTCTCCCAAATAGGTGCAAACTGGCTGAATCCCACCTCTGGGTAAAAGATAACAAATAGCTCATAAGGGGCAGAAGGAGACATGTATGTATTTTGAGCATATTCCCTGTCCAACTGTTACAACTGAAGAACAGAAGGTGTTTGGCATCCTTCAAAAGATTGGCCTCATTCCTTCGAATTAAATTCAAACGAAACAAATTTATATTTGTATTTGGGGGGGGGGAAAGAGGTCGAAATTTTAAGAGAGTATCAATTCTTTTGAAATTTCAAAAAAGTTAAGAGCCTTGATAGTACAGTGGTTTAGTGCACCCTGTTATTAACACAGCTGCCTGCAATTTCTGCTGGTTCCAATCTCTCCAAGGCTCAAGGTTGACTCAGCCTTCCATCCTTTCTAAGGTAGGTGAAATGAGGACCCAGTTTGTGGGGGCAATAAGCTGACTTTGTATAGTATGAAGTATGAAGGCTATTGCTTAACGCATTGTAAGCCGCCCTGAGCCTCCGGAGAAGGGCGGCATATAAATCAAATTAAAAAACAAAATGTCTAGTTATGCCAAGTCATCATGGTCTTTGAAAGATTTGCCAGTCAGAGAAGATTTGGGGAAAATGTAAGGCTATCGTGAGATGGCCCTCAGGACATCATGAAGTTGCAAGAGCCTGGAATAAGGTTTGATCTGAGGAGAAAAGTATAGAAGGAACAGCTAAGGATGCCACTAATGAATGTTCAGCTATGTAGTAAATGTGCATTCAGTTCAGGGTGCATTAAGAATAACAGAATTGGAAGGTCTTCTAGTCCAACCCGCTACTTAAGCAGGAGCCCCTACTCCATTCCAGACAAGTGGCTGTCCAGTCTCTTCTTCAAAGCCTCTAGTGATAGAGCACCCATAACCTCTGAAGGCAAGCCGTTCCACTGATTTATTATCCTCACTGTCAGGAAATTTCTCCTTAGTTCTAGGTTGATTCTCTCTTTGATCAGTTTCCATCCTTTGCTTCTTGTCCTGCCTTCAGGAGCTTTGGAGAATAGGTTGACCTTCTTAGAAAGGATCCTTTCTAAGAAGATTTCCTTTCAAAGAAGGATATAGAGAAAGGGAAGATATTTAGAGGGGTCCATAAAACAAGGTCTATTAGGAAAAGTTGAAGAAACTGAATATGTTTTCCCCAGAGAAGGAAGACTTGAGAGATTAAAAACGAGCTTTTCTAATCCCAGAAATATCATCATCTAGAAGAAGGAAGATGTAGCTTAAGATAGGAAGGAATTCAACAGTAGAAGAAACATATGTTCTTGAAAGTAAGGGAAACGTGCCCAATTACTTTTTATTTTATTTTTTTTGCTTTAATTTATATGCCGCCCTTCTCCGGAGACTCAGGGCGGCTTACAATGCGTTAAGCAATAGCCTTCATACTTTTGTATATTTATACAAAGTCAGCTTATTGCCCCCACAATCTGGGTCCTCATTTCACCTACCTTTGAAAGGATGGAAGGCTGAGTCAACCTTGAGCCTTGGAGAGATTTGAACTTGCAGTAATTGCAAGCAGCAGGTGTTAATAACAGTGCTTTAGTGCACTGTACTACAGGCTCTTAGATGGAGAGGTGAGTTCTTCCACCAGAAAGTAGACCAATATCATTTAGGGATGATTCTAATTTCTTGCACCAGAGAGATGATTGGGCCAGATGGAATACAGAAGCTGCTTATTGTCCACGTTCTATATATAGTGATGCAACTTTTCTAGGTTCCTAGCAAGAGAACTTTCCTAGGAGATGCTGAGGAAAGTAGAACCACGGACTTTCCCCCCACCCCAGTGACTAACATGAGTCACTGAAAATATGATGATAAGGCAGCATGTCAATGTGATTCTGGGTCTTATCAGGATGTCATCTTCTGTTCTGACTTAGGGCTCCCTTAAAAAGCAGGAAGCAGGAATTGGTCTCCAGCAAAACCTCTTTTATTTACATGACTGTGAATTATTTCCATTCACAGTCAGCAAGGTTTGTCCAAACAGTTTTTCAAAGGAATATTTCTCAACACATCTTATCTTGCTTGGCAAGCTGCCATGTAACTTGTTTCCAAATGCAGTACAAGGCAAAACTTGGCACAGAGTCTCTTAGAGGCACAAACAGAACTTTTCACTCTTGAAACTAACTACCGATTGAATTGTTTCCTGCAAAAGCCCCCTCCCTGTTCACTCCTTTTTTGTTTCCTATGGGAGGGGCCAATCACCTCCAAGGTGTGGCTTTACTCCCAAGTCTTGGTAGTACAGTGGTCTAAAGCACCCTGTTATTAAGACCAGCTACCTGCAATTACTGCAGGTTCGAATCTTGCCAGGCTCAAGGTTGACTCAGCCTTCCATCCTTTCTAAGGTAGGTAAATTGAGGACCCAGTTTGTGGGGGCAATAAGCTGACTTTGTATAAATATACAAAAGGATGAAGGCTATTGCTTAGCACATTGTAAGCCGCCCTGAGTCTCCGGAGAAGGGCGGCATATAAATCAAATTAAAAAAAAAAGAAAGTCGACCCTACTTTCTGAGTTGTTCTTGTCTTCTGGCAGCTCTGCGCATGTGCACACTGGGAATGGGCTCCAGCTGTTCCTCTGCCTCACTGCTGTCTACCTCCCTCTCTGCCTCTGATGCAGAGCCCTCGTCCGAGCTTTCCCCAGCCCCAGGACTGGCCCAAATTCCTTCCCAACCTCTTCACTGTCTGACTCTGCTGCCAGCTCCGCCACAACATCTTCCCATCTCCAGAATGAACAGTTCCTTCATGGTGGTGGGAATGGTAGAAGAAAAATTTCAGCCTTCTAGTTAGTCAGCATAAAACATTCAGTCCTTGGTTTACCCTGGATATCATTTCAGGTTTCTTCTTGATTAAGCATGGATGTTTTTTGGTATTGCTCGAGCCGAAACAAATCCACGTTTACCCTTCTTAGAAAAGCAACTTGCTGTTCTTCTCTTGTGGGTACATATGATGATATCACATCCATGCCCACTGGGCAAAATCAAAAGGAAATCTCAGCGGGAGGTAATAGATTTGAAACGATGGCATTCGGCCAAACCACCGTGCTGTGTTCCCCGAAATGCAAGGAGCAGAATGAATTGACATCAAAGGTTAGGAAAGAGCTGGATTATAAAACGAAGCTTCTCCTCTGTTATTAAAAGACTTGGGCAGCCTCAAATGTGGGGCTCTGCCAACAGGATCCAGACCCTTTCGTCTCTGCTAAGGGGCAGAGAAAAACAGCCCCTGAATCCCCATCACGTGGTGTGGCTAGGACAGGGGTAGGCAACCTTAAACACTCAAAGAGCCACAAAGGTCCTAACCGAAAGCCCACTGTTCAATTCTGGAGCTGACCGGAAGTCCGGTTCCCCTACCATAGAGTCTCTTCCTAGCACGGTGTCCTTTTTCCTCTACCTGTCCTAACCGAAAGCCCTATCAATTGTGGAGCCGACTGGCGACACGGAGCCGCAGCAGAGGGATGAAAGAGCCACATGCGGCTCCAGAGCCATGGGTTGCTGACCCCTGGGCCAAGAAAATAACAGGAGGAATTTTAGACATAGCCAACCAAATAGATACTGTAGGATAGGAGACTGTCAGTAGCTTATTTCATAGACAACAGCTCAGTCCATGCGTGAACATTCCCAGCAGGAAGAGATTCTAAGCACTGTGAAATATTTTGCCTTAATGAATTCACTGATAGAAGGGGCTAGAAGTTCTGTGGTTGTTAGGCTCATTCCAAGAATGACACAGAACAATAGACACAAGAGACAGAATCTTGCCAGACTAAACCCTTAATACTCTCACCCTAATAGATATTTTCTTGGAGTTTCTAAGGTAAAGGAAAAGGTTCCCCTCGCACATATGTGCTAGTTGTTCCCAACTCTAGGGGGTGGTGCTCATCTCCGTTTCTAAGCCGAAGAGCCAGCTCTGTCTGATGACAATTCCGTGGCCATGTGGCCGGCATGACTCAAGGCCAAAGGCGCACGGAACGCTGTTCCGTTCCCACCAAAGGTGGTCCCTATTTTTCTACTTCCATTTTTTACGTGCTTTCGAACTGCTAGGTTGGCAGAAGCTGGGACAAGTAACGGGAGCTCACCCTGTTATGGGGCACTAGGGATTTGAACCGCTGTACTGGCAACCTTTCTGATTGATAAGATCAGTGTCTTAGCCACTGAGCCACCGCTTCCCTATGTGCATCTCCCAAAACAATTTGCCCATTCTGCAAAATGGGAAGATTTGGACCAAAAGCGGCTGATGCGTGAAAGCTGCAAAGCAGAGGGATGGTAGAAAGGGAAGGAGAAATGGATGGTTGGTGGAATATTTTATTAGACTGGGTTCCTGCAGAACCCAGCCTGGAGCAATTGTCAGATTTCATGACAGGTTAATTGGAAAGCAGAGAACAAATGGGTATTGGAGAAAAGCAAAACAGCACGATGGAGGTGGGGAAGAAGAATGATGCTGAGGAGCAGGGATTAGGTCTTGGGAGAAAGTTCTGTATAGCATGAATTCAGGTGCAATCCCAGGGCTGCTTATTGGCACATTCTCACAATAACTATTATTATTTTTGCAAATGATAATAGCCTTTCCAAAGTTCAACATCCCACCATTTTTAAGGGTGAAATACAAGAGCATTAACTTGAAGGAGGGCTTAGTGAGGTGGGCAGCAATTGGCTACAGGAAAAGAAATAGGGAAGGGAAGGAGAAGGAGAAGGAGAAGGAGAAAGGGGGGAGAGGAAGAAGGGAGTGAAAAGGAAAAGGGAAGGAGGAGAGGAGGAAGAAAAGATAAAAGGAAGGGAAAGGGAAGAGAAAGGAAGGGAAGGAGGAAGAGGGAAAGGAGGAAGGGAATGAAAGGGAAAAGGAAGGAGGAGAGGAAGAAGGAAAGAGAAAAGAAAGAGAAAGGGAAGAGAAAGGAAGGGAAGGAGGAAGAGGGAAAGGAAGAAGAGTGAAAAGGAAAAGGGAAGGAGGAGAGGAGGAAGAAAAGATAAAAGGAAGGGAAAGGGAAGAGAAAGGAAGGGAAGGAGGAAGAGGGAAAGGAGGAAGGGAGTGAAAGGGAAAAGGAAGGAGGAGAGAGGAAGAAGGAAAGAGAAAGGGAAGAGAAAGGGAAGAGAAAGGAAGGGAAGGAGGAAGAGGGAAAGGAGGAAGGGAGTGAAAGGGAAAAGGAAGGAGGAGAGAGGAAGAAGGAAAGAGAAAGGGAAGAGAAAGGGAAGAGAAAGGAAGGGAAGGAGGAAGAGGGAAAGGAGGAAGAGAGTGAAAGGGAAAAGGAAGGAGGAGACAAAGAAGGAAAGAAAAAAGAAAGGGAAAGGGGAGAAAAGGGAAGGAGGAAGAGAAAAAGGAGGGAGGGAGTGAAAGGGAAAAAGAAAGGGAAGGAGGAGGGGAAAGGGAAAGAGGAAAGGAAAGGGAGAAAAGAACGAGAAAAAGGAAAGAGAAGGAGGAACAAAAAGGGGAAGGGGAAGATGAAGGGGAATAAGGACAGAAGGGATCTAATATAATGGAAAGGAAATAAAGAAAATGACAGGGCAAAGAAAAATCTTGCCCATCAACATCATACAGTGACTCCTCCTTAACTCATTGCTTTCCCTACATCAACACAAGGTGTTGCGTTGCTCCGTAAAACAAAATACACTTAGTACACCTTCTTCTTCCCCTCCCAGGAATACATTCGATTAGATTAACAGAGTTGGAAGGGATCTCGTAGGTCATCTAGTCCAACCCCCACCCCCGCCCAAGCAGGATTTCTACACCGTTTCTGACCAATGGCAGTCCAGTCTCTTCTTGAAAGCCTCCAGTGTTGAATTAAGAAACTCCTGACCTGCCTCGCAGGGCTATTGCAAGGAACGGCACGATGCCCCTTTTAGCGAAGTTGCCCACAAGAGCGAGAAAAAGGGAAACCAGCCCTCGAAATGTCACTGACGCTTCCTCACCTGGACAGGTGGACTCGCTTCTCGGTGAACTGGCCCGGGCCATGGACGGGGTCTTCGTGAGGTTCGTTTTTCACCACTTCCACCCCTTCTCCTCGGTCGCTCTCCTGATGGCTGTGCTTACTGATGGTGTAGAGCTGCCCGACTCGATACTGTTGAGGAAAGAAGACCAAGAGGAGATCCGTCTGAAAGGGGGTTTGTGCAAAGGGGAAGGGTGAGGGAGCGGAGAATAGAAAGACCCCCTTCTCGGGATACAGACTTACGACTAAAGCGGAGCCCTAAATGTCTGTCGCTAAGCAAGACAGTTGTTAAGTGAGTCTTGCCCCATTTTATGACCTTTCTTGCCCCCATTATTAAGCGAATCACTGCGCTTGTTAAGTTAGCAACGCAGTTGTTAAGTGAATCGGGCTTCCGCATTGGCTTTGCTTGTCTGAAGTCGCCAAAGGGGGGGTCACATGACCTCAGGACCCCACAGCCGTCATAGATCTAAGTCAGTTGCCAAGCATCTGAATTTTGTTTCATGGGGATGCTGCAACAGTCATAAGTGTGAAAACGGGTCACAAGTCACTTTTTTCCCCCCCAGCACTGTTATAATTTTGGATGGCCACTAAATGAACTGTTGTAAATTGAGGTCGACCTGTATTCTCATTGCGATGAAAAATAATGAACCATCTACATGGCTTTTATCAGCCCAGTGTCGTAAAAATATCCCAATAAAGAGGAACACAGACAAACCACAAGCAATAAATCTGACTTTTAAGATTCAGAGGTTTATTTCGTGAGCAATTTGATGTTATGAACAGCCATCATAACACAACTTATATCCATGATGGCGAACTTATAGCACTTATGCCACTGGTGGCACGCATAGCCATATCGGTAGGCATGCAAGCTCACCTCCGGCGTGCGGGCGGGCGCCAGTCAGCTGATTTTCAGGCCTTCTGGGCCCACCAGAAGTAGGGAAAGAGGCTGTTTCCTGCCTCTGGAGAGCCTCGGGGTGGTGGTGGGGAAGGCCCGTTTTTCTTTCTCCCCAGCCTCCAGAGCCTTTCTAGGAGTCTTCCCCACCCCCCCGGAGGCCGAAAAAGGTCTGTTTGCCAATGTCTGGTCGTTTTCGGCCTCCAGAGGGCCTCTGGGGGCGGGGTGGGGAAGGCCGTTTTCACCCTCCCCAGACTCCTAGAAAGGCTCTGGAGGCTGGGGAGAGAGAAAAATGGGCCTACCGTGCCATCGTGTGCCAGGAGCAGGGGGAGCGGGGGGGGGATCGCGCATGCATGCATGGGGGCAGGGCACATAGAATTATGGGTGTGGGCACACACATGTGCGCCCCCCCTGCTCTTGGCACGCAATGGCAAAAAGGTTAGCCATCATTGACTTATATCAATAACCGATTGCAATGAGGTCCAGAGACAATAGCTAGGTCCAGCAAGGAGTAGCTACGGCCAGTGGCCCTGAACTCATCCCAGCACATTCTTTTTATATACTTTTCTGCACGCATTTCACAACTTGCTTCCTTGTCCTTTCTTACCGACGGACAGTCTCCAGATATGCCCATCTTCATCTCAAACCTCTATCCATCGGTACTTTCAGTTCCTTATTTCTCACAGTTTCAGCCTTCTGATTCCAAATAGACTTCAAAACTACACGCTTTGCAAAATTACATTTCACAGCAACAGCTCAGCAGGATTACAAATCATTCTGATGATCCACTTTGAGAGTTTCTATCTAAAACTTTGGTTTGTGTAGCTTTTTAGGGCCTGCTATCCTTCTGAGACCTATGGACTCTGGTAGTTCAATAGGCTATTTGTCCGTTTCTCACACCAGACAGGAAAACATCATAATCAGACAAGCTAATTCTACAGGTAGTCCTTGACTTACAGCCACAATTGAACTCCCAAATTTCTGCTGCTAAGTGAGACATTTTTTAAGTGAGTCTTGTCCTGTATGATGACCTTTCTTGTCACTGTTATTAAGTGAATTGCTGCGGTTGTTTAAGTTAGTAGCTGTTGTGGTCTGCCAGCAGCCTGCAGAGCTGGCAGTGGAGTCCGACAGCGATGAGGCTGAGGAAGAACGTGGGCCAGACCTGGCGGCTGGGGAAGGCCCGGATGAGGGCTCTGCATCAGAGGCAGAGATGGGGCCATCGGGGAGTGAGGTGCGGACTCCAGAGCCTCCAGAGACTGATAGTAGTGAAGCAGAGGAACAGGAGGAGCCTGTTGCTAATGCACGCATGAGAAGAGCTGCCAGAAGGCAAGAGCAGCTCAAGCAAAGAGGTCAACTCGGGAGTAGGGCCAAGAGATGATTGGCTCCTCCCATAAGGCTTAAAACAGACCAGCAACGGCGTTTGGGCTTTGCCGGAAAACAACGTTGATAGCTTCGTCTTCTTCTTCATCTACATCTTGTATTTATTTTTCTATCTGTGACTTCTGAACATTTGCCAAGAAAGGCCTTTGGCAGTTTGCCTAATTGGACCAAGGTTTGCGATAGGACTGAGGAATTTGTGTTGGGAGGAATTTGCTTTAATTTAGTTGAATGACGCTGGGAATGAAGTAATTCTCAGCTGTTCGAATAAAGTTTGTTTTTTCACTGACTGATTTTCCTACTACTTACTTGGGCCTGGGTCACAACAGTAGAATGGCTGTTAAGTGTAATCTGACTTAGAATAAGAATAATAGAATTGGAAGGGACCTTGGAGGTCTTCTAGTCCAACCCCCTGATCATTTTATAACACTCTGAACCAAAGGTTATCCAGTCTCTATAGAAAATGGGAAAACTATGGAAAATTTCACTCGTTGCTGCAATTTTCCAAGGGAAGAGTTAAGTTTTCAGCTTCCGGATTGGTCTCTCTCTCTCTCTCTCTCTCTCTTTTTTCCTCTGAAAGTCAATATCTGGTAAAACAGGATCTCAGTTAATCTACCTGCTGTTTATTTAAGGACAATCAATGTTATGATTGGAAAAAGAGGGGAGCATCTGCATTTCAAAACAATTCCCCTTAGTGGTAAAATGGAGACATTTTATCTTAGCTGAGCGTAGTGAAATACACATACGCACACACAAGTAGCCATTGAAAACATTTCTATAAAACTCCAGGGGCAAGGATTTGGTTTCCCCCGCTCTCCATAACAGTGTTATAATTATCGCAATTTTAAAGCGAATAAAAACGATATTTACTCTCTCTCCTCCACTTCGGAGGCAAGGAGTACAAGAAAAACTATTTCGGAATTCAAAAGAAGGCAGTGTGTGTATATGTACTGTATATGAATATGTATAATTGTATATGTATATGTGTAATTGTATATGTATAATTGTATAATTAATTATATGTATATATATATGTGTATAATTGTATATGTATATGTACTGTATATGTATAATTGTATAAATAATTGTATTTCCGGGACGCGGTGGTTCAGTGGCTAAGATGCTGAGCTTGTAGATCAAAAAGGTCGGCAGTTCAGCAGTTTGAATCCCTAGCACCGCGTAATGGGGTGAGCTCCCATTATTTGTCCCAGCTTCTGCCAACCTAGTAGTTCAAAAGCACGTAAAAAATGCAAGTAGAAAAATAGGGACCACCTTTGGTGGGAAGGGAACAGTGTTCTGTGAGCCTTTGGCGTTTAGTCATGCCGGCCACATGACCACGGAGACATCTTCGGACAGCACTGGCTCTTCGGCTTTGAAATGGAGATGAGCACTGCCACCTAGAGTCGGGAACAACTACACATATGTGTGAGGGGAACTTTTACCTTTACCTTAGAAACTCCAAGAAAATCTCTATTAGAGTGAGAGTATTATGGGTTTAGTCTGGCAAGATCCTGTCTCTTGTGTCTATTGTTCTGTGTCATTCTTGGAATGAGCCTAACAACCACAGAACTTCTAGCCCCTTCTATCAATGAGTTCATTAAGGCAAAATATTTCACTTCACCGTGAGGTGAAGTGCACCATTGGAAGAGTTGAAAAACCAGGTTAGGGATGGAGGTTTCCATCCATTACTTCATGTAAGTTTGCATAAGTTTCTTTCCATCTTTCCTGTTTCATAGTGTCCAGAGAGTTGGGTTTTTTCATAATGTGTCCAAAGTGAGATAATTTGAGCCTGGTCCTTTGTGCCTCTAGTGAGAAATCTTGGTTGATTTGATTGGATCATCCATTGGTTTGCTCTCTTGGTGGTCCATGTCTTCTCACGTTGGAGAAGACCTGCTTCTTCAAAGTTCAACTGTTGCTCCATAGAGTATCTCCTCTTCTTCAAAGTCCAACTGTTGCTTCTTCAAAGTGCCACTGTTGCTTCCATAGAGTATCTCCTCTTCTTCAAAGTTCAACTGTTGCTCCATAGTGTATCTCCTCTTCTTCAAAGTTCAACTGTTGCTCCATAGAGTATCTCCTCTTCTTCAAAGTCCAACTGTTGCTTCTTCAAAGTGCCACTGTTGCTTCCATAGAGTATCTCCTCTTCTTCAAAGTTCAACTGTTGCTCCATAGTGTATCTCCTCTTCTTCAAAGTTCAACTGTTGCTCCATAGTATATCTCCTCTTCTTCAAAGTTCAACTGTTGCTCCATAGTGTATCTCCTCTTGTTCAAAGTCCCATTGTTGCTTCCATAGAGTATCTCCTTTTCTTCAAAGGTCAACTGTTGCTTCTTCAAAGTGCCACTGTTGCTTCCATAGAGTATCACAGGGAAAAATCACTGTTTTTAGGTGTCTCTTCTTGGTAGGTATAGACCAGGGCTGTCTTAACACATGGGCCTGATGGGCACTTGCCCTTGGGCCCCACAAGCATAGGGGCCTCATACTAATCTGTGTATGTTAACCCTTCAATGCACCTTGCATCATATAAATAAATACAGCAACGTATTTATTACATTTTACTGCGTTTTTTAAAATAATATTAACATGCATATATGTTTAATTTTATCGACCATTTACATTTTTATTCCTGTGAGTAGTTGTTGTAGGGGTATCCCACTACACTGCTTTGGCCGGAGCCCATAATGTTGTTAAGATGGCCCTGGTCAGGGGTGGGCTTCATAAATTTTAGCAAGGGGTTCTCTGCCCGGTTGCTGGGTGGGCGTGGCCATGGTGGGTGTGGCCTAGTTGGCCTCCTGCACCATGACGGGGGGGTGGGGGGGTGTTTTCACCCTCCCTGGGCTCCAGAGGCTTTCCTCCAGCCTCCAGGAGGGCGAAAACAGCCTCCCCAGGCTCCAGAAGCCCTCTGGAGGCCAGAAATGGGCCCGTTTCTGGCGTTTCCGAACTTCCAGTAGGCCCGTTTTTCATCCTTCCTGAACCTCTGTGCATTTACTTGTATCCAAAACAGGCCACGTGGGGACTCCTGAGAATGATGGGGCAGGGTGGGCGGGGCAGGGCCAGCCAAGAGTGGGATTTGGGGGGTTCTTCAAACTGCACATAATCTTAGCTAGAGGTTCTCCTGAACCCTTACGAATCCCCAGCAGCCCACCCCTGGCCCTGGTATAGACATGTGGAGCTTCTTCCTGAAGGCAAGGCCCATTTTTTGTGCAAAGAGAGACTTTTCCTCCGAAGCTCTCCTGCAAAGGAGAATTGTTTCTCCGGAGTAAACTCCATCCACACTGGAAAGCCATCCGCTGCCTTGCCGCAAGCCATGTGCCTGTTTTGCCGAGCTCCGACCAACAGCGGCAGCTGTGTTGAAATGAGCTACTTTTAGCCTGGCACACAGCAAAGAGGAGCTGAATGACTAAACACGCTGCCTGCCTCTCAAGCCCACGTGAGCCCCTCCAGCTATGGGGGGTGGGGGGAAGGTTGGCTCAAGATGTGCTTTGACTCTAGAAGCTGCTTGCTTGTGGTGTGGTCCAAAGTTTGAAAGATGTAGAGGAGAAGCAGGAAATCCACGAGGCTATACTGAAGTCTACTCAGCTCTCGTGATGAATTCGAGCTCCAGTTTAAAGAACCATTTCCAAGGCAGACATCTTGGTTAACCAGTCATTTAGGAATTAAGGCTTGGGGCAGTGGTGGAATTCAGTTTTTTTACTACCGGTTCTGTGGGTGTGGCTTGGTGGATATAGTGTGGCTTGGTGGGCGTGGCAGGGGAAGGTTACTGCAAAATCTCCATTCCCACCCCACTCCTGGGGGAAGGCTATTGCAAAATCCCCATTCCCTCCCCACTCCTGGGGGAAGGATACTGCAAAATCCCCATTCCCTCCCCACTCCTGGGGGAAGGATACTGCAAAATCCCCATTCCCTCCCCACTCCTGGGGGAAGGACACTGCAAAATCCCCATTCCCACCCCACTCCAGGGGAAGGATATTGCAAAATCTCCATTCCCTCCCCACTCCTGGGGGAAGGATACTGCAAAATCCCCATTCCCTCCCCACTCCTGGGGGAAGGACACTGCAAAATCCCCATTCCCACCCCACTCCAGGGGAAGGATATTGCAAAATCTCCATTCCCTCCCCACTCCTGGGGGAAGAATACTGCAAAATCCCCATTTCCACCCCACTCCAGGGGAAGCTCTTGACAGACTTGGACATTGGGCGCTATCTAACAAAATGAAATTCAATGGTGAAAAAACTAAAGTTCTACATTTAGGCAAGAAAAACAAAATGCACAGGTACAGTATATGTGGTACCTTGCTCAATAGTAGCAACTGCGAGAGGGATCTTGAAGTCCTAGTGGACAACCATTTAGATATGAGCCAGCCGTGTGCAGCAGCTGCCAAAAAAAGCCAACACAGTTCTAGGCTGCATCAACAGAGGGATAGAATCAAGATCCCATGAAGTGTTAATACCACTTTATCAGGCCTTGGTAAGGCCACACTTGGTATATTGCATCCAGTATTGGTTGCCACGATGTCAAAAAGATGTGGAGACTCTAGAAAGAGTGCAGAGAAGAGCAACGAAGAGGATTACGGGACTGGAGGCTAAAACGTATGAAGAACGGTTGCAGGAACTGGGTATGTCTAGTTTAATGAAAAGAAGGACTAGGGGAGACATGATAGCAGTCTTCCAATATCTCAGGGGCTGCCACAAAGAAGAGGGAGTCAAGCTATTCTCCATCATAAATTGTGGTCATGTGACTACCGTGCAACATGCTGCAAACAGCCTTAATGTCAGGTTTCAGTGTCATCTCAAATAAATTGCATTTCCAAACAAATAGTCTTTGATGAAATCTTTCATTTATTAAGCACGACAATCTGTCCCCGACTCCGTCATAGCCAACACTGACTTCCTGACCCCAAACCTTCCCTTTCCTTTCCCCAATTCTCTGCATCTCATTTGCCATCTTCCAAATCACTCTCCCCATATCTACTACTTCAGCTCCCAGGAATGTCCCCCCCTCCCATCCCATCTCCTAGGGGATATTATCTTCAGGGAAAATAAGTAGGTGAAATGTCAAGTGTCCTCTTGCCAGCTGCCCCCTCTTCTCCTCCTTATGTCAGCACTGGAACGAATGTAGTTTGGAGTGCTGACACTTAAATGCGGGTTGGTTGCCCAGCACCCAAAATGCAGTAATGTGACAATGGTGGGATGGGGATAATGATGATAAAGTATTCCTTGACTTATGACCGGTTGTTTAGTGACCATTCAAAGTTACAACAGTCTCCCCAAAAGGTAGTTACAACTCAATTCTGAAGTTATGAGAACTTCGGAATTGAGTTGTAAGTACGTTTTGGGGAGGCTGTTGTAACTTTGAATGGTCACTAAACAACCGGTCATAAGAAGGACTACTTTATCATCATCATCTTTTAATGATCCCTTGTGGGATGGAGTCTGGGCAACTGAATGGAGCTAGCAGAGCGTTTACTGGCCGGATGCCCTTCCCGTCGCCAATGCAGAGTTTTGTTCAGCAGATATATGCTCATTTTGCCTAGAGAGAAATACAAGGACTACTTTATCCTTTCAGCAAATCATTGCAAGGAAGAAGAACAAAAATCAGGTCGGCACTCCAAAGATCAGGTCGGGAAGCAAAAACCAACAATTAAACAAGCACCATTCCTTTTTAAGGAAACACACTCTGGAAAACTAGACGAGGCTGAAGGGCGTTCGATGCTGCTACGATTCTGGCACATTCAGTATCTGTGAAAATCCTGCTTTGTGTTTTGCCAAAACCAGGCAATCTTTACCCGAAGTTCACCGAGAAAAATAGACATTCTACTGGGCTCATCTTCTCCCTTAAAAAGCGAGCCTCGCTTAAATCCCAAAACGTGGCTTTTTGTGCTCGGTAAATAATGTGGGAGCGAGGAAAAGGGGGCAGGCAGGGACAATACTCCCGTGGAGTCATTATTTGATTGTTCTCCTGATGGCTCGTCATCCTGCTAATTACCGAAGACGTATTATCTGCACTTCAGTGGAACTGTCAAGCTTGCTTTGAAACAAAAAAAAAAAAAAAAACCCCACTCCGATGGCACCAGGTTAATCAGTAGCCTTCATCTTCTAGAGAAAGCTGGGGGTACAATGTGCTGACAACGATCACGGGCATCTGAAGTGGTTCAAGTGATGACAGGCACACCCCACAGCAAGTGACAGCAGTTGTGTCAGGTGTCCTGACACAATCTGCCAGTTGGGGGGGTCACGTCAACATGTAGCGCTGGTCATTTTGACCGCCGGATGCTTGGTCTGGATGCCTCTGTCAACCCTGAGGTGAACCTGGCTGAGGCCATGTTGGGGGCTTCAGAGTTGCCACAAAGCAGAAGGAGGGGCAGGGAGCAGTGGTGGGTTGCTCCTGGTTCTGTCCGGTTCGTTAGAACCGGTAGTAAAAATGGCGGGAGGCTCCGCCCACCCGCCCGGATGTCATAATTGACAATTTGTGTATGCGCAGAAGCGCACCCACGTGCGCGTTCCCATTGCGAACCGGTAGTAAAGGTAAGTAGAACCCACCCCTGGCAGGGGGGGGGGGGAGGAGAAATAGCTAGATGGGGTTTTGTAGCCAAAACAATATCCTTTTCCTGTGGGAACCAAGGACATTCCACTGGTCAGAGGAGGAGCGAAGTAACCAAGCAACCAAGCCAGCACCTTGATTGGACAGAATGACCTGTGACTTGGGGGAAAAGGGAAAACTTTTGCTTTTTAATTAGGGGAAAGCCACAGGAACTTTCAGAGTCGGCTTTCACCAGTTGTGCCAATATGATGTATCCAATAAATTGTTCTTTAAGGAACTTGCCTGCCTCAGAGGTTCTGCTTTCTATGGGTGCATTACAGTGGTGGGTTTCAACAGGTTCTGACCAGTTCTGGAGAACCGGTAGTGGAAATTTTGAGTAGAACTGGTAAACAGGAACTGGGTATGTTTAGTCTCATGAAAGGAAGGACTAGGGGTGACAAGATAGCAGTGTTCTGATATTTCAGGGGCTGCCACAAAGAAGAGGGGGTCAACCTGTTCTTCAAAGCACCTGAATGCAAGAGGAGAAGCAATGAATGGAAACTAATCAAAGAGAGATCCATCTAGAACAGTGATGGCTAACGTCTTCCGGACCGAGTGCCCAAAGTGCACCCGAACCCCCAAATGCAATGCGCGTGGGGCCCCCATGCATGCGCCCCACCCCTGCCAGGGGTGAATTCCTACTGGTTCATTCCAGTTTGGGCAAACCAGTAGTGATAAAAACTACCAGTTCGGGCGAACAGATAGTTAAAAAAAAAGCTACCAGTTCGTCTGAACTGGTATTTCCGATGATCAGCTGTGCCGCACTGTTTATATTTGCTAGAAAGCAGGAAATCCTGCTTTCTAATGAAGCTAAATCGCATGACACACGTTTTCCCCCCTTGCTGTTCTACTTACCTAGTGAAGTGTTCTTTTTCCACGTGAAGCACGTGTTTTGCATGTACTGTGCATGCGTGTGGAGCGTGCTTTTGGCATGCACCGTGCATGCACGCACACAGCATGCTTTTGGCATGCACTGCGCATACGCGGGGAATGAATTGGTGGTGATCCGCAAAGGATTTCACCCTGACCCCCATGCATGCATGCATGGCCCCCCACATGCGCCCTGATCCCCGTGCATGCTCATGCACCCTGCCCCCCCATGTGCCGTGCCCCCCGTACATGCATGGCAGAGACCCTGGCCGGAGGGGGGCGACGACTCGTGTGTCCACAGAAAGAAAGCTGTGTGACACCTCTGGCACATGTGCCATCGGTTAGCCATCACAGATCTAGAACTAAGGAGAAATTTTCTGAAGCTACGCTGTTCCATTGGTTAATTGTTCTCACTGTCAGGAAGTTTCTCCTTAGTTCTAAGGTTGCTTCTCTCTTTGATTAGTTTCCACCCATTGCTTCTTGTCTTGCCTTCAGGTGCTTTGGAGAAGAGCTTGACTTCTTTGTGGCAGCCCCTCAAAGATCAGAACACCGCTATCTTGTCACCCCTAATCCAGTGGTGAAATGTAAAATTTGTTACTACCGGTTTTGTGGGCGTGGCTTGGGGGGGTAATGTGAGTGGGTGGGCATGGCCAACTTTTTTTTTTAACTTTTAAAAGCATTTTTTCTACAACCTCTTCGGCCGAAGAGGTTGTAGAAAAAATGCTTTTAAAAGGCTCTGATGATCCCAGCTGAGCCGCGTGATCATCAGAGGCTTTTTTTTTAACTTTTAAAAGCATTTTTTTAAAAAAAATTGATTTATATGCCGCCTTTCTCCGGAGACTCAGGACGGCTTACAATGCGTTAAGCAATAGCCTTCATACTTTTGTATATTTATACAAAGTCAGCTTATTGCCCCCACAAACTGGGTCCTCAATTTACCTACCTTAGAAAGGATGGAAGGCTGAGTCAACCTTGAGCCTTGGCGAGATTCAAATTTACAGTAATTGCAGACAGCTGGATGTTAATTACAATGCATTAGTCTGCTGAGCTATCCAGGCTTTGTTGAAAAAATGCTTTTAAAAGTTAAAAAAAAAGCCTCTGATGATCGCGCGGCTCAGCTGGGCATGGGAGGGGGCAGGGATATCTGCTACCGGTTCTCCGAACCACCCACCGCCATCGCTACTGGATCGGGCGATCCGGTCCGAACCGGGAGCATTTCACCCCTGCCCTAGTCCTTCCTTTCATTAGACAAGACATACCCTATTCCTGCAACTATTCTTCATATATTTTAGCCTCTAGTCTCCTAATCCTCTTGGTTGCTCTTCTCTGCACTCTTTCCAGAGTCTTAGCATCTTTTGTATATCATGGCAACATAATCTGGATTCAATGGTATTCTAAGTGTGATCTTAACAAGGCATTTATAAAGAGGTAATTTCACTTCAGGTGATCTTGATTTTATCCTTAAATCCCTCAGAACTTTCCAAAGATAATATAAAGCAATCCCATTCTGCAAGAGCTGATGAAAGAAACTGAACTTCTGGCCTTCTGTACTGAAAAATTCACAATCTTTCTCTAAAGTGCAAATGTGTCACCATCTCTTCCCCCCCCCCCGCTAGTAACACCAGGACTGCTACTCCTGGGGAGCCCCTCCCAGCACAATTTAACTTAAACGTTGAGTCAGGAAGCCGAAGACAAAAGAAAAATGTGTCAGGAATCAAAAAAAGTCACGTTTTATGAAGCAGCTGCTGTTGGGAGTCTTGGCCGGTACAGTAAAACTGCAGCAGCACTGTATTATAGATAGTCCTCAAATTACAACCATTTTTTAGTGACCAAAGTTACAACAGCACTGGAACAAGTGACTTAGCATTGCAGCATCCTCTCAATCACCTGATCAAAATTTGGCTAAGACGCTGAGCTTGTCAATCGGAAGGTCGGAGGTTCAGAGGTTCGAATCCCTAGCGCCGCGTAACAGGGTGAGCTCCCGTTACTTGTCCCAGCTTCTGCCAACCTAGCAGTTCGAAAGCAGGTAAAAAATACAAATAGAAAAATAGGGACCACCTTTGCTGGGAAGGTAACAGCGTTCTGTGCGCATTTGGCATTGAGTCATGCCAGCCACATGACCACGGAGAGGTATTCGGACAGCGCTGGCTCTTTGGCTTTGAAACGGAGATGAGCACCACTCCCTAGGTGGTCCCTATTTTTCTACTTGTATTTTTTGCGTGCTTTGAACTGCTACGTTGGCAGAAGCTGGGATAAGTAACAGGAACTCACCCCGTTACACAGCGCTAGGGATTCGAACCGCTGAACTGCCGACCTTTCTCAGCTAGCCACTGAGCCACTGTGTTCCTACAAAGAAGATTGGATCAACCTATTTTCCAAAGCATCAGAAGGCAAGAGAAGAAACAATGGATGGAAACTAACCAAGGAGAGAAGCAACCTAGAACTAAGGAGAAATTTCCTGACAGTGAGTACAATTAACAAGTGGAGTTGCCTTCAGATTATTGAAGGAGTTGCCTTCAGACGTTGTGGGTGCTCCATCACTGGAGGTTTTCAAGAAGAGATTGGACAGCCACTGGTCTGGAATGGCAGCTAATCTCCTGCTTGAGCACCACTAAATTCATAATTTTAAATCCCGCGGACCACTACCAGTAATATGATCTGCCTAATGACTGGGTGGGTGGGCGTGGCTAGGTGGTCATGTGACTGGGTGAGTGTGGCTAACTCCTCGCCTTCCCGCCCGGGCTCCTTAGGACCTCAACAGGAAGCATTTGTTGGAGCTAAGCAGCCACCATGAGAAAGAGTTGGCAAAACAGCTGGCTCAGTTCAAATTGGATCTGGACGAGAAGGAGGCTCAGCAGAAGCACCTCATTGAGGACTACGAGCATAGGCTTTCCAAGCAGAGGGAAGACCTGCGGGAGTGCAAAGCCAGGTACCGGCGCCTGGAGGTTCAGTGGGCTGAGATAGTCAGCCAGTTCCAGGCTATGACGCAGTCCCACTGGAACGAGGCCCTCTGGCTCTTCGCCACCAGGGGCTCTTCCCTCCAGCCTTCGCCCAAAGCTCCACACCAGGAGGCTGAAGCAGACCCCGAGTCAGAATTTCTGCCCCCCTCCGACCCTCACAAAAAGACCCCAAAGGGGGGAGACTCTCTGCAGCAACACAAACGTTCATTGCACGTATCTGTCCCAGGGGCCGTAGTTTGAGGACCCCTGATTTAGTGCAATATGAAAAATGTAAATCATTTTTCTGCGGAGCACCAAAATTTTCTCGTGGACCACCAGTTGGTGACCGCTGGACTAGAAGACCTCCAAGGTCCCTTTTCCAACTCTGTTTTTCTGTTAAATACATTATCAGGCTAAACCTATTTCCGATGCCCTGTGGGGCCTGAATGATCACAGGTGTCTAGGCAGGCAAGCGCCAAGGTCTGTCACGCACATGCAAATCATACGAACCTGCTGCTAATTATATCAGAACACAATGTGCCCAGGGGCCACTGTTTTCCACAAAAGACTCCACGTTGCTAAGTACAAGCTGTCCAACACTCCTGCGACACATTCGTCTTTTGGGGAACCACAGGGGAACGGAGGACTTGCTTATTATTAAGGCTTGTTTCCTAATAAGAGCCGCACAGCTCACTAACATTTGCATCTACTTATCTACCTTGGAAAAACGAAAGAATAACAAGAGTAAGAAGGGACCTTGGAGGTCTTCTGGTCCAGGGGTCACCAACCTTTCGGACCTCAGGGACCACTAAATCCATAATTTTAAATCCGGTGGACCACTAATATAATCTGCCTAATGGCTGGTGGGGTGGGCGTGGCTAGGTGGTCATGTGACTGGGTGGGCGTGGTCAACTCGATGTCACTCACATCGAGGGGCGCCTTACCGGCCTCTACTCGTCCCTCCCAGTGGTGGGTTTCAAAACTTTTTACTACTGATTCTGTGGGTGTGGCTTAGTGGGCGTAGCTTGTTGGGCGTGGCAGGAGAAGGATACTGTAAAATCTCCATTCCCTCCCCACTCCAGGGGAAGGTTACTGTAAAATCCCCATTTCCTCCTGATCAGCTGGGACTTGGGAGGCAGAAAATAAATGGGGGCGGGGCAGTCAGAATTTTTCCTACCGGTTCTTCGAACTACCCAAAATTTCCGCTACCAGTTCTCCAGAACTGGTCAGAACCTGCTGAAACCCATCTCTGGTCCCTCCCCTCCCAGCCACTCCTCACCTGCCCTCCCGGGCTCCTTAGGGCTCCAACAGGAAGCAGTTGTCGGAGCTAAGCAGCCATCATGAGAAGGAGTTGGCAAAACAGCTACTCAGTTCAGATTGGATCTGACCGAGAAGGAGGATCAGCAGAAGCACCTCACTGAGGACTACCAGCATAGGCTTTCCAAGCAGAGGGAAGACCTGCGGGAGTGCAAGGCCAGGTACCGGTGCCTGGAGGCTCAGCAGGCTGAGATGGTCAGCCAGTTCCAGGCCATGATGTAGTCCCACTGGAACAAGGCCCTCCGGCTCTTCGCCACCAGCGGCACTTCCCTCCAGCCTTCACCTAAAGCCCCACACCAGGAGGCTGAAGCAGACCCCAAGTCAGAATTTCTGTCCCCCTCCGACCCTCACAAAAAGACCCCAAAGGGGGAGACTCTCTGCAGCAACATAAACGTTCATTGCACGTATCCAGAATAGAGGGCAATACTCTCCTTGCGGGCTGAGGAATTCTGGGAGATGGAGTCCATAGATCTTCCGGTTTTCCAAGATTGAGCAACATTGTTCTGTAGTCTCCAATCTCTAGCAACACTTGTAGTCTACCTCCAAACCAGTGGTGGTATTCAGCCGGTTCGGATCGGTTCAAGCGAACCGATCGTGCCCGGGCGCTATGCCGTCCTATTTAGCTACGTTTTTGAGGCTGGGCGCATGTGCAGAAGATGTGCGCGAGGGGCGAACCAGTGGTAAAAATATGTGGAACCCACCTCTGTGTTCTGACCTAGGCTCCCTTAACAAGCAGGAGGAAGGAATTACTGGCAAAACCTCTTTCATTTACACGACTGTGAATTACTTCCATTCACAGTCAGCAAGGTTTGTTCAAACAGTTTTTCAAAGGAATATTTATCAACACAGACCTTATCTCGTTTGGCAAGCTGCCACGTAACTTGTTTCCAACCATAGCACAAGGCAAAACTTAGCACAGAGTCTCTCAGAGTCACGGAATGAACAAATTGTTTCCTGCAAAAGCTCACTCCCTGTTTGCTCCTCTTTTGTTTCCTATGGGAGGGGCCAATCACCTCCAAGGTGTAGCTTTACTCCCAAGTCGACCCTGCTTTCTGAATTGTTCTTGTCTTCTGGCAGCTCTGCGCATGTGCACACTGGGAACTGGCTCCAGCTGTTCCTGTGCCTCACTGCTATCTACCTCCCTCTCTGCCTCCGATGCAGAGCCCTCGTCCGAGCTTTCCCCAGCCCCCAGGCCTGGCCCATGTTCCTCCCCAACCTCCTCACTGTCTGAATCTGCTGCCCACAACACTCTGCTCCAAACCTTTGACCCCCCCCTCCACAAACTCGTCGAGCCCATAAGTATCCTGCAACAAGCTAGCAGGGAAGGTCCCAGTTGGGTGAAGACTCCAAGATAGTTTGGCTAAATAAAAAACCTTCCCTTTCTTCCCCACAATTTCAGGAGCTCAACTTTACCTCTTCAGTGGTGAGAGGCATACAAATCCGGTATTCCTTCACCAGCATTGCTGCTCGTAGGTTCGGGATGTCTTCTTCTCTTCGGATGGAAACAGGGACTCGTCACCAACACAGCGGCCCCCTGAAGTTCCTCAAGGAAAGCATCATGCTGTAGGGGAAACAGGAATTCCCCACCAGAGGTTGGGGGCAGAGAAAAAGACTTTTAGAACAACTCAAGGACAAAACTCTGGTGCACATCTGACAAGCTCAAAGCTACAACTGGCCAAGTCTCCAAGTAGCTTTCTTCTCCCTATTGCTCCAACAATGGCTGGGCTCACACACAATGTCATGATCAGTTGCCAGGGAAGCCCTTGTGAGGTCACCACCAGCCTCCTCACCTCTCAAGTCAAGGGAGGAGTAGCGGTTGGACCAAAGAGGCATAGAGAAGACCATCCCAACCTTTGCCCTTTCTCAGTTTTAACAGATAAAGAGATGAGTTGGAAGGATGGACCTTGTAGGTCATCTAGTCCAACTCTCTACCCAAGCAGGAGACCCTACACCATTTCTGACAGATTGCAGTCCAATTTCTTCTTGAAAGCTTCCAAGTGATGAAGTTCCCACAACTTCTGAAGGCAACTTCTGTTCCATGGGTTGATTGTTCTCACTGTCAGAAAATTCCTCCTTATTTCCAGGTTGAACCTCTCCTTGTTCAGTTTCCATCCATTATTCCTTGTCTGGCCTTCGGGTACCTTGGAAAATAGCTTCATCCCCTCCTCTCTATGCCAGCCCCTCAATTATTGGACAACTGCTATCATGTCTCCCCTGGTCCTTCTCTTCACTAGACTAGCCGTGCCCAGTTCCTGCAACCGTTCATTGTATGTTTTAGCCCCTCCAGTCCCCTAATCATCTTGGTTGCTCTCAGTAGTGGAATTCAAATTTTTTTACTACTGGTTCTGTGGGCGTGGCGTGGGGGCATGGTGTGGCTTGGGGGTGTGTGGCTTGGGGGCATGGCAGGGGAAGGATACTGCAAAATCTCCATTCCTACCCCACTCCAGGGGAAGGATACTGCAAAATCCCCATTCCCTCCTCGCTCCTGGGGGAAGGATATTGCAAAAATCTCCATTCCCACCCAACTCTGGGATCAGCCAGAGGTGGTATTTGCCGGTTCTCTGAACTACTCAAAATTCCATTACTGGTTCTCCAGAACCTGTCAGAAGCTGCTGAATTTCACCCCGGGTTGCTCGAAGAAGAAGAAGAAGAAGAGGAACCAAGGGTGAAATTGAGCAGGTTCTGACAGGTTCTGATTCCTTCTCCTTCTCCTTCTCCTTCTTCTCCTCCTTCTCCTTCTCTTTCTTCTTCTCCTCCTCCTTCTCCTTCTCCTCCTTCTCCTGCAGAAGAGTGGATTCTCTGCCAGGTATATTTCTTTTTTTGCACTGTTTTCTAAAGCTCCTTCTCTTCCTTTGCTCAATCCCCCATGTTCCTCCAGAGCTCAACATAAAAGTGTGAGGGAGTTCATGAGGACAGCAGAAATGGAATGTTGTGGAGGTCTGCTAGGCTCAGACTGCAGGCTTAGTGACAAATTCCAAGTTACAGGCTGAAACTTACTAGGTCTCTGGAAAGCTGCAGGAGAGAAGCTGGTGTTCCCAGATCACTTCCCAATGCCAGGATTCCAGCTATTTTCTCAATAAAGGGAAGCAAATCTCGGTTCTGTGCCTCGGTCTGGATTACAGACCACCCCTACCAACATGAGATGGAGAATCTTCTGGAACAGAGGACTCCACCTTCGAGGTAAGCTTGAATTCTGCTGCCTGTTTCTCAGAGTAAATTAAGACACCTCCATGTGTGATGATTCATTTAATGGAATTATATTTCCACGGTTCTTTTCTTTTTTTGAAAAAGGGAGATGGGAGGGGGGAAAACTGGCTGGTAACAAAGCACAGCGTCCATCTTCTATCTAATTTTTCAGCCTAGGCTATAAAACGGAGGAAGGTGGTAGAAACTCAGACCGTTGTTTTGGAGGGCCTGGAGAAATATCCAAGGGCCTTGAGTGGTTTATAAACATAATAAAGGCAGGGAAAGGGAGGCAGGCAGGCAGGCAGGCAGGAAGGAAGGAAGGAAGGAAGGAAGGAGGAAGGAAGATGATGGAAAGAAGATGAAAGTAAGACGAAGAAAGGGAGGGAGGGAGGGAGGAAGGAAGGAAGATGTAGGAAAGAAAGAATGAATGAATAAAGGAAAGAAGTAAGGAAGATGAAGAAAGGAAGATGAAGAGAGGGAGGGAGGGAGGAAGATGAAGGAAAGAAAGAATGAATGAATAAAGGAAGGAAGATGAAGAAAGGAAGATGAAGAAAGGAAGGGAGGGAGGGAGGGAGGGAGGGACGAAGGAAGATGAAGGAAAGAAAGTATGAATGAATAAAGGAAGGAAGGAAGATGAAGGAAAGAAGGAAGGAAGATGAAGGAAGGAAGATGAAGAAATGGAGGGAGGGAGGGAGAGAGAGAGGAAGGAAGGAAGGAAGATGAAGGAAAGAAGGAAGGAAGATGAAGAAATGGAGGAAGGGAGGGAGGAAAGAAGATGAAGGAAAGAAAGAAGGAAGGAAGGAAGGAAGGAAGATGAAGGAAAGGAGGAAGATGAAGGGAGGAAGGAAGGAAGATGAAGGAAAGAAAGAATCAGGGAAGAAAGAAAAAGAGAAGAAAGAATCAGGGAAGAAAGAAAAAGAGAAGAAAGAAGCAAGCAAGCAAGCATACAAGGACATAAGGAACTGATGTTCCAAGTAAGCTGTCATTTTGTCCCAAAGAGCTACAGCAAAGCAGGAGGAGAAGCAGAGGTGGGTTTCAGCAGGTTCTGACCAGTTCTGGAGAACCGGTAGTGGAAATTTTGAGTAGTTTGGAGAACCGGCAAATACCACCTCTGGCTGGCCCCGCCCCCATCTATTCTCTGCCTCCCGAGTCCCAGCTGATCGGGAGGAAATGGGGATTTTGCAGTAACCTTCCCCTGGAATGGGATGGGAATGGGGATTTTGAAGTATCCTTCCCCTGCCACGCCCACCACCACGCCCACCAAGCCATGCCATGCCATGCCCGCTAAGCCACACCCACAGAACCGGTAGTAAAAAATTTTGAATCCCACCACTGAGGAGAAGGGTTCAAATTGTTCTTTGGTCTGAGCCACAGAATGCCATTCCACAGTTCCCTCCCACAGATGCATTAAACCAGTGTTTCTCAAACTGCCACATTTTAACAATTCAAATCCTAGCTTGCTGGCTTGGGAAATCCCTCAAGTCAATGTCCATTCACCTTAAAGCAGAGGTCAGCAACCTCTGGCTCTGGAGCCACATGTGGCTCTTTCACCCCTCCGCTGCAGCTCCCTGTCACTCAAAATATGTGTCACAACCACCAATGTGTGACACCTGCCGGCATGCGATTTATTGAGTTTTTCAACCCCCGATAGGCCAACCATGGATAAATCCAAGAAAAGTTTTAGAAGAAAACAGAACATTTAATTCAACTACATATGCTAGTTTTGTGGCCGCTCAAGAAATAGTCAGGCACGGGAAGAGTTTTGTGGCTCCCGGTGTTTTCTTTTCTGTGGGAAACGGGTCCAAATGGGTCTTGGAGTGTTTAAGGTTGGAGACCCCTGCCTTAAAGCATCTACATTTGAGAAGCACCGCACCTCTTGAATGCAGATCTACTTTCAGGTTATCCCTATTCGCAACTGAGGTTTGTTCACACCTGAACAGGTAACATACTGTACCTCAAACACAGCTTCCATGTGTCAAAGCATTGCTCCTTCATCCCTTCTCTTTCCTTCTGCTCTCTTCTCCCTCCAAGGAGCAAAGGGCAGGCTCAACCATTCCCTGGCTGCTCACCTGTCCTGGTTTTCTGATCGGCGAGATAAATTAGGCTGAGCACACCTCGCCCAAAGTGACCCTGCTGGATTTTGTAGCCAAGCGACCATCTCGCTTGGATTGCCTGGTGTCAGATCAGCATCAGGGCAGCAGAGTGCATCGCCTCTCGACCAGCTATTATCAAGAGCTGCGGTGGTGCAGGTGGTTGGAGTGAAGTACGGCAGGCTACTTCTGCTGACTGACTGCAGTTTGGCAGTTCAAATCCTACCAGGCTCAAGGTTGACTCATCCTTCCATCCTTCCGAGATGGGTCAAATGAGGACCCAAATTGTTGGGGGCAAGAGGCTGACTCTGTAAACCGCTTAGAGAGGGCTGTAAAGCACTGTGAAGGGGTATATAAGTCTAAGTGCTAGTACTATTTTCCTTCCTTCCTTCCTTCCTTCCTTCCTTCCTTCCTTCCTTCCTTCCTTCCTTCCTTTCTTTCTTTCTTTCTTTCTTCCTTCCTTCCTTCCTCCCTCCCTCCCTCCCTCCCTCCCTTCCATGGTGTGCAGTGGTTACAATGCAGTATTGCAGGCTAACTCTGCCAACTGCCAAGAGTTCGATCCTGACCAGCTCAAGATTGACTCAGCCTTCCAGCCTTCCGAGGTGGGTAAAATGAGGACCCAGATCGTTGGGGGGAAATAGGCTGACTTTAGACCGCTTAGAGAGGTCTGTAAAGCACTATGAAGCGGTATATAAGTCTAAGTGCTATTTCTATTGCTATCAATGAGACTGAGAGCTTTCTTGCTATGACCAGAACTTTTGGTGAATTATGCTGTTCACCTACCATCCATCAAGGCCTCTGATTTAGTTCAACCTCTTTTGGGATATTCTTTTGGGAACCTTGTGAAAGAAACTTTATTGACATATTTGCACATACACTGAAAGCTTCTGCAGCAGGAAACAAATTCCTTGTGTATTTAATCACTCTTGGCCAATAAAGGTTTGTATTTATATTGTATTTGTGTTCTGTTCTACTCTAATTCTACTCTACTCTAATTCTATTCTAATTCTATTCTTATTCTTCTTGTGACCTAGGCTTCCTGAGTCATTAAAACACACGAGTAGTCCCAAAAACCTCTTTTATTGCAACAGCTGTGAATTACGTTCATTCACAGCTGAGTCCCAATTAGTTGCATAACAAGTCCTTTGGAAGAAGTCCTTCGAGATAATCACCAACCTTTATCTCCCTTGACACTCTGCCTAAGACCTACTTGGCAAAGCCACACGGAGTCCAGAATCAAACAGAGATGGGAACAGAATTAACAATGTTGCTTTCCTGCAAAGAGCCCATGTGCCTTTGGTCCTCTTTTAAGCCTTATGGGAGGGGCCAATCATCTCCAAACCTTACTCCCAAGTTGTCCCTGTTCTTGCCTTCTGGCAGCTCTGCGCATGCACGCACTAGGAACAGGCTCCTCCTGTTCCTCTGCCTCCTGATATCTGACTCTGGAGGCTCTGGAGTCCGTGCATAACTCCCAGATGGCCCTGGCCTCATGTCTGTCTCTGACGCAGAGCCCTCTTCTGAGCCTTCCCCATTCTCCAGGACTGGCCCATGTTCCTCCCCAGCCTCCTCACTGTCTGACTCCGCTGCCAGCTCCTCAGGCTGCTGGCGGACCACAACAATTCTACTCTACTCTATACCAGTTAATTAAACATGCACCAGTTTTGCAAATATAAGCTATAAACGTGAGCCTCTCCATGGGCATTCCTTTGGCAGAACTTTCTGTGCCCAGAGAGCAGTTTGTTGAAATTAAGTTGTAATTCTCACATTACGCAGAGCCCGGTTTCCATTCATCCTCTCAAGCTTTCTGCTAATCACCCTGCAAGGTAGGCCAATTGCAAGAGCGAATTTGCCCCAATTAAGCTTAACTGAGCTGCAAAAGAGCCTCCAAACATTTTGTGCAGCTCATTGCAACAATCATATTCCACCAAATATTATCTTCATTTAGCACAATGTTTCCCAACCTTGACAACTTTCTGGGAGTTCAACTTCCAGAATCCATCCATCTACCCACCCTTCCTTCCTTCCTTCCTTTCCTTCCTTCCTTCCTTCCTTCCTTCCTTCCTTCCTTCCTTCCCTTTTCCTTCCCATCTTCCTTCCCTCCCTCCCTCCTCCCTCCTCTCCTTCCCTGCTTCCCATTCCCATTCCCTTCCCTTCTTTTTTCTTTCTTTTTCTTTCTTCCCTTCCTTTCTTTCTTTCTTTTCTTTCTCTTTCTCTTTCCTTCTTTCTTTCTTCTTTCTTTCTTTCTCTTTCTTTCTTTCTCTCTCTCCCTTCCTTCCTTCCTTCCTTCCATTCTTTCCTACTTCCTTTCAAATCAATTAATATATCTCTTTTCATGTACATCTACCCTGTTTTATTTTATGCACTCATTCTAAATGCTCTATCTCCGCGTTTCTCAACCTTGGCAACTTTAAGACTTGTTGACTCCAACTCTCAGAATTCTGGGAACTGATGTCCACACACCCTTAAAAGTGTCGCCCAGTGTTTGAGAAACACCACAGTGTAAAGAAACTCTTATTGAGCAATGCTTCGTGGAAAACTCACCTCTCAGAAGCAACACCAACTTCTGCTCTGAGACCTCCTTCCTTTTCTGCAGGAATAAGTCCGCCCCGTGGGATTAGCTTGCATGCTTTTTACATTCTCCACAGCAGTGTAACTTCTTTGAAAAGCCACTGCAGTGTACACTGCTTACGTAGTGTGTAAATAACACAGCCCAGCCAGTTCACCCTGGGGCAAATAGGAGTTTTCCCACCCACTTCATTTTCCAAGCACACAGACAGGTAGCAAACCACGTGCAAATTCGGTCTCAACCATTTCTTTATAATACAGGCTGCTAAGCCACACAAGTCAATAGCCTTCCAGCGATGATAAGAAGGCACTCCTTAATGTTTAACAATTAGCTGCCTGAGTTAAAATTACAGCCAAGAGGAATTTGGCTGAATATCACAGCTGGAAGAAGATCTTGTTCTGGAAAAACTTTCAAGGATCTGAAGCAGATTAACAAGAGTTGCCACCAGCAAGATGCAAAGCCCAACAGGAGCTCGTCGGGTTGTTTTTAAAAAAAAGAGAGAGAGAGAGAGATGTCAACCTCCTTTATCAAATCAACTAAAATGGAATATAATTTGTTTGGGTTGCCCCCTAAGCGTGGCGTGTGAAGTAATCATGCAGCCGTGTTTACCGAATAAATCATCAATCAGAGCTTGCAGGGAAAGACAACAAGCTGGAAAATTATTCTTTGCAATTGACACAGGGTGGGAGATGGGGGTGGTGGTGGTGTTGGAAGCCACAGTGCAGGTCGTCCTCGATTTACGACCGCAACGGAGCCCAAAATTTCTGTTGCTAAGTGAGACAGTGGTTGAGTGAGCTTTTTGTCCCATTGGATGACCTTCCTTGCCGCTGTTATTAAGTGCATCACTGCAGTTAAGTTAGTAAGACAGTTGGCTTCCCTGTTGACTTTGCTTGTCAGAAAGTTGCAAAAGAGGAACCGCAGGACACGGCAACAGTCATAAGTACATGCCAGTTGCAAAGCGTTTGAATTTTTTTTAAAAAATATCTTTATTAAATATTTACAGTAAAATTAACACACAATAATGATTGGAAAGCAATATAAGGAGTGAAATATAGAAACACATAAACACAAGACTAAAACGAAACAACAAACATGACTATCCGAGAGTTAGCGCTCACTCTCCAATTAATATTAACTAATATCATCCTAGCCAAACATTTCAATGCAATCAAGTTCTTTTAACTATCTACAAAACAATTGGCCTGTTTTTATCAAAATTATAAAGAATTATATAGCCTAGTAAATATCTAGTTAATCTAATTAGATGATCTTATCACCCTTCTCCTAGGTTTAACCTTCTTTTGAGCCAGACAAAGCATCTGTCCCAACTTCTATTATATACTGAATCTTTCTTGTCTCTTAAGATATACGTTAGCCTGTCCATCTCAGCACATCGGAGAATCTTGTTTATTATCAGATGGTCAGGGGGCGTATCTGCATCTTTCCATAGTTGAGCAAATGCCATTCTTGCCGCTGTTGAGACATGGACAAATATATACCAATCCTTCTTGTCAATGTAGTCCAGTCTTATTCCGAGTAAGTAGAGGTCTGGGTGAAGGGGAAAGCTCAGACCTGTTATTTCCAGCAGCCACTGCTGTATTTTCCCCCAATAGCGTCTAGCTGATGGACAAATCCACTACTGCGTTTGAATTTTGATCATGTGATCATAGGGATGCTGCAATGGTCATGAGCGTGAAAAGTGGTCGTAAGTCATTTTTTTCAGTGCCACTGTAACGTTCATTAAACGAATGGGAGCAAATTGAGGATTACCAGCAGATGGAGCAAAAATGCCATGTGGGAAGGGTCAGATGGAAAACATGGAATAATAATAGGCTTGAAAGGGACCTTAGAGGTCTTCTAGTCCTACCCCCTGCCCAGGGCAGCAGATCCTATCTATTCCAGACAAATGGCTGTCCAATCTCCTCTTAAAATTTCCAGTGACGGAAGTCTGTAGAGATTCTCAGTCATCCATGTCATGGTCATAGACTGAGAATCTCTACAGACTTTGAGCTATACAATTTGGGGATGAACATCCTTGGAATGGTGTGGGAGTAGGAATGGATTTCCGGAGAGAAAAAAACTGCAGGAACCAGGAAAATCACTCAGGTGACCCTGAGGACACAGAGAAACCTCCAAGTGACCTCAACGACCCTCTAAAAGGATGCAAATGACCAGCTGTCTGCAAGGAATATCAATCCTTCCATTCCCCACCATCCTGTCAGAGCTGAAGAAGCTTCTTGAATGAGAAGAGAAACGTCTTCAAAAGAAGAAACAAGAAAGTCCAGTTGCCTCCTGAAAAAAGCACCTTTGGGACAACCAGGACCTGGAAGACTTGAGAATCTCCATAGACATTTTAGCTACTAGAAGGTTGCTCCACTACCACCAGCTTTGGAGCATGAACAGAAAGCCCTCTGCGCATGCTCCAACACGGCTCTTTGAGACTGCTTCCTAAAGTGCTCTGAACGTGTGCCCAAAATTCAAAGATGCAGCACTATAATTAGAAAAAAAAAAATAGTCAGATGGTTCCTTTCCTTGGTTCTTTTAAGAAAGGGAGGAAAATGAAATATTATTTTCTGGAAAAGTCATGAGGGGGGGACAGTATTTGCTTTTCAGTTTCTTGAATCGAGGAGGGTCTTGGAACACGGGGAGCAAACTCCAAGTCTGTGGGAGTTGTGGGCTGGGCAACCTTAAAAGCTTAGTCAGATAATAATATCTTCCATTAGTGACTCTCTTGTGTTTTTCCACTGCTTGTTCAGATCTGTTTCCAGCTCGTAAAAATCCACAAAAAAAGCAAAACAACAGGTGATAGGTAACACACACACACACACACACAACGTATCTCTGTCTGTATATCTATATCTATCTATCTATTATCTACCTATCTATCTTCCATCTCTATTTATCTATTGTCTATCATCTATCATCTATCAATCTATCTATCTGTCTATCTATCTATCTATCTATCTATCTATCTATCTATCTATCTATCAATCTATCTATCCATCCATCCATCCATCCATCTATCTATCCATCCATCCATCCACCCACACATCTATCATCTATCTATCTATCTATCTATCTATCTATCTATCTATCTATCATATCTATCTATCCATCCATCCATCCACCCACCCATCTATCATCTATCACCTATCATCTATCTATCTACCTACCTACCCACCCACCCAACTATCTATCTATCTATCTATCTATCTATCTATCTATCTATCTATCCATCCACCCACCCATCTATCATCTATCAATCTATCAATCTATCAATCTATCAATCTATCCGTCCATCCATCCACCCACTCACCCACCCATCTATCATCTATCACCTATCACCAATCTATCTATCTATCTACCTACCTACCTACCCACCCATCTATCTATCTATCATCTATCTATCTATCTATCTATCTATCTATCTATCCATCCATCCATCCATCCACCCACCCATCATCTATCATCTATCATCTATCTATCTATCCATCCACCCACCCACCCACCCACCCATCTATCATCTATCATCTATCATCTATCATCTATCATCTATCATCTATCATCTATCATCTATCATCTATCATCTATCATCTATCATCTATCATCTATCATCTATCATCTATCATCTATCATCTATCAATCTATCAATCTATCCATCCATTCATCCATCCACCCACTCATCCACCCATCTATCATCTATCACCTATCACCAATCTATCTATCTACCTACCTACCCACCCAACTTATCTATCTATCTATCTATCTATCTATCTATCTATCTATCTATCTATCTATCCATCCATCCACCCACCCACCCACCCACCCACCCACCCATCTATCATCTATCAATCTATCAATCTTCTATATCTATCTATCTACCTACCTACCTACCAAACCCATCTATCTATCTATCTATCTATCTATCTATCTATCTATCTATCTATCTATCTATCTATCTACCTCTATCATCTATCTAATTTCCTAAAGCTTGTAAAATATTGAAAGTGAATGTGAAAGTATCTATGTTAGGAATATATATATATATATAAATATATATATATACATATATGTATATATACATACATATATTCTTGAAGTCTCTATTTTTTAAACTTCCTATTAATACTTTCACATTCCTTTCAATAATATTTTACACCCTTTACAAGAATTACTCAAGCATTATACACGAAGGAAAAGAACACATTTTCAAACCCACGTGCAAACACAAAACTACGTTAAAACTTTCTTTGAATTACATATATCGATTGATAAAAATCTATCCTAACTCCAATTCAATCATTCAATTTACCAGTAAATCATTCCCACCAGTTTATCCTCGTGGAATGAAGTCTTCCCCTCCCCCTCTGGAATGTCTATCAAGTAGCTTCAAATTTTCATGCTGACCTCCAGGGAAAATTGGGTTATTCATTCTCCTGGGAAGAAGGGGTGGGAATTTGAAAGTGACCTGGACAACTTCAATTCAAGGCCCACATAAGCAAGGATGCTGCCTGGATTGTATGGGGTTCTAAAGCTGGCCTGTGCTGGTTAGCGATACGAGGTAGAAATTCGATGAAGAAAGATTATCGCTAGGTATGAATTAAATATAAAGATGGTTCATAATTACAAATATGCCAATATAATTAATAGAATTATAAATAAGGTAACATAAAGAGAAATTTAGCCAGAACTATACTGTTAACATTATTACTATTGTTACCAGTATATGTGTTAATATTTCTTTTTGTTCTCTTTGTTTTTCTTTTGTAAATGATATACCCTGACAATACACTGTATTCAGAATGTTTATGAATAATTTAAAAAAAATAACAAAAAAGAAAGAATATTCTACCTGTCCTGAATGGCAAATAATACTAATACTAATACTACTACTACTACTACTACTAATAATAATAATATGACTTTCCTGTATCCAAAAAGTCATGGGAACATAAAGTGGAAAAAGTTATAGAAAATGAGAAGATGAAAATCTTGTGGGACTTTCGAATACAGACGGATCGTCACTTGGAACACAACACGCCAGATATCACAGTTGTCGAAAACTGAAATGTACAATTTATTGACATCACGGTACCAGGAGATGCCAGAGTCAAAGAAAAAGAACTGGAAAAAATCATGAAATATCGCGACCTGGCCATCAAAACTACACGGCTATGGATGAAACATGTAACAGTGAAACCCATTGTCATCGGGGCACTTGGCACCATGTCCAAGAATTTTATAAAATACATCAAGAAATTGCAGCTTCCTGCAATAACAGCAGCGGAACTGCAAAAAACTGCGCTACTTGGAACATCATACATCTTAAGAAGGTACTTGATTGATACCTAAGATGCTGGCAGCAACCCGTATCAACCATTAGCACCAGTCAATGGTATTTGTGCTGCATTTTTGAATGTTCAGTTGACTGAGTTTCATATTTAATGAATAAAGATAAGAATAAGAAGATAAATCAATCAATCAATCAATCAATCAATCAATCTGGCCTATGCATCACACTGAGCTGAACTGTCTAAGGAAGGATTGTGGAACCCATCCCTAATACAGCAGGCATATATACTTTACCAGGGCAATGACAATATCTAGATTCAGACAAGAAGTTACGCCAGCACCAAACTATCAAAGCCACAAACAACCAGAGCACGATTTTTGCCCAATCAGATTTGTCATGTGCTGAAAGGGAGATAGGGACCTGGGCAGAAATTTTTGAACCTAGGCAGTGGAAGAGGACAGAGGTGGGAGAAATATTTAGATTGAACAGCCAAGAAGCAGAGGCAGACAGAGATAAAGATCCAAGAGAGGAATATGGGAGGCAAGCCAAAAAAAGCATAGCAACTAAGTATTGAAGCGAGCAAGAGATGTTGGATAGATGATTTCTCTTTTTTATTGTCCTGATTTGCTTTTCCCCTTTTCTCTCTCTTTTCTTTCTTTCTTTCTTTCTTTTTCTTTTTTTGGTAGGTGACATGACTAGAAGTTAGGTAGGATAGAAAGATTTTTTTTTAAATAAAGGGTGACATGATTAAAAGTTAGAATAAGAGATAGAAATAAGAGAAGGGGGAATATTAGTGTGAACACTTTTATATAATAAAATAAAAGCAATAAGAGGAAACATGGAATAACTGAATAATGACAGATTGCAACATCATATAAATGTGTATCACTATTAAAAATATATAAGTTGATTGAATGTAATAATTACGATTCATTCTACTAGTTTTATTTGTATTAGAATGTATGACTCCCAGGTGCCACACTGTTCACGCATTGATATGTTTGTAAATAAATAAATAAAAAACTTGTTAAAAAAAAAGACTTGTCATGTGCAAAACTCGCTTGCTTTTCTAGATAAATGACTGGCAGGACATTTTTATGTCTCCCGGGAGGCTAAACCTATTATGAGTTACCAGCTGTATTTGCATAACACTGACCTGTAGTTAACAGGAGCCAGGATTTTCTCAATCCTTTCCATTGTCTCCCTTTGCACAACAGGGTGGGAAAGCTTTATGTAATGTGTGAGCATAACCCACAGAGTCAAAAGTAACCCCGGGGAGTGGGGTGAGGGGGGGGCGGCTTTGCAGAATGCCAGATAAGTCTCAAAGAGCAAGATCAGCTAGGAGAAGAGGGGGAGAGGGGGAGGAGGAGAGGAGAGAGACAAAAGGCAGATCTATTCAACTTCTCCAGTTTAAACCTTCTGCAAGGTTTAAAGTCGCAAAGGACCAGTTCAGTTCTTCTATTCTGCGCGGAATCCATTCCCCTGGCAGTGAGGGGTCAGAATAGTCAAACTAACGCCCCCGCCCAACTCAAACTGGGTTCACCGAGTAGTACAGCACCAGGCATTTCGTGCAGTTGCTTGTTCAGAAAAATCTGGCTAAACCGTGCGACTGAGAAACAGAAGCACTCGGTGCATGCTCAGAGGCACCACCCCTTCCCACAACCCAAAGGGGGAAATCCTAGTCCTTTGGCAAATCACAAGGGTCAGCCCAGTGGTGAAATCCAATTTTTTTTACTACCAGTTCTGTGGGTGTGGCTTGGTGGGCGTGGCAAGGGAAGGATATTGCAAAATCCCCATTCCCTCCCCACTCCTGGAGGAAGGATATTGTAAAACCTCCATTCCCTCCCCATTCCTGGGGGAAGGATATTGCAAAATCACCATTCCCTCCCCACTCTGGGGCCAGCCAGAGGTGGCATTTGCCAGTTCTCCAAACTACTCAAAATTTCCGCTACCGGTTCTCCAGAACCTGTCAGAACCTGCTGGATTTCACCCCTGGATCAGCCCCATTTCAAACCAAATCAGTTTCAATCCCACAGAGATGGGTGCCTGCTCCTTTAAAAAAAAACAAAACCTCTAATAGACTCATTCCCACATGCTAAAATCTCAGTGCAACCATCAAGGCAGAGTAACTTTTACTGGAGCGACAATACTGCCAACAACGGCAGGCAGGGGATGATTTGAGCTCAGCAGGCTCAGCTGATTCAAAAGCCAACGGTGCGCACCTGTCTAGATGAGTCCCAACGCAATCCCTCTAAATCCCAGCCATGCTGAATAGCAATAGCACTTAGACTTATATTCCGCTTCACAGTGCTTTCCCGCCCTCTCTAAGCAGTTTACAGAGTCAGCCTCTTGCCCCCAAGAATCTGGGTCCTCATTTGATCCACCTCGGAAGGACGGAAGGCTGATTCAACCCGGTCAGTATTGAACTGCTGGCAATCGGCAGAGTTAGCCTTCAATACTGCATTCTAATCACTGGGAAGGAAGGAAGGAAGGAAGGAAGGAAGGAAGGAAGGAAGGAAGGAAGGAGGGAGGGAGGGAGGGAGGGAGGGAGGGAGGGAAGGAAGGAAGGAAGGCCAATAGCAATAGCACTTAGACAAACCGCTTACCCCTCTCTAAGCGGTTTACAGAGTCAGCCTCTTGCCCCCAACAATCTGGGTCCTCATTTTACCCACCTCGGAAGGATGGAAGGCTGAGTCAACCTTGAGCCTGGTGAGATTCGAACTGCCAAATTGCAGGCAGCCGGCAGTCAGCATAAGTAGCTTGCAGTCCTGCACTCTAACCACTGTGCCACCATGCACAGAATAGGGAACCGTAGGACCCCCCCCCCCCGCATATCAAGACTTCTGGAACACCTCAAGGCATCAATCCTGACTAGGTGGCTCAGGATCCTGACTAAGATGGCTCAGTGGCTAACACACTGAGCTTGTCGATCAGAAAGTTCGGCAGTTCGGGCGGTTCGAATCCCTATTACAGGTCTCCTGCGTGAGCAGGGGGTTGGACTAGATGACCTCCAAGGTCCCTGCCAACTCTGTTACTGTTACAGTTGGCTTAGGGGTGAAGGCGTGTATTCAGTGGATTTTCCCCCTTGTAGCACACCCAGGACAGGAAACTTGAAAGGAATTTGGAGAGGTGAGGGATGAGGGGAGTAAGAGCCCTTGGTGGCCTCGCCCACGCAGGACAAAGCAGCTTCCAAATCTCCGGAAGACTCAAAGAGGAGAGAATGTTGCCCACTTCGCTCCCTTTCACGTGTGAACGGGAACCTCAGCTCCTATATCTGCGTGGACCGCCGCGATCTCGGGTTGTTGCTTCGCCTTTCCTTGCCTAACCAGTCCGGTGCTTACCTGGCAGCGAAGAAAGGCGCCAGGTGGCCTCCAAAGGTGAGCCCGCCGCCGAAGCAGAGTCTTCGGGGCGGCCCGTGATGGGGAGAAGGCAGAGCGAAGAAGCTAGCGCGAGCTCCGAGCCTGGCGTGGGTGGGGGGGGGGGGGCGCTGCCGGAGAACCGCGGGCGGGGAGGCGCTTGAAAGGAGGAGCCGGCAGGGAGAGACACCGGGGCAGTTCCTCCTCCTCCTCTTCTTCCTCCTCTTCCTCCTCTTCTTCTTCCTCCTCCTTCTTTTCTTCTTCCTTCTCTTCCCCTTCCTTCTCCTCCTCTTCTTCTTCTTCCTCCTCCTCCTCCTCCTCCTCTTCTTCCTTCTCTTCCCCTTCCTCCTCCTCCTCTTCTTGTTCCACCTCCTGCTGTTCTACTTCCTTCTCTTCCCCTTCCTCCTCCTCCTCCTCTTCTTCTTCCTCTTCCTTCTCCTCCTACTTTTCTTCTTCCTCCTTTTCCTCCTCCTCCTCCTCTTCCTTCTCTTCCCCTTCCTCCTCCTCCTCCTCTTCTTCCTCCTTCTACTTTTCTTCTTTCTCCTCTTTCCTCCTCCTCTTCTTCTTCCTTCTCTTCCCCTTCCTCCTCCTCTCCTTCTTCCTTCTCTTCCCCTTCCTCCTCTTTCTTCTTCTCTTCTTCCTCCTCCTCTTCTTCCTCCTCCTCCTTGTGGTTTTTCTTCTTCTCCGATTCCTAACCCTTTCTGCCCTGGCAGAAGCGGTGCGCGCCTTCCGGGCTGAGCCCCCCACCCACTCCCCACCAGGGAAAAAAAACGCTCCAAGTTTCCCCAAAGGAGCCCTTTCCCCTCTCCGGGGTCCCCCTCACTTAGTCAATCCTTCCTGAGCTGATAAGGAGCAACTGCACGCTCCCCCCCCCGCCATTCCCCTTTCCCACCTCTTGTTGCAAGAAATGGGGTGGATTCTCACGACGCACGCGAAACACCGGACTGACAACGGGCTAAGAGCTGCGGTCGACGCGCCCCAGTGGCCGGAGCCTCCTGAATCCCCGCAAACCTTGACCCGGGAGTTTAATAAGGCGCTGAAACTCCGCCAGCTAGGATACTCGAGGAAACCACAGTTAACCCTAGAGAAGCGTGTCGTGGGAATGCAACACCTCTCTTCCACGAACTGCCCGGTAGATCTCTTCCTCCCCTCCCCTGCCCATCTAAATCTTTGCCCCTTCCTTCAGAGGCAGTTTTTCTTGGTGCATGCCCCCCCCCGGTCCCCTCTTTCCTGCACGGGATGATGGGCAATGTAGTCCAGCACACCAGGAGGGCACCAGGTGGAAAACCGCCTCCACCGCCCCTCCCCCCAGCCGCTCTCCTGGATTTCCTAGGCACAGCCGACGCCCTCCTTCCCGGCTCTCCTCACCTTCCAATCGGCTTCTCTTAAGAACCTCTCCGGCGGCCGGTCCCTCCGGGCCACCGCCGCCGCGCAAGCGAAGGCGAAGCTTTGCCGGGTGAGGCTGAAACGGGGGTGGGGGGGAGGGCTTCTTCCCCCCCTCCCCGCGTCCCGTTCCCCCCCCCCTTTCCCGCTCTCAGAGGCTGGCATTGCCGGCGACCCCTAGGGGAGAAACTCCGCCGGCGCATCTCTCCCGCCTGGCCCCCTTCCTGGAAGGATGGGCGCCTGGGAAGCATGGAGCGCCCCTTCCCAAAAAGAAATGAAAATGAAAAGAAGGTCTAGGGGAGACATGATAGCAGTCTTCCGATATCTCAGAGGTTGCCCCAAAGAAGAGGGAGTCAAGCTATTCTCCAAAGCACCTGAGGGCAGGACAAGAAGCAATGGGTGGAAACTCATCAAGGAGAAAAGCAACCTGGAATTAAGGAGAAATTTCCTGACAGTGACAACAATTGATCAGTGGAACAACTTGTCTCCAGAAGTTCTGAGTGCTCCAACACTGGAAGTTTTTAAGAAGAGGTTGGATAACCATTTGTCTGAATTGAGTAGAGTAGAGTAGAGTACAATAGAATAGAGTAGAGTAGAGTAGAGTAGAGTAGAGTAGAGTAGAGTACAGTACAGTACAGTACAGTACAGTAGAATAGAATAGAATAGAATAGAATAGAATAGAATAGAATAGAATAGAATAGAATAGAATAGAATTTTTTATTGGCCAAGTGTGATTGGACACACAAGGAATTTGTCTTGGTGCATACTCTCTCCGTATACATAAAAGAAAAGATACATTCGTCAAGAATCATAAGGTACAACATTTAATGATAGTCATAGGGAAACAGTCAATATAAATCGTAAGCATACCAGCAACAAGGTTACAGTCATACAGTCGTAAGTGGGAGGAGATGGGTGATAGGAACGATGAGAAGATTAATAGCAATGCAGACTTAGTAACTAGTTTGACAGTGGTGTAGGGTTTCCTGCCTAAGCAGGGGGTTGGTCCCTTCCAACTCTGTTATTCTATTCTATTCTATTCTATTCTATTCTATTCTATTCTATTCTATTCTATTCTATTCTATTCTATTCTATTCTATTCTATTCTATTCTATTCTATTCTATTCTATTCTATTCCATTCCATTCCATTCCATTCCATTCTAAATACGAGGGCCATCGCAGCCAATATGTGTCTAGGATCAGGCCCTTCTGGCTGAGGGTCCTGCCCAGACCAAGTTTGCTTCTAGTGCTGCTCTTTCCTTGGTTTGACCTGGGTTGCTCTGCCAAATGGTTTGGGAGATGTGCTTCAGGGTGAAGAGAATAGAGAAGAGCCTGGGCCAGATACAGCTTCTCTAAAAACACAACCATTGGAATGGGCAATCATGGACTCATGATTAGGATTAGGGGTGACATGATAGCTGCCTTCCAGTTACTTGAGGGGCTCCCATAGAGAAGAGGGGTGAATCTATTCTCCAAAGCCCCTGAAGGCAGGACAAGAAGCAACGGAGGGAAACTACTCAAGGAGAGAAACAACCTGGAACTAAGGAGAAATTTCCTGACAGTGAGAACAATCTGGCCTCCAGAAGTTTAAATGCTTCATCACTGGAAGTTTTTAAGAAGAGATGGACAGCCACTGAGAGGCATATGCTTGGGCACGGGGTTAGACTAGAAGACCTCCAAGGTCCCATCCAGCTCTATTCTGATCGAAACCTATCCTCCAAGCCACCTGAAGGCAGAACAAAAAGCCATGGATGGAAACTAATCAAGGAGAGAAGCAACCTAGAACCAAGGAGGAATTTTCTGACAGTGAGAACAATTGATTTGTGGAACGACTTGCCTCCAGAAATTGTGAATTCTCCAACGCTGGAAGCTTTTTAAAATGAGATTAGACAACCATTTGCCTGAAATGGTATAGCGTTTCCTGCCTGAGCAGCAAGTTGGACTGGAAGAACTCCAACGTCCCTTCCAACCAGGAGTGAAATGCTTTCAGTTCAGTCCGGTTCACCTGAACCGGTAGTAAAAAATATTTTTAAAATTTTTAAAAATATTTTTAAAATATTTTTCACAGCGATCATCGGAGTCTTTTTTTAAAACTTTTTTAAAGCATTTTTTTTACTATCTATTCTCCTGAGCCGGTAGTAAAAAAATGCTTTTAAAAGGTAAAAAAAGGCTCCGATGATCACAGCTGTGGCGTGTGATAGTCTTTTTTTTTTACAAGGGTGGGGGTTCATTTTTGCTAGGCAAAAAATGGGGGTGGGGAGTGGGGTCCTTGTTTGAAAGAGAGAGAGAGAGAGAGAATGAGAGAAAGAAAAAGGAAGGAAGGAAGAGAGAGAGAGAAAGAAAGAAAGAGAGAAAGAGAGAGAAAAAGAGAGAGAGAATGAGAGAGAAAGAAAAAGGAAGGAAGAGAGAAAGAAAGAAAGAGAGAAAGAGAGAGAGAGAGAAAAAAGAGAGAGAGAAAGAGAAAGAAAGAAAGAAAGAAAGAAAGAAAGAAAGAAAGAAAGAAAGAAAAGAGGGAGGGAGGGAGGGAGGGAAGGAAAAAGGAGAGGAAGGAAGGACTGGCACTAGACACAGCTTCAAAGGATAATCCAGGGCTGGAAGGGACCTGGAAGTCAACTAGTCCAACTCTGCTCCAACAGGACATTCTTAGTGAGTTTCTGTCTTTTGACCCCCAGTCACATGGTTACATAGCCACGCCCACCCAGTCACATGACCCACCCACCAAGCCACGCCCACAGAACCAGTAGGAAAGAAATTTAGATTTCACCACTGCTTCCAACTCCGTTATTCTATGGTGAATGAAACATTCCAGACTAACCATTTAACCCCTGGTGCGTCTAACCATCATTTTTTAAACTAAATCACAGTCGGTTGGATTGGCACAATCCGCTAAAATGGGATTATCTGCTCCAGGCTGCAAATGTCAGATTTTTGTCAGCCAGTGTTGTGACCCAGGCCCACGTAGTTAATATTAAATGCAAAACAGTTCCAAAAAACAAACAGATTTTAATAAAACAGCTGAGAATTAACTCGTTCTCAGTGTATTCCAAATTAAATGAAAGAAAAGTCCTCAAAACACCATTCTTCAATTTATCTCTGACTTTGGGATAATTGGGCAAACTGCCAAAGGCTTTTCTTGGCAACAGTTCAGGAACAGAAGACACTGACAAGAAAGAAATGCATCCAAACACGAAGCAAATCTCTCAACGGTTGTTTTCCAGCAGAAGCCAAGAGCTGTTGCTGGTCTTTTAAGCCTTCTGGGAGGGGCCAATCATCTCTTGGCCTTACTCCCAAGTCGTCCTCTCTGCTTTATCTGCTCCTGCCTTCTGGCAGCTCTTCTCATGCGTGCACTAGGAACAGGCTCCTCCTATTCCTCTGCCTCTCAGCCTCTGGAGGCTCCGAAGTCCACGCCTCACTCCCCAATGGCCCTGGCCCCATCTCTGCCTCCGACACAGAGCTCTCATCCGGGCCTTCCCCAGCCTCCAGGACTGGCCCCTGTTCTTCCTCAGCCTCATCGCTGTCCGACTCCGCTGCCAGCTCCGCAGGCTGCCGGCGGACCACAACAGCCAGCACACAAAGACACACATACGTACACCCCACTCCCCACACCACGTTGAAGCATCCAAGCCCTCGTGCTTCACTTGGCTGAAGGAGGCACAGCCGTCCGCAATGAACCCGTGTTTTGTGCGAATGCCAATCGTGACTTGCCTACCAGCTTGCCACTTTGGGGAATTTTTAAAGGCTCCTTTGCTTTCAAACAGCGGCATGAAAATTGATTCCAGAAATGACCTGTGGATAAAATTTCTGCTCTTGTATCTGCCAACGGCTTTCCAAATTGCCTTGAAAGAAAGAAAGGAAGAAGAAGAAGAAAAACACTGCCAAGAACTGAAGTTTTATACCACAGTTCCAGAACCCTGGAGGATGCCAATCTGCTTTTTTGGCAGAAAATGAATGGACTTTCCTGTGAAATGTTTCTTTTGCTGGGGGCTTATATGCTATTGGCACAGGAGCAAGTGGGGCGGCAAGTCCCTTTTCCATGTCAGCTCCTGCAATTTTAGGCTCCTGCAGGAAGGGGACTGCCTCCCCCCACCGCCTGTTTGAATTCAGCTCAGATCCGGCTATAATCTTGAGGGTGACTGTAGCATGGCTGAAGCCACTCACTGCGACAACAATTTCTTCCCCATCGTAACTTCGGCTTTCATGATCTGCAAGAGAGCGAGCCTTGCAACGTTTCTGAAGTTTTCATTCCGCATGAAACATCTCCATCGTCATCATCATCTCCTCTGCCTTTCCTCCTCCTCCTTCGATCCTCCTCTTCCTCTCCTTCCTTTTCTTTCTCCTTCTCCAATCCTCCTCTTCCTCCGCTATTTTCCTTCTCCTGCTCCACTCCTCCTTCTCCTTGACTTCCCTTCTCCTTCTTCAATCTTCCTCCTCTTCTCTCCTTCTCTTCCTCCTTCTTCTCCTTCTCCTCCTCTTCCCCCTCTTCCTTCTCTTTCTCTTTATACTTCTCCTCCTAACTCTCCTCCACCTCTCCTTCTCCTTCTCCTTCTCCTTCTCTTCCTCCTTTTCCTTTTCTTTCTCATTTTCCAAGCCTCGTCCTTCTTAACTTTCCTCCTCCTCCTCCTCTCCTTCTCCTCTTCCTCTTTTTCCTTCTCTTTTTCCTTCTCCAATCCTCCTCCTCTCCTTCCTTCTCTTTCTTTTTCTCCAATCCTCTTTCTCAGCTCTCTTCCTTCTCCTTCTCCTGCTCCAATCCTTTTCCTCGACTTCCCTTCCCCTTCTTCATTCCTCCTCATCTCTCCTTCTCCTTCTCTTCCTCCTTTTCCTTCTTTCTCCTTCTCCCATCCTCCTCTTCCTTAACTCTCCTCCTCTTCCTCCTCTCCTTCTTCTCTTCCTCCTTTTCCTTCTCTTTCTCCTCTTTCAATCCTCTTCCTCCTTAACTCTCCTCTTCCTCCTCCCTTGCGTCTCCTTCTCTTCCTCCTTCTCTTCCTCCTTCTCCAATCCTCATCTTCCTTAACTCTGCTCCTCCTCTCCTTCTTCTCTTCCTCCTTTTCCTTCTCTTTCTCCTCCTCCAATCCTTCTCCTTAACTCTCCTCTTCCTCCTCTCCCTTTCTCCTCCTCCTTTCCATCCTCCTCCTCCTCTTCTACTTTTTTCATGTTTGAGTCAACTGCAGTTCTCTCTTGATGCGTTTCCTGTTGAGCATCTTTCTCTCAGTGCTGACTATATAAAGCAAAGCTGTGGTTTCCCTTCAGCTTGTATTAATCTTTCCCTAAAGTCACATAAAAGAAGGCAACACAAATCTGGCTTCTTGGAGCGAAGCAACCCCCAAAGCACCACATCCCACTCATATTGTACATTCCATCAAGATGCTCCTTGAAAGAAAACTTTCAAAAGCAAAAAGTAGTTTTATTATCAGCCTGAATGAAATCGAGTAGCGGAAAAGTGTAGGAGGAGGTTTTGTTTGCACTGCACGATGAATTTTTTTTTTTACTTCTATCAAGTAAGTGAAACTCTTGTCCAAATTTGCACACCAACAGAATGCGGCTTAAATTTGCAAAACGAATCACCTGATGCAGGGGTGGGTTCTACTCAGAGGTGGGATTCAGCCAGTTTGCACCACTTCGGGAGAACCGGTTGTTAACTTTCTGAGCAGTTTGGTGAACTGGTTGTTGGAAGAAATCATTAGGGCAGAGAACTGGTTGTTAAACTATTTGAATCCCACCACTGGTTCTACTTAGCTTTACTACCGGTTTGCAATGGGAGTGTGCGTGTCCTCTTCTGCGCATGTGCAGATCACCGGTGATGACATCGTGGCGGGTGGGCAGAGCTTCCCGCCGCTTTTACTACCGGTTCTATGGAACCGGACCGAACCGGGGGCAACCCACCACTGATCTGATGTAAGGGAACCTTCGAAGACTGGAAAGGAGATTTCAAATATTTCCAAATATTTCCAAAGTATCAAATTAAGAGCAAATTAAGGGAGATTTCAGGCTGATTTGCCCAAAGAGCTGTTGGCCCTGCAGTTCCATAATCTGCGAGAAAGAAGTTGAGATGATTTAACAGGTAATTTACAGGGAAAAAGAGCCGCGGTGGTGCAGTGGTTAGAGTGCAGTACTGCAGGCTACTTCTGCTGATCACCGGCTGCCTGCAATTTGGCAGTTCAAATCTCACCAGGCTCAAGGTTGACTCAGCCTTCCATCCTTCCGAGGTTGATAAAATGAGGACCCAGATTGTTGGGGGCAACAGGCTGACTTTGTAAAATCGCTTAGAGAGGGCTGTAAAGCACTATGAAGCGGTATATAAGCCTAAGTGCTATTGCTACTAATCCTCGATTTACGACCACAATTGAGTCCAAAATTTCTGTCGCTAAGTGAGACAGTCTTAAAGTGAATTTTGCTCCATTTTACCACCTTTCTTGCCACAGTTGTTAAAGGCGAATCACTGTCATTATTAATTTAGTAACACTGGCTTAAGTATTAAGCGAAACTGGCTTCCCCATTGACTTTGGTTGTCAGAAGGTCGCAAAAAGGGATCACATGACCACAGGACATTCCAACCGTCATAAATATGAATCAACTGCCAAGCGTCTGAATTTTGATCACATGCAGATGCTGCAATGGTCATAAGTGTGAAAAACATTCATAAGTCACTCTTTTCAGTGCCATTGTAACTTTGAATGGTCACTAAAGGAACTGTTGTAAGTCAAGGATCACCTGGAGTGAGGTCTTGCCTTAATATCTCCCAAATGTGAGATACTAATATCACTCTATAAAGCCTTAGTAAGACCATACCTAGAATACTGCATCCAGTTTTGGTCGCCACACTACAAAAAAGATGTTGAGACTAGAAAGAATGCAGAGAAGAGCAACCAAGATGATTAGGAGACTGGAGACTAAAACATTATGAAGAACGTTGCAGGAACTGGGCCTGGCTAGTCTGGTGAAGAGAAGGACCAGGGGAGACATGAAAGCAGTCTTCCAGTATTTGAGGGCCTGCCACAGAGAGGATGGGGGTCAAACTATTTTCCAAAGCACCCGAAGGCCAGACAAGGAATAATGGATGGAAATTGACCAAGGAGAGATTCAGCTTAGAAATAAGAAGGAATTTCCTGACAGTGAGAGCAATCAACCCATGGAACAGAAGTTGCCTTCAGAAGTTGTGGGAGCTTCATCACTGGAGGCTTTCAAGAAGAGACTGGACTGCCATCTGTCAGAAATAGTTACTGTATTTTTCAGAGTGTAAGACGCTCCGGACTATAAGACTCACCTACCTTTTTTGGTGAGGAAAACAAGAAAAAGAAATCTGCCTCCCAGCAATTTTGCCTTGTTGCAGCAAACAGCAAACAGCCTGCTTTACTATCATTTTCGTTTTCAGCATAGCTTGATTAGCACAAGAAAAAAAAATCTGCTCCAGCAATTTACCTCCTTGCAGCAAGCAGCAGAGGCCTGAGGAAAACAGCTGAGAGCAAAACAGCTGAGAGTCGGGAGGCCGATCCAATCAACTTGTCTAATTAGACTGTGCTGAAGCTGAAAGGAGCTGTTTCTTCTTGCTGCTTGCTGCAAGGAGGTAAATTGCTGGGAGGCAAAGGCCAAAGGGTGGGGGCCAGTGGGTGGGTGGGGCTACATTTGGTGTATAAGATGCACCTAAATTTTCACCACCTTTTAGGAGGGGGGGAAGGTGTGTCTTATACTCCGAAAAATACGGTATGGCTCCTGCTTGAGTGGGGGGTTGGACTATATGACCTACAAGGTCCCTTCCAACTCTGTTAATCTGTTAAATAAAAAGGGCCTGGTGGCTCAGCAGACTGATAGCATTGTGATTAAGACCAGCTGTCTGCAATTACTATAAGTTCGAATCTCACCAGGCTCAAGGTTGACTCAGCCTTCCCTCCTTTCTAAGGTAGGTGAAATGAGGACCCAGTTTGTGGGGGCAATAAGCTGACTTTGTATAAACATACAAAAGTATGAAGGCTATTGCTTAACGCATTGTAAGCCGCCCTGAGTCTCCGGAGAAGGGCGGCATATAAATCGATTTTTTAAAAAATATATGATGTCTTCTGTTTGCCTTTTCAATTTTCGGGATTCTCCATTTGAATCTCTATTTTCTTGGCTGTAAACCTGATGATTTAGATTCCGGGTGAGTTTTACATCCTAGAATGATGCATTTCTGTTTTGTGATTTTGCCCGTGGTGATGCCAGGAAGTGAAGTGAGGACAGGACATGACTTGAAGCGCCTGGCACCCTAGCCTGTCCATCTGGCAAAAGCTAGGATCGGTTTACAGTTCATTTAACCATGTTTTTTTAAAAGTTAAATCATTGGTCAGGCTAACATGCTGGAAAGTAAGCTAACTGCCTCAGTTGGAATCATACAGTAGTGGCCAAAATTGTGGAAACCTTTTTGGAAAAGTGTATTTTTGAGGTTTGATGGCTAATAACACCACTTTTTTTGTTTTTGGATGCTCAAACATAGAAATGGAATGTATGATATAAAACAATAAAAAAATATTTTGAAAAAAAATTACGACCTATGGGTGTGTCTACAACTCCGTTTAAAAGTTCGGACAGCCGCCTCCCCTTATGGTGGCATAACCACATCTCAGGAACTATGCAGCCGGTCTGCATTTTTTATATAAATTTATAAATTTTATAATTACATACTTTATAATTTAATTGAAATTTAAATTAAATTTCTAATTTATAGGCCATCCCCCTTACCTGAAGGTAACTCTGGGCAGCTTACAATCATTAAAAAAAAATAAACCTGTATCAATTAAAAAAAAAGTTTTTTGTTTATTTGAGTCAGGAGCATCACAATTAAAAACACAAATAAATTGATACAAAATCAAAAACACTACATCCCAATTTAAGATGGGGAAATGAGGAGCAGGATGGGGAGGGAGCGTCCTGCCATCACTGGGCCTTGATTTTATGACAGTTTTGGCAAAAAAGCAGCATTTACTTCCGTTTTGATTTTTTTTTGGCAAAACTTGACCAAAGTGAACTCTTGGTTCGTTTAATGACCACGGTGTTTGCTTAATAACCTTTGCAAAAAACCCCAAAAAGGTAGTAAAATCAGATCGATCACATAGGTGACCTGTTATACAATTTTCACAACCTGCAGCTGTGATGGGCACCTTCAATTAAAATGACCATGTTTGAAAAATACTGTTCTAGATTTTATTTTGATGCTTGTTTGGTCTTAACAGATTTTTATTTTTCTTTGGAGTGAGTGGCGAGCCTGGAAAATTGCAGAAAAGTGTGAGAAAGGGATTGCTCGTAAGTAAAAGATGGTGGCTTATCAATTTCCTGAGCCATTTTGTACCATGAAGTACGTAAGTTTCCACCCCAAAATATCTTCCACTCTGACACTCATGTTCTCTAAAACCTGGAAATGTTGTGATATTTTACAAGCCAAGTCAGAAACAGACCAGAGAGTGCCCCCTACTGGTGAAGTAAATTATTTTACATTAAATGCAAAAAGAAAGAAAGAAAGAAAGAAAGAAAGAAAGAAAGAAAGAAAGAAAGAAAGAAAGAAAGAAAGAAAAGGAAAAGAGGAATGTGAGACAAAATGCAACTCAAGACGATATGAGGAGAATTTATGTCCTGTAGTTCAAGCCCTGAGATTGAGAGATCAAAGACAGAATACTGGAGTCTTCAAACCATGGTCTAAGCTTAACAAGTTGCATGAACTAGTTCTGGATTCGGTAAACTCTGATATAGCTTGATAAGAACACAAATCATGACCTGCTAAATAGGAACTCTGGCTCAAGGAATAACAGAATAGTAGTATAACAGGAAGGGCCCTTGGAGGTCATCTATTCCAACCCCCTGCTCAGGCAGAAGACCCTATACCAGGGGTCGGCAGCCTTAAACACTCAAAGAGCCACAAAGGTCCTAACCGGAAGGCTCTCCTTCAATTCTGGTTGAAGGTTCCCCCACCATAGAGTCTCCTCCTAGCGCGGCGTCTTTTTTCCTCTATCTGTCCTAACTGAAAGTCCTACCAATTGTGTTGCTGACTGGTGACAGGGAGCCGCAGTAGAGGGATGAAAGAGCCACATGCAGCTCCAGAGCCGCAGGTTGCTGACCCCTGCCCTATACCATTTCAGACAAGTGGCAGTCCAATCTCTTTTTAAAAGCCTCCAGTGATGAAGCACCCACAACGTCTGAAGGCAACTCCTGTTCCACTGGCTTGTTGCTCTCACGGTCAGAAAATTTCTCCTTCTGTCTAGGTTGCTTCTGTTCTTGATTAGCTTCCATCCATTGCTTCCTGTCTTGCCTTCTGCTGCCATCAGAGTGTAGGAGATGACCAGACTGGGCACAAGGGTAGGGTCAAACTTATCATCAGCTGGAGTCACTACATCCATGATGGCGAACCTATGGCATGCGTGCCACAGGTGGCACGTGGAGCCATATCTGTGGGCACACGAGTATTGCCCTAGCTCAGCTCCAGTGCGCATGCATGTGCCGGCCAGCTGATTTTCAGGCCTTCCAGGCTCATTGGAAGTCGAGAAACAGGCCATTTCTGGCCTCTGGAGGGCCTCTGGGCGTGTGGGGAAGGCTGTTTTTGCCCTCCCCAGGCTCTGAGAAAGCCTCTGGAGCCTGGAGAAGGTGAAAAATGGCCCATCAGAAGTTGGAAAATGAGTCATTTCTGGCCTCCGGAGGGCCTTCCTGAGGGTGGGGGAGGCCGTTTTCACCAACCCCAGACTCCAAGAAAGTCTCTGGAGCCTGGGGAGGGTGAAAAACAGGCCTACCAGGCCCACCAGTAACCTTTTTGCCGTCGTGTGCCAAAAGCGGAGGGAGTGCGGGGGGGGGAGGGGTTGCACACCAAGGCAACCTGAGAACTCCGAGGGAGAAGAGAAGTGGTGGGTTGCTCCCGGTTCGGCCTGGTTCGGGCGAGCCGGTAATCATGATGTTGTGACATCAGCAAACCGGTTCTATATGACTATGAGCTGGGCCCTCCCGCCCGCCTCCGTGTTATACCTACCTTTATTTGTCGTTTTTTTAGCCCAGCTGATAGGCACGGCTGAGTGGATTGCTGCGCCTCAGCTGGGCAGAAATCTAATGCGCTTGCACGGAAATCTAATGCAAAGCGTGTGCGCAAAGAGAATCGGTAGTAACACCAGTTGGAACCCACCACTGGAGAAAAGGGATTGGAGTTGGCACAGAGAGGGACAGAGGCAAAGCCTGGGCCGGCCGTCTGCCTTTAGATGGAGAGTCAACAGCCCCCAGGTCTGGAGGTGGCTGATGAGGAAGAGGAGGAACAGCTGGGTCCAGTGCCTGACATGCGGATGTGAAGACAGAGGAGAGGAGAGCAGTGGAAATCTATGGGCCGGTCCTTGGGACAGAAGAGCCACCACTGCTAGCAAAGCCCCACCTTAGCTCTGGGGATAAAAGGCAGGAGGCGGAGATGAGTAGGTATGTCAGACAACTATTCATCTTCTGGCCAGATGGACTTGTTAGCCTGTAAGGGAAACTTTTTGCCAGGGCTGTCGGCATTCCTAATAAAGGAATCTTTTGAGTTCACGTCAGACGGTTTGTCGTGTTTGGAGACCTGGGTCAGAACATAAATCCATTTTTTTCTTTCCTTGATTTACAGAATACTTTCAGCCTTTTCACTGTCCATCTCTCTTATAATCAATCCTCCTCATTGCACAAATGTGGGCAGGTCAACACAAACACACACACACACACACACACAGAATCACAGGCTTGACAGCGCATCACGCTGATAACGAACCAATGTTCTGCTACTTTTGCTTGTCCCCACTGTTAAGGCTCACGTCGCTTAAAGCCTTTCATTGCAGAGTTAATGCAAGACTTAATGAACAGCGTAATTACAAATGTGTTTCATGTTTCATGATTTGTCAGAGGGCCCTGAAGCCAAGGGAAGGGTTCATGAAGAGATCTAAAAATATCACTGTCATTGGAGCAGTGGTTTAAATGTAAAATTTGTTATTACCGGTTCTGTGGGCATGGCTTGGTGGGAGGTGGGGTAATGTGACTGGGTGGGCATAGCCAACTTTTTTTTTTAACCATTTTTTCTACAACCTTTTCAGCTGAAGAGGTTTGCACAGCTGCCGGACCCCATGGCCTTGAACTTCTCATAGAGAAGTCTGTTATGGCTATCTCTACTTCACTCATGCATTTTCCCCCCTCCCAACTTCCCATGGTATGATTGTGGCAGGCCTGGATCCTCAAGGCGCACAGGTAATATAGCTTCTAGGCATGGCATTCTAGAATTCAATCCAGAATTGGTTGTATTTACCCAATATTTTAAGGAATTAATCCCTAAGGTTGGATTCTCACAACGCATTGAGGTATATACAGTATTAACCCATGCAAAACACACCAATTTACAAAAAAGCCAACAATTTTTTAGTCTAATGCAGTATGTGAAGCCATCAATGAGCAGAATTCAGAACCATGGAAAGCTCCCGCCATGGTTTTACTAGCTAAACTGGGGAGAAAAAACACGCCCCAGCGTGTATGGTTGAGAAACCATGTTTGCATGATACTGGCTTTGCTAAATTAACCATGGTTCTCTCAGTTGACTTGCTTTTCAAAGTTAGCAAAATGCACAGATTCATGTGCCCTACAAATTAGCTTTGCAAAACATACTCATTTTTGGTTATGTCAGGGGTCAGCAACCTGCGGCTCTGGAGCCAGATGTGGCTCTTTCACCCCTCTGCTGCGGCTCCTTGTCACTCAAAATATGCGTCACAACCGCCAATGTGCAACACCCGCCGACATGCAATTTATTGAGCTTTTCAATCCCCGGTAGGCCAACCATGGATAAATCCAAGAAAAGAAGTTTCAGAAGAAAACAGAATGTTTAATTCAACTACATATGCTAGTTTTGTGGCTGCTCAGAAAATAGTCTGGCACAGGAAAGGTTTTGTGGCTCCCGGTGTTTTCTTTTCTGTGGGAAATGGGTCCAAATGGCTCTTGGAGTGTTTAAGGTTGCAGACCCCTGGGTTATGTGAATGCAGACAAATCTTTCAAAAGCCTAGCCAAGCTTGGTTTCCCTATCCTCTATCCTCTGCTTGAGGTCAACTGAACCTATTCAAACGACACGTATTTCAGTAACCTCAATTCTTCTATGTGAATGAAGAACTGGAGAAGAACATTTAATGGTGAAAAAAAGTCAGGTTCTCCAATTTAGGCAAGAAAAACCAAATTGAAATATACTGTGTTTCTCTGAAAATAAGACCCAATCGGAAAATAAGGCCTCCTCCACCTCCACCTCCTCTTCCTCTTCTTCTTCTCCTTCTTTTCTCCTTCTCCTCCTCCTCTTCTCCTCCTCCTCCTCCTCCTCTCCTCCCTCCTCTCCTTCTCCTCCTCCTCTCCTCCTCCACCTCCTCCTCTTCTTCCTCTCCCTCTCCCTCTCCCTCTTCTTCTTCCTCTTCTCTTCTTTCTCCTCCTCCACCTCCTCCTCCTCCTCCTCTCCTCCTCCTCCTCCTCCTCCTCCTCCTCCTCCTCCTCCTCCTATTCTTATTCTTATTCTTATTCTTATTCTTATTCTTATTCTTATTCTTATTCACATATTCCCACAAGTGCAGGGGATCATTGAACACCACTTTGCATGGACAGCTGTGTCTCTAGGGCACAGGCCCATGGCTTACATGTCTTTGTTTTTTTTTTGTTTGTTTTTTTTATTGCAAAAGTTTTACAATTACATTTTCACCCCTTTTTCCCCCCCGCCTCCCCCCCAAACTTCCCGACCTCCCTAACCCTCCCTAACCCTCCCCTCCCCCCAGACTTCCCTATAATATACTCATACTCATAAAAAACCCTTAATATAACACTTATATGTAAACTTGAACCCCTCCCTCCCCTGTATAATTTTTCTCTTTACCTCATTACCTCATAAAAAATTTCCAATACATTATTTTCAAATAAAAGCTATTTGATACTTTCTAGTTTGATATTTGTTCTGAACATATTCTATCCACCTTTTCCATTCCCACTCATAAGTCTCTTGTGAACAGTCTTTTAAATATGCTGAAATCTTCGCCATCTCTGCAAAACTGGCCATCTTCAAAGTCCATTCCTCAATAGTGGGCAAAGCTTCATTCTTCCAATATTTACCTATCAACAATCTTGCTGCTGTTATCATATACAATATCAATTTTGTTTCACCCAATGTAAAACCCTTAACTATACCCAATAAAAACAGTTGTGGAGAAAATTGAATTTTTTTCTTCAAAACATTCTGAATGACCCACCAAATTTTTATCCAAAAAGCCTTAACTTTCCTACAGGTCCACCAAACATGATAATACGTAGCATCCAAACATTCACATCTCCAACATTTTGGCTGAACATTAGGGTACATACATGACAACTTTTTGGGATCTAAATGCCATCTATAAAACATTTTGTAGAAATTTTCCCTCAGATTCTGCGACTGTGTAAATTTAACATTCTGAACCCAATTTTTTTCCCATGTTTCCAGCATCACTGGTTCTTCAAAATTCTGTGCCCACTTAATCATACAGTCTTTAACTAATTCAGTTTCTGAATCTCTTTCTAGCAAAACATTATAAAGCCTTTTGATATGCATTGGACCTTTCTCTCTTATATGTCTAACCAATTCTTCCTCATGCAACATAATACCAGTTTTTTGGTCCTCTTTCCATCTCAATTGTAATTGATTATACTGTAACCAAGTTAAATTAATCCCTTCGTCCAACAGTGTCTGCAATGTCTTCAGCTGCCATCTGCCCGCATCTGTAAAAAGAACCTCTTTATATAAACCCCCCCCCGAGTGACATTATAGTTGTATTCCACAAAGTATGACCAAGATCCAGCCATAGCGGTATTTTATAATCCCATTTGAGTCGGTGCTTCTTCCAAACTCTCATCAAAGAATCTCTAAGTATATGACTTTTAAATACTTTATCTACTTTGTCGTCGTAAAATAAGTAAGCATGCCATCCAAATTCAAGATCAAAACTTTCTGCGTTCAATATTCCAGTCTTTTTCCTTCCAAACCAATCACTTGTTAAGGTTAAAGCTGCTGCATCATAATATAGCTGTAGGTTTGGAAGTTTAAGACCTCCTCTTTCTGGAACATCTTGCATAATTTTCAATTTCACTCTCGGCTTCTTCTCGTTCCAGACAAACTTATTCACTCCAGATTGCCAAACTTTCAATTGTTTATCACTTTTAAGCACCGGAATCATTTGAAACAAAAAAAGAAATCTTGGCAAAATATTCATCTTAACTGCTGCTATTCTTCCAAGTAGAGACAGCTGCAGTTTTTTCCAAGTCTCCATATCTTTCTGCACCTCTCGCCACAACACCTCATAGTTATTTTGAAACAATTTCATATTTGATTCTGCAACCTGAACTCCTAGATATTTTACCTTAGGTACAGTCTCAAAACCTGCCCTCCTTTCAAGCTCATGTTTACGATCTTGTGTCATGTTTTTAGCTATCATTTTAGTCTTTTTTGGATTCAATCTAAAACCTGAAACTTTACCATAGTCTTGTATAATGTCCTTCATCAAGATTATTGATTCCATTGGTTGTGATAGGGTAAGAACCAGATCATCTGCAAATGCCTTTATTCTGTAATCCTCTTGCCTAATCTTTATACCTTTCAAGATATTAGAGTCCCGTATTGTATTTAGCAAGACTTCTAGTGTTAAAATAAATAAAAGTGGGGACAACGGACATCCTTGTCTTGTTCCTTTTTCAATTTTAAACTCTGTTGTCAGACTTCCATTAATAATGATCTGTGCCTTTTGCTCTTGATAAATTGCCGAAATCACCTGTATAAATTGATCCCCAAAATCCATCTTTTTCAAAGTCTTTAATAGAAAATTCCAATCCACTCTGTCAAAGGCCTTCTCTGCATCCAAAAGGACCAGCACTGCAGGGATCTGTTTATTCTTCTCAAGATATTCCAATAAATCTATTACTTGCCTTACATTGTCCTTCATATATCTACCCTCGATAAATCCCGCTTGATCATCATGAATCACCTTTTGAATTACTGGCATCAACCTGTTGGCTAGTACTTTCGCAAAAATTTTATAATCTGTATTCAAAAGAGATATTGGTCTATAGTTCTCTGGTTTTTTAGGACCGATTTGTTCTTTTGGTATCAAAGATATGTAAGCTGTTGTCCATGATGGGGGTATTTTACCCCCTTGCTGAATATTGCAAAATAAATCTCTAAGTTGTTCCACCATTTCAGCTTGCAAAGTTTTGTAATACACTGCAGTCAAGCCATCCGTACCAGGAGCTTTGGCTGTTTTTAACTGTTTAATTGCTACTATTATCTCCTCCTCTGTTATGGGATAATTCATTCTTTCCTTTTGTTGATCAGTAATTTTTGTAACTCTTTTATCGTTTAAATATTTTTCTATAAGTCCATTCTGCACCTCCTCTTTAGCATATAATTTAATATAATAGTCCACAAAAGCTTCTTTAATTAATTTTTGTTGAAAAATTTCTTTCCCTCCAATATCAATACTATCAATAGTCCGTATACTTTGTTTTTTCCTCAATGTGTAAGCCAACCATCTGCCCGGTTTATTAGCGTTACAAAATGTATTATGCTTCACATATTGTAAGTTTGTTGCAACTTGTTCCGCCATAAGCATTTGAAATTGGTCTTTCAAAAGTTTTATAGCACTTCGTATTCTTTCATCTGTTGGATTTTTAATAAGTAACTGTTCTTTTTTCTTTATTTCTATTTCCAATTCAGATCTTTTCTTTTGTCGGAACAGTCTATGTTTAGAGTTCATGTAGATAAGTACCCCTCTCATATAAGCTTTACTTGCATCCCACACAATTTCAATTGGGGTACCTTTATTCAAATTTATTTCAAAAAATTCTTTCAAATGCTTTTTAAGTTCTGTTGTATTTTTTTCATATCTAAACAAATTCTCATTTAATCTCCAAGAACGTCTCTCAACCTTGTCCATCTCAATTTCTATCCATACTGGGCTATGGTCAGTCAAAGTTCTTGGAAAAATCTTTGTTCTTTTTGTCTTAACAAGTAAATCATCTATCAACAAAATAAAGTCAATCCTAGAGAAGGATCTGTGTCTGTCAGAATAAAAAGTATAGTCCAATTCTTTTGAATTATGTATTCTCCAAACATCTTTTAGTTCCATATCTTCTTTCATGTCAAAAAAGGTCTGTGGTAATCTGATTCTAGACTTTGCCAAACTCTTTTTATCTAATTTAGAATCGATTACTCCATTCCAGTCTCCCATAATTAAAATAGATCTGTAATCCCATTGCAATATTTTAGTATGTAACATCTTATAGAAATAGTCCTGTTGTTGATTGGGAGCATAAATCCCAATCAGAAGAATTTGGCCATTTGCGGTAGACAATTCAATTGCTACAAACCTACCATCTTCATCTGTTTCTATAACTTTAGCTGTTAACTTTTTATTTACATAAATTACCACTCCATTCTTTTTTTGCGAAGTTGAAGATATAAAATGTGTTCCTAGTTTGGAGTTTATCAAATATTTTTGATCTTGAGTTGTGATATGCGTTTCTTGTAAACAAATTATATCATTATTAAATTGTTTCAAATATGTAAATAATTTCTTCCTTTTCTGTGCTGAATTCAACCCATTAACATTCCAGGATAAACACCTAAACATCATCAGCCTCTTTCTGGAGCAAAGAGCAAAATAATTGAAGATCATCCGAAATCTTCGATCTCGCTCCGCCCATAACTCCAATCTCTTGTGCAGTACTCTTATCTGCCTCCTTGTCTTGTCTTTCCTGTTGTTGTTGTTGCTTTTGTTTAAGTAACTTAGCTTGAGCTCGAGTTATACATTGATCCTTAACTTCAATCATCCGAACCGGGTCCAAGATTGGAGAAGATTCCAGCAAGGGCTCATCCAGAAAACCTCCTTCTGCACCTTGCACTTCTTCTAATTCCTGCTTAGACTGTTCTTGCAGTTCTCGTTGAGGTTGCTTCTCTTCACTCTCTTTAATCTCCAAAACTGTAGATGTACGTGGAGATGGTGTTCTTTCCTTAAGAATAGTAGTGTAGAAGTGCTGTGCCTTCTCCACGGTATTCAAACGATATCTTTCTCCCTTGTATCTGAAAATTATGCCAACTGGTGCGTCCCACCGGAAAGATATCTGTAAATTTTGCAATTCCTTAACAAGAAAGCCAAATTCTTTTCTAGCTTTCAGCATTTTAGGAGGTAATTCTTTATAAATTCCAATTCGTGAACCCCCCACTTGTACAGAAGTGTAAAAGGATTTTTGCAGGATATCGTTTCTTATTTCTCTATCTGTAAAATATATGACTACGTCTCTAGGTAATTGTCTTTGTCTGGCCACCCAAGAGTTCACTCTGTAAATTTTGTCTATTTTGTGAAAAACCACATCTGGATTAACTTGTAAAATCTTAGCCAGGGCCTCAGAACAAACTTGTCTCAAATCCTGTCTTTCCTCCTCTCGAATTCCTCGAAGCCGTATAGCAAACTCCATTGCCCTGAATTGTATCATGACAATCTCGTCTTCAACTCTCTGCATTTTATTGTCAACATCAGCAATTTTATAATCATTATCTTTCATCTTAACATTAACTTCTGATTTAAGTTCTTCAACTTTAAAATCAACTTTCCCAATAAATTCTGCCAGGCCAGATGCCACTTCTGATATTTTTTTGGTCACCTTGTTTTGATTCTGTTTCACCATATCTTTAACTTCATTAATTTCCTGCATAAATTCCTGGTGTGATTTTTGAAGTTTATCATCTATCCCCTGATGTGATTTTTGAAGTTTATCATCTATCTCCTGTTGAGATTTTTGAAATTTATCATCCAAAGTTTTAGAAATAAATTCTTTTAAATCTCCCACATCAAATTCTTTTTTCTGAGTCTGTAACTGTTGAGCAGGGGGAAGCTGCGTTTCATGTTTGTGTGTGGGGGATCCCCCCCCCTGTTGCCTTCCCTTCCTGCTTCTTTGAAGTCATTCTGCCACGTAGACTAGTTTTTCTGAAGAGGGAAGTTCCTTTTCCTTTCCCTCCTGGACAAAGACTTCTAAAAAAGTCCCCCAGATTTAATCAAATAAAACTGAAGTAAAACAAAGTCAAATTTTTAGAAAAAGAAATTTTTCCTTTAGATAAAGCAACTTTGTAGCAGCTCTATAGCTTTATAGCAAAGCAGGAAGGCTTCACAAATCCACTTTCACTAGCTCGTTAACTCAAATGCTGGGCACCATATTTTTTCAAATCACTTTCACTCACTCACTTTCTCTTTTGATTTAAAAAGTCAACAAAGCACTAATACTTGCAATTTTCAAGTTTCTGGATTCAAGTTGGTATTTCCGCTGTTTGTTAGGGTTAGTTCCTTTCACTTTAAAAGTTTGCTGCTGCCGGCTTGTTCTGCTGAAGGCAGAGTCGTCCCACGCCGCCCGGAGTCTCCGCAGGTTGGGAGGGAGCCGCGCCTGTTTTCTCCCCCAGAAGCAATTCCCTGGGGGGGTTACAGGGGCTCAACCTGTGCCCTGCTGTCTCTGCTCCTACAATCTTCGAGATTTCGGAGTTTTCGAGCCGCTCCTCGTTCGCGGGGCGGCTCTACAGGTGGCGGGGCTGGCGGTCTTTAAAAAATCACCGCCATCGCCGAAGCTTGCAAACCGGAAGTCGCTTACATGTCTTTGTTGATGGTCTTTTGCCATCTCTGTTTTGGACCCCCACGAGGTCACCGGCCATTGACTTCTAGTTGGTAGGCAGTCTTGGCCATGGTGGAAGGTGCTGCTCTCTGGACATGTCCATACCAGCAGAGCTGGCCTTCTCTCATCTTCTCTATAATTGGTGTCACACTCAAAATGTTGTCAAATGGTGTCATTTGTGATGTGGTCAAGAAGGGAGGTGCCCGATATCCAACGGAGCCTTCACATTTCCATGGCATGGAGAGAGATTTCAGTCCCTGTTGTTGCTGCCCAGCATTCAGTGCCATTCAGTGCAACAGGGCGGATGGTTGTCTTATGTTCTGAGCAGAACATTAAGTCTAGAACCCAAAATTCTCCTCTTCAGATGCTTTCCCTAAGCATGACTCAGCCGAAATAGGGAAACTCCCGTTGATGGAACCAAGCATTAGAGGACGTTGTAGCTCTAGACAAACTCTTTTTATGACTCAAAACCAGTAATAAATCACGTGCAAGTAGCTATTTGAACAGGAGAGTAACAAAATCCAAGGTCTTAGCGTTGCCGTTGCAAGAAGAGAGACGGGAGTGGAGAGCCATAAAGTAAAGTAAATCTAGATTATGGTTAAAGGATAACAGATCCGATTGCCGCTCTCCATACAGATAGATGCACAAGGTAGACTGAACAACAATCGGTTGTGGTTGTTAAGTCAAGGACAAAAGGTAAAAAAGTGTCCCTTGTCCAGTTGTGTTCGACTCTAGGAGGCGATGCTCGTCTCCATTTCCTAGTCACGGGAGCTACTGTTTTCGGAAGAGACTTCTGTGGTCATGTGTCCAGCATCACTACACACTGAGGCAGGGGTGAAATGTAAAATTTGTTACCACCGATTCTGTGGGCGTGGCTTGGTGGTGGTCGGGGTAATGTGACTGGGTGGGCGTGACCAACTTTTTTTTTTTTTAACTTTTCAAAGCATTTTTTCTAATGCTTTGAAAAGCCTCTGCTGATCAGGCAACTCAGCTGGGATCGTCAGAGAGGCTTTTAAAAAAATGCTCTTTGGCCAAGAGGTTGCAGAAAAAAACGCTTTGAAAAGCCTCTGACGATCCCAGCTGAGTCGCACGATCATCAGAGGGTTTTTTTTTTTAATTTTTAAAAGCATTTTTTGGTCGAAGAGGTTGTAGAAAAAATGCTTTTAAAAGTAAAAAAAAAAAGCCTCTGATGATCGTGTGGCTCAGCTGGGCATGGGAGGGGGGCAGGGATTTTTGCTACCGGTTCTCCAAACCACCCGCTGCCATCGCTACCAGATCAGGTGATCTGGTTTGAACCGGGAGCATTTCACCGCTGCACGGAGGCACATGGAATGTTGTTACCTTCCCACTGAAGTGGTTCCTAGTAAGACCACATCTGGAATACGGCAACCAATTTTGGTCACCGTAGTACAAAACAGATGTTGTAACAGTAATGGAAGGGACCTTGGAGGTCATCTAGTCCAACCCCCTGCTCACGCAGGAGACCCATCCTAGGGATTCGAACCGCTGAACTGCCGACCTTTCTGATCGACAAGCTCAGCATCTTAGCCACTGAGCCACCTAGCCAGGTAAGGTGAGAGTTTGGAAAAAGTTCAGAGAAGAGCAACTAAGATGATCAAAGGCCTGGAGACTAAAACATATGAAGAACCGCTGCAGGATTTGAGCTTGGCTAGTTTAGAGAAAAGAAGAATTAGGGGTGACATGATAACAGCATTCCAGTATTTGAGGGGCTGCCACAAAGAAGAAAGAGGGGGTCAAATTATTCTCCAAAGCTCCAGAGGGCAGGACAAGAAGCAACGGATGGAAACCAATCAAGGAGAGAAGCAACCTGGAATTAAGGAGAAACTTCCTAACAGTGAGGACAATTAACCAGTGGAACAGCTGGCCTCCAGAAATCGTAGGTGCTCCATCACTGGAGGCTTTTAAGAAGAGTCTGGACAGAGAAGAACTTCCGGTTTCAGCCAGCTACTCTTCTGGGTTTCTGGCGCGCATGCGCACGAGACAATCAGCTGGCTGGCGCACATGCTGACGCAGGAAAATGGAAGACCAGCTGTTCTAGTTTCCAGAACTGCTGCATGCAAAAAGGCCAGCTGATCACGGCATGCGCATGCGCGCCAGAAACCCAGAAGAGGAATGGGGGATGCCGTGCGTGCCAGGCAACATGGCTCCGTGTGCCACTTCGGGCACGCATGCAATAGGTTTGCCATCACGTGTCTAGACAGTCCTTATTCGAAATAGTATAGGTTCTCCTGATTGAGCAGGGGGCTGGACTAGAAGACCTCCAAGGTCCCTTCCAGATTCTATTCTATTCTATTCTATTCTATTCTATTCTATTCTATTCTATTCTATTCTATTCTATTCTATTCTATTCTATTCTATTCTACTCTACTCTAACCCTATCCCTATCTCTATCCCTATCCCTAAAAAGTTGCCAGGACCTGAGATAAGGATTGGAGCTCACGCCATTGCATGGAGCTTAGGTCCCAAACCTGGACTGCCGGTTTCCCAGCTGACAAGCTCAGCATCTTTAACCAGTGAGCCATTGCTCCCACCTAAGTCAAGGACTTGGCTTAAGTCAAGGACTTAGCTTGTCGATCGAAAGATCAGCAGTTCAGCGGTTCGAATCCCTAGTGCCGCCTAACGGGGTGAGCTCCCGTTACTTGTCCCAGCTTCTGCCAACCTAGCAGTTTGAAAGCAGGTAAAAAATGCAAGTAGAAAAATAGGGACCACCTTTGGTTGGAAGGGAACAGCGTTCTGTGCACCTTTGGTGTTGAGTCATGCCGGCCACATGACCACGGAGACGTCTTCGGACAGCGCTGGCTCTTCGGCTTTGAAACGGAGATGAGCACCGTCCCCTAGAGTTGGAAACGACTAGCACATATGTCTGAGGGGAACCTTTAAGTCAAGGACTACTTGTCCCATAAGCCATTTAGAAAGTTAACAACCGTGTAAACGGTGCAGCTAAACCAAAAACCCAAGGAAAGCAGAAGTTCCAAAGAAGAAAGAGTTAATCCTTGTAAGAAAGGCACATCCCCGGGTCTCTGAATGTGGATGGTATGCAGAGCCGCGGAGAATTTGACTTGCTAAACAGTGCCTGAAATAGAGGTTCCTGCAGCAAAACAGGCTTTTTATAGCAATTTCTCCATCTGGAGAGCAGTTGCTTCCGTGCAGATGCGATAAAGGCAGCTCTCTCTTGGCATGAGCCAACATCCGGGTTTTGGGGGGGGGATAGGGCTTCAAGGCCAAAAGTCTTGTGGGGGGGGGAATAAGAAGGAGGGGGTAATGTGCTTTTTCCTGTGTTTTGAATAGCAAGGTATAATGCGCCAAAGTGAAGCCTTTTGCAACAGAATTAAGGGTGATGGACTCCCCGGCCCCAGGGGGCACTTCTGGATAGCAGAGGACAGAAAATCAAATAATCAAACAATGCATTTGGTGGTGCTTTTCCAGGACATTTTGAAAGGTATCGATTTCCCATCCATCTTCTAAATAATTGGATGGATGAAAGGAAAACCGAAAGAAGCTTCCACACAGCCAAACCTCTATAGCAGGGGTCAGTAACCTGCAGCTCTGGAGCCGCATATGGCTCTTTGATCCCTCTGCTGCAGTTCCCTGTCGCTCAAAATATGCTTTACAACTGCCAAATATGCTTTACAACTGCCAATGTGTGATACCCACCCGGCACGCGATTTATTGAGCTTTTTGAGCCCCGGGAGGCTAACCATGGATAAATCCAAGAAAAGCAAATGTTTCAGAAGAAAACAGAATGTTTAATTCAACTACATATGCTAGTTCTGTGGCCGCTCAGTAAATAGTCAGGCACGGGAAGTTTTTGTGGCTCCCGGTGTTTTCTTTTCTGTGGGAAATGGGTCCAAATGGCTCTTTGAGTGTTTAAGGTTGCCGACCCCTGATCTACAGTATGTTTATTCCGCTTCTTCCATTCCATACTAATTCTTATTCTTATTCTTATTCTTATTCTTATTCTTATTCTTATTCTTATTCTTATTCTTATTCTTATTCTTATTCTTATTCTTATTCTTATTCTTATTCTTATTCTTATTCTTATTCTTATTCTAATTCTAATTCTAATTCTAATTCTTATTCTAATTCAAGAGGCAACTGGACTTTCTGGTTTTCCTTTGAAGACGTTTCGCTTCTCACGCCAGAAGCTTCTTCAACTCTGACTGGATGGTGGGAAATGGAAGGATCTCAAACACACTTACGAAACACATATTGTGAAAAATGTTCCATGCAGAAGGGCGTGCCTCCTGCTTCACTGTATTTCTTTTCCCGGGCGTTTTAAGGAACATGGCATTCCACGAAGCTTACGCTAGTAGGTAGCTGGCTGAAAACCCCATGTATTGTGAGGCAAGATGGATATCTAGTGGTACATTTGTTATTCCGAAGAAAATTTCAATTTTCAGAGCTGAGCTGAGCCGAGCCACGGAGGTAGAAGAAAGATTCGTGGATAAACAAACGAAGCATTAGGCTCAGCCCGGTTCCCAAGCAACGCATTTGTAGATGAAGCAGAAAAAACACCGGATACTGTGACAGGGAAGGAAGGACGCAGCTACTCGGTGTCTCAGTGTGTCGTGTGAATCTACCAGTGTGTGTTATGCTTTCAGGTTTCCTTGTTGGGCATTAGTTATGGGTTTGAAGGTATACTTTTTTCCCCTTTGAATCTTATACAAGGGTGGGCTAGGGGTTCTCTGCCTGGTTGCTGGGTGGGCATGGCCATGGTGGGCGTGGCCTAGTCAGACTCCTGCACCACGCCAGGGGGCGTTTTTGCCCTCCCCAGGCTCCGGAGGCTTTCCTCGAGCGTCCGGGAGGACAAAAAGAGCAATGGTGGGTCTCAAAATTTTTTACTACTGGTTCTATGGGTGTGTCTTGGTAGGTGTGGCAGGGGAAGGATACTGTAAAGTCTCCATTCCTACCTCACTCCGGGGGAAGGATACTGCAAAATCCCCATTTCCTCCCAATCAGCTGGGACTCGGGAGGCAGAAAATAGATGGGGCGGGGCCAGTCAGAGGTGGTATATACCAGTTCTCCAAACTATTCAACATTTCTGTCCTTTCTGTCACCAATACGGAGTTTTGTTCAGCAGATATATTCTCATTGTGCCCAGAGAGAGAAATATCTGCCTCTACGTAGGATCGAACTCACAGCTTCCTGATTGTGAGGCAAGAGCTCCACCTCTAGGCCACTGCACCACTCCTTGATTTATGACAATGGGGACCAGAATTTTCATTGCTAAGCAAGTTGGTTGTTAAGGAGTCACACCCAATTTTATTACCTTTTTTTTTTGCCATGGTTGTTAAGTGAATCATTTTAGTTGCAAAGTGAAATTATGCAGTCATTAAGCAAATCCAGTTCCCCGGATTTGCTTATCGAGTTGTCAGCAGGGGAAGGATACTGTAAAATCTCCATTCCCACCCCACTCCGGGGGAAGGATCCTGCAAAATCCCCATTTCTTCTCAATCAGCTGGGACTTGGGAGGCAGAGAATAGATGGGGGCGGGGCCAGTCAGAATTTTTACTACTGGTTCTCCAAACTACTCAAAATTTCCACTACCGGTTCTCCAGAACTGGTCAGAACCTGCTGAAACCCACCTCTGAAAAAGAGCCTCCCCAGGCTCCGGAGGCCCTCAGGAGGCTGGAAACGGGCCCGTTTCCAGCCTTCCTGACCTTCCGATAGGCCTGTTTTTCGCCCTTCCTGAGCCTCCACACACACTCTACACTTACCTGCATTCAAAAGGGGGCCGCGTGGGCACTCCTGGGAGGGGAGGGGCAGGGTGGGAGGGGCCAGCCAGGAGTGGGATTTGGGGGTTCCCCGAACTGCACAGAATCTTAGCTAGAGGTTCTCCCGAACCCCTGCGAACCCCCAGCAGCCCACCCCTGGTCTTATATACAGGTAGTCCTTCAACTTACGACCACAACGGAGCCTGAAATTTCTGTTCTTAAGCGAGACATTTGTTAAGTGAGTTTTGCCCCATTTTATGACCTTTCTTTCTTTTCTTTTTTTTAAAATTAATTTTTATACGCCACCCTTCTCCGGAGACTCAGGGCGGCTTACAATGCGTTAAGCAATAGCCTTCATCCTTTTGTATATTTATACAAAGTCAGCTTATTGCCCCCACAACTGGGTCCTCAATTTACCTACCTTAGAAAGGATGGAAGGCTGAGTCAACCTTTGTTCTTGCCACATTTGTTAAGCGAATCACTGCAGTTGATGTTAGTTACCCGGTTGTTAAGTGAACCTGTTTCTCCCCACCACCCCACCCGCATTGGCTTTGCTTGTCCAAAGATCGCAAAAGGGAATCACACATGATCTTGGGGCACAGCAACAGTCATAAATATGAAACGGTTGCCAAGCATCTGAATTTTGATCCCATGGTCATGGGATTGGTGGAATGGTCGTAACTGTGAAAAACGGTCATAAGTCACACTTCTCAGTGCCATTGTTGTAACTTTAGAACTGAGAATAACTTTATTGTCACTTATGAATGTACACTAATATATTTAAATGAAATTTCATTGCATGCAGCTCTCAAAGAGTCACTACCTCCAATATACACTACATAAACATGACAACGGTCACTAAACAAGTTGCTGTAAGTCGAGGACTACCTGTATTGCAAAATTCTTTAGCTGGAATCAAAGAGGCATTCTCTCTTTTACACACACACACTGCCACACCTTCTTTGGCCAGGAAAGGAATCAGTTGCTTGCGAGACCAACCCCTTCCTGCAAACCCGTTTGCTACTATACATTTTTGAGCGATGCATCGTCAGACTGAAGAAATACCGGCACTCCCAGCTTCTGTTTCATTTTTGCAAGGAGTGGGGGTGGGGGGGAAATGAAAGGGAAAATGTAGAGTAAGAGACGCCTTTGGTGTACGCTGGGGAATTGGATTCCTTCTCTGTGCCGTTCTGGAACACGGAGTTCGCCAAAAGGAAAAACCGGTCTCAAACCACCGGTAACCATGGAGATCTTTTGTCCACCTTGTTACAAGAATGTGGAGAGCATACCATCCAGGGTGCGAGAAGCCTCTCTTTCCATTTACACTAAATCTGGGATGCAATCAAATGCCCAATGAATGGTTCGTTCGTTCTGGCTGCCATTTTAGGCTGATGCAAACTTTTAAGAATGTTGACCAGAACTTCCCTTCAGAGAAGATAGACGGTTTGAGATCGGTGTGTGTGTGTGTGTATGACTAAACGCCAAAGGCGCACGGAACGCTGTTACCTTCCCATCAAAGGTGATCCCTATTTTTCTACTTGCATTTTTTTTCGAACTGCTAGGTTGACAGAAGCTGGGGCAAATAACGGGAGCTCACCCTGTTAGGTGTCACTAGGGATTCGAACCGCTGAACTGCCGACCTTTCGATCGACAAGCTCAGTGTCTTAGCCGCTGAGCCACCGTTATAATAATAATAAGTACACTTATTATGTACCATAATAAGGTACATAATGATAATAGGGAGACGAATCCAAGCAAAAATTTTGCCAAAATGAATGCTGCAGAAAAGAAAACCCTGCCACCAATTGTCCGGAAAATACAATGGCATAAATCCACCCAGTGCAATCACGTATAATGGAACTGCCTTGCTTAGTGATGGAGTGGCCTGTCCCAACGGCCACCGTTAAATGAGGACTACCTTAATGTAAATAGGTCATGCTGTTCATACAATTCATCATTCAATAGCTATGATTGCAACAGTTCTGGGCTGGCACGGGAGTTACAACCAATCACAAACTCTTATCAACTTGGCCGGACTGCTGGAATGTTGTAACTAGACCCAGATTATTCACCAGTATATTTGCAATAAGGGACATTCCTTGGCTGCTGATCAAACCACATACTTAGATTGCCATTTCTCAAGTGAAACCTGGAACTGGTGCAATGCTTAAGTCCTTCCCTTCAGCATTACAATATCTTGACATCATGAATATACCATTTCTAAATCACACATATCAGGCTTAACAATCATAGGCAACCAGGGATCGCGTACTTACTAAGAGAACCAAGTGGTTGATATTGGGCCAAATTAATCAGTGGTCAGATGGTCAAGAAAGAATAATGAAATACAGGTAGTCCTTGACTTATGACAATCATCTTCTTTTAACGACCCCATAATCCCTTGTGGGGTGGAGTCTGGGCAACTGAATGGTGTTTCCTGGCCAGATGCCTTTCCTGTCGCCAATACGGAGTTTTGTTCAGCAGATATATTCTCATTGTGCCCAGAGAGAGAAATATCTGCCTCTACCTAGGATCGAACTCACAGCTTCCTGATTGTGAGGCAAGAGCTCCCGCTCTAGGCCACTGCACCACTCCTTGACTTATGACAATGGGGACCAGAATTTCCATTGCTAAGCAAGTTGGTTGTTAAGGGAGTCACGCCCAATTTTATCACCCTTTTGTTTTTTGGCCATGGTTGTTAAGTGAATCGTTTTAGTTTAAAGTGAAATTATGCAGTCATTAAGCAAATCCAGCTCCCCGGATTTGCTTATCGAGATGTCAGCAGCTGGCTCAGAAAGTCGCAAATAGATCACATGATCTGGGTTGCTGCAACCGTCATAAATACATGCTATTTATGTACCTGAATATCGATCACATGACTGTGGGGGGAAATGCTATAATGGCCATAAGTGCGAGGCCCGAGTGTCACTATTTTTCAGTGCTATTGTACAGTCACTAACTCAATGGTTGTTAAGTTGAGGACTGCCTGCAGCGGTGGAGTCTTTGGTGCACTTTGAGGTTGGTTGCTTGCTTGCAGATGTTTCATGACCCAACTAGGTAAAATCATCAATTTTCAGGCCTGAGTTAACAGATATTTTCTTGCATTGGAATGAAATAGTTTCCAAGAGAAATTGTGAAGAGAGGAAAATTGACGACAGGGTATATTGAATGGCAGAAACAAATTACTTTGCAGATCAAAAATGTTTGTCCTTGACTATTCAATAAAATCTTTTATTTTTTTGTGGTATGGGATCAGCACTTTGGGTTTGGCAAGCATGCTTAGTGATCTTAGAAAAAGCTACTAGCCAGGTTCACCTATCGTGCTAATGCTATCTTTGGTTTAGCATGCGGTATGAACCAGTGATGGGTTTCAAAATTTTTTACTATCGGTTCTGTGGGTGTGGCTTGGTGGGCATGGCATGGCTTGATGGGCGTGGCTTGGTGGGAATGGCAGGGGAAGGATACTGTAAAATCTCCATTCTCGCCCCACTCCGGAGGAAGGATACTGCAAAATCTCCATTCCCTCCCCAATCCAGGGGAAGGTTACTGCAAAATCCCCATTTCCTCCCAATCAGCTGGGACTTGGGAGGCAGAGAATAGATGTGGGCGGGGCCAGTCAGAGGTGGCATTTACCGGTTCTCCGAACTACTCAAAATTTCCACTACCAGTTCTCCAGAACTGGTCATAACCTGCTGAAACCCACCTCCGGTATGAACTGAATCAAGTGGTTCATTCAATAAACTCTGGTTAAAATAGGCCAGGCACTGTCAATCAGACTCAATCCGTTCATCACCCATCCCAACGATTCGTGTGAAGAGTGTTACACCTATATATATGTTTACTGTATGCGTTAGAAATCTATGAGAGAAATGTCCGACCTTGGCAACTTGAAGACTTGTGGACTTCAACTCCCAGAATTCCCCATCCAGCATGGGAGTTGAAGGTTGGACACTTCTGGTCTATAAAGAAGTTTGATTGACTGGGAAAAGGGCTGTTAGCTTTCAACTATGCTGAAAATCCAGCCACTTTATTGCTTATTAGTGCAACTGAAAAGATCTAAATATTCAAGAATTAAACCACTCCATAATACATACATATATGAGTCCATAATGTATGGCTATATGCATAATTCCTTCATCTGCTGCTTATCTGAGATCCTAAATTAGTTGCAAGCTCAGTACAACTAATATAAAGTAAGTCTCCATGGATTTAAAGCTATGTTCTTGACAACTTCATGCACATGTTGTTTTCTTGACAATGCAACAGTTGTGATTTGGCCTTGTCTTCTTCTGGGATGTTTTGTGACTTCCCAGCTTTGTCTACTGCAGGGCTGTTAAACTCCCGGGCTACGGGCCAGATGCATCACACCAGTGGTGAAATCTAAATTTTTTTACTACTGGTTCTGTGGAGGTGCCTTGGTGGGCATGGGTATGGCTTGATGGGCGTGGCTTGGTGGGCATGGCAGGGGAAGGATGCTCCAAAATCCCCATTCCCTCCCCACTACTGGGGGAAGCATATTGCAAAATTTCCATTCCCACCCCACTCTAGGGGAAAGATGCTCCAAAATCCCCATTCCCTCCCCACTACTGGGGGAAGGATATTGCAAAATCTCCATTCCCACCCCACTCTGGGGCCAGCCAGAGGTGGTATTTGCTGGTTCTCCGAACTGCTCAAAATTTCCACTACCGGTTCTCCAGAACCTGTCAGAACCTGCTGGATTTCACCCCTGCATCACACACTGGCCATGCCCATGCCCTGTTTAGAGAAGGGGGGGGGAGTCCTGATACATCATGTGACACCACCATGATGATGTGAGTTTGACACCCCTGGTCTATTGCCTTGGGACTTTCCAGTGGTCTACCACAAAGTTTAATTAATTAAATTTATATGCCGCCCCTCTCCAAAGACTCAGGGCGGCTAAGTTACTAACAAGCTGAGGTTGAGATCATCCAAGGCCAGGATGGTATTAGTGCCTATTGGTGTTTTATTATCTTTATTACAAACTTAATAAAGGATGTGGTGGCTCAGTGGCTAAGACGCTGAGCTTGATCGAAAGGTCGGCAGTTCAGCAGTTCGAATCTCGAGTGCCGCCTAATGGGGTGAGCTCCCATTCCTTGTCCCAGCTTCTGCCAACCTAGCAGTTCGAAAGCACGTAATAAAAAATGCAAGTAGAAAAATAGGGACCACTTTTGGTGGGAAGGGAACAGTGTTCCGTGCGCCTTTGGGGTTGAGTCATGCTGGCCACGTGACCACAGAGACGTCTTCGGACAGCGGGAACGACTGGCATATATGTGCGAGGGGATCCTTTACCTTTAGTATAGGTAAGTATAGATATAAGTACTTATGTATGGTAGGCTGGTCTTCTGAATGCATGTGACATTCATTTTTATGTTGCATTTCAGTTTAGCATGTTGTATGAACTCTGCCCTCAGTTTGTATACCGAGGACTTTGGCTTAGCTTATAGCGTGAATTGGATCCACCGGATGTTTGCATTCAACCTTGATTGATGATCTCAAGGAAACTTGGCTAGTGGTGTAGAGGAGTACAGAGATTATGGAGACATATTTTAGTAAAACGTGAGCTCAGTCTGGGGATATTGAGAAAGGGTTTTAAGACTGCTCTACTTTTGCTTTCTAAGAGTGAGGGAAGGGAAAATACTATCTTTCAAAAGACTTCGTCAATAAAAGTAAAATTCTACTATTTCTTCCGGTGTTCATTTCCTGACTTGGCCATCCTGAAGAAAGTAACTTTCTCATACTTTCCTGTTTGCTCAAACTGAGCTTTTAATAGATTAACAGAGTTGGAAGGGACCTTATAGGTCATCTAGTCCAACCCCCCCCCACACCGCTCAAGCAGGAGACCCTACACCATTTCTGACAAATGGCAGTCCAAACTTTTCTTGAAAGTCTCAAGTGATGAACTATTAAGTGATGTCACTTAATAGTTTAAGACAGTGGTGAAATCCAATTTTTTTTTTACTACCGGTTCTGTGGACGTGGCTTGGTGGGCATGGTGTGGCTTGGTAGGCGTGGCAGGGGAAGGATATTGCAAAATCCCCATTCCCTCCCCATTCCTGGGGGAAGGATATTGCAAAATCTCCATTCCCATCTCACCCATTCCCATCCCACTCTGAACTACTCAAAATTTCCACTACCAGTTCTCCAGAACCTGTTGGAACCTGTTGGATTTCACCCCTGGTTTAAGATCATATTGTTCTAACAATCTCCACATTATCTTCTGCAAAGTCATCTGTCTACTCCTCCACATTGCCTAGTCTTAGATGGAGGACTAGGAAGATATCCCACAGATGTAGTCTAAACCAGAGGATCTCCAACCTTGGCAACTTTAAGCCTGGCGGACTTCAACTCTGTGAGTTGAAGTCCGCCAGGCTTAAAGTTGCCAAGGTTGGAGACTCCTGGTCTAAACTATAAAGAAAAACAATCCCCAAATCCATCGTGTAAATCAGGGGTGTCAAACTGGCAACACGCGGGCCCGATGTGTCACACATAGGCCACACCCACCCCAGCTCTGCAAAGGCAAAAAAACTTCGCAATACGTCACACGACATCAACGTGATGCGGCAAATTTGACACCCGTACTGTAAGACAAGGGCAAGCCACCTCCATATTGTTGCCCGCAAAACATGACCATGTTCATAAAGCCACCGGGAGTTGAATTTGACTGAGATCCTACCTTCACCTTTGTGTCTGCCTATCAGGAGTAGTCCATAGGACAGGTCTTCATGCACGACCAGATTGGGCTAATACTTAGGCAGGACATCACCCGAAATTAACTCACACAATTACCAAGAAAACCACCTAGAAGTATCCAAGTTCAACTTGATGGAGCCTTTCCCTTTTTATTGCCAATTGTGGTTTATTCAACAATCCACAATCCAACAAGCCATGTTTTAGCTGGCTGCTTTGTACAGCAATATAACCCCCCCCTCCATATTCTGCAGTGATATCTCATATTTCATCTAACTTGTATAAGATATTCTGCTGAAAGGCAAAGAAAACATTCCTGTAGGACACATCTGAGGAAAAAATTTGTGTCCTCGGCTCAGTGTCTTCTTTCTGTGGAGGACTCAGCTTCCTCCCCACTCCTGATTTTCCTTCTTTGCTCATAATCTTCTCGCTTCTCACAACTAGAGTTTCAAAACAGAAGCTGGAAAGACTATAGCACACTGATTTCTCCAAATTCATTTTTAGGCCCTGGATTGAACTTCTAGTCACACCTGAAGGGCTCACATCTAACCAGGGTATAATTCACAGAGGTCTTGTAGTGAATGAAGATAGGGTCAACTCAACTCTTTGAGGAAATGAGATCGGTCCATCCAACATAACCGCAAGTATAAAATAAAACAGGCCAAAATTTAAATCACGTAATTATAAGATTTGAAGTACCATCACCGCCATCACCTCCATCACCTCAGATAACTATAACCTCTGCTACTCCTGGAGCCATGCTTCTTGGATCTCAGCATGTCTAGCAGCATAAGCCAAGGTGGTGACCACACATGCATGTGTGTGTGGGTGAGATGGGTACAAGAGCCATCTATGCCGGTGTGGTCACAAAAACCATTTTGTAAGAATAGGCGAAGTCCACGATGTAGGCGATGAGGTTGAAGAAGGAGAGGAATGTAATTCCCAGGTCATTGTCCCACACGACACAGCGGCCAGGAGAAATATTACACCGAGGTCTTGGATTGTCCCGAAAGCTGTATAGAGGCCATACGACTACTACAGTAAGATACATGAGAACAGCCAAGATGTTGTAGGCAATGAGAGTCTTCTCCACAGGGATGGGCAAGGAACCAAGGCAGCGTCCAATGGTCAGAATGATGATCACCATGGTCAGAATGAAGCAGATGCAGTAGACGGCCACACACCATTCCAGACCAGGAAATTTCTTGTAATCGGAAATGCCCAGCAAGGAGAAGATGAGACAAGCTACGTAGGCCTCAAATACCTTCAGGAGGCCAGGGATGGTGGTCAGGAAGTTGCTGAGCTCCCCTGCTTTGGCCCTGGTGAGTCCTACTTCCACTGCGTAGGCGATGAAGCAGAGGCAAGACATGATGGTAGCCCCAATCTGATAACCACAGTGGTAGCTCTGGCAGGAAGGTATGAAGGTTGCTGGGTAGACCACGGAAGTCGTGAAGATCATCAGAGTGGCCAGCATGGAGAAGGCAGAGGTGAAGTCCTGCCAGGAAACAGGCAGGGCCGCGTCCAGGCTGATCAGCTCCATAATCACCACAAAGACAGAAACAATGAAGCAGAAGCACCAAGTAAACATCGACCAAGACCCATAGTTTCCGCCGTAATCTTTATAGGTGGCTGCTAAGCTGAAAGCAGTGCAGGAGAAGAATATCTCCAGCAAGCGAACGATTCCCAGCGGAGAAATCAGGGAGCGGCCATTGAATTTAAGAGCTAGCATGGTGACCCCGATGCCAGCAGGGCGAAGAGCCCACAGGAAAGATTAGAGACTCAGCGAAGCGTCTTGAGAAGCCGATGGGTGTGGTACGGTGTTAATCTAGGCATCGTCCCAAAGCAAAGGCACGCCCAGTCGGAGGGATGGTTGAAGGTCTCAATGGAGGGTGGAGCTCTTCCATTGCTTTAGGGAAGCTCTCAACTTTTGCTAAATCTGGGACAGGCCAGGGAAACGAAGCAGCCGCAGGAGGGCTGCAGATCTGCTAACAATCCTTCCCCGTCAAGCTTTCCCACTAGCTGAAGTTTTTTTTTCTCATGGAAGAATGCAAAGTTGGTTACGTCACCTTGAGGAGGGTTCGCCTAAGGGAAGGGGCGAAGCAGCCCGCCCTGGGTGTCAAACTGTGTTCTCTGGATTGCAGCCTTTCACTGCAAGCGGTTTCTGATTCAAAGCAGGAAACGGCTTGTCCGGAAATGAGAGGCAGGTAGATGATTAACGAGACTGAAGTTGATAAGGTAAGATCAACCTGGCCATCTACTGCACCTGCTGTTGGGGCAGGGAAACAAATGTTTCAGACCTTCATCTGAAGCTAGGAAAGGGTTTAAGGTGCTACCTGTATGATCCAGGTCAGAGGTCTTCAAACTTGGCAGCTTTAAGACTTGTGGACTCCAGCCAGCTGGAGAATTCTGGGAGTTGAAGTCCACAAGTCTTAAAGCTGCCAAGTTTGAAGACCTCTGATCCAGGTGATAAGAGTTGAAAGTGAAAAAGGTTTTGGGTCCTTCCCCAAAGGCTGCCTCCCTTTCTGAATTGTGGTTCTTTTTTTTCCAAAAAATTGCTTTCTAGTGAAGGTAGAAAAATCACGTCGTTTTGTAATCGGTTCAAAGTACACCCACCTACTCCCAGTTTCCCGAGTTCTGATCATAGGGTCAAAAGTGATTTACATGCTTTAGAATCTTTTGGAAGCACAATTCTGATTAAATCCAAGGATCTTGAAAAAGACACAGAAGGACATGCCCCGACCTCTGCAATTCTGGATTTGCAGGGGCTTCTGGAGAAACAGCCCATAATATTTGGCAAGGGATAGGTTGGCCTCTTTCTCCCTACCATCACCCTCACTTCTAATTGCTTCCGACCCTGGCAATGGAACAGGAATTTCCATATCTCTTGAAAAAAAGCTCAATTAATGAACTTTGTCCTAAATACATGGCAGAAAAACAAGAAACAGCCTTGTCTCTTGTGTGAAACAGCAGGGGAACTGCAGAGAGATTCTCAGCCATCCAGGTCATGGTTGTCCCAAAGGTGCCTTTTCAGGAGGCAACTGGACTTTCTTGGGTTTTTTTTTTCTTTGAAGACATTTCACTTCTCATCCAAGCAGCTTCTTCAGCTCTGACAGGATAGTGGGGAATGGAAGGATTTATTTTCTTTGCAGACAGCTGGTCATTTGCATCCTTTTAGAGGGACGTTGAGGCCACTTGGAGGTTTATCTGTGTCCTCAGGGACAGGGGTGAAATCCAGCAGGTTCTGACAGGTTCTGGAGAACCGGTAGCAGAAATTTTGAGCAGTTCGGAGAACCGGCAAATACCACCTCTGGCTGGCCCCAGAGTGGGGAAGGAATGGGGATTTTGCAGTATCCTTCCTCCAGGAGTGGGGTGGGAATGGAGATTTTGCAGTATCCTTCCCCCCAGGAGTGGGGAGGGAATGGAGATTATGCAGTATCCTTTCCCAGGAGTGGGGAGGGAATGGGGATTTTGCAGTATCCTTCTCCCAGGAGTGGGGAGGGAATGGGGATTTTGCAATATCCTTCCCCCAGGAGTGGGGAGGGAATGGAGATTTTGCGGTATCCTTCCCCTGCCATGCCCACCAAGCCACACCCACAGAATGGGTAGTAAACAGAATTTCACCACTGCTCAGGGACACCTGAGTTAGTGCTCCTGGTTCCTGTACTCTGCCATTTTTTTCCCCTCTGGAAATCCATTCCTAGTCCCATACCATTCCAAGGATGTTCATCCCAAATTATATAGCTCAACGTCTGTAGAGATTCTCAGTCATCCAGGTCAGGGTTGTCCCAAAGGTGCTTTTTCAGTTTCAACCATCACCTGGATGACTGAGAATCTCTACAGACGTTGAGCTATGCAATTTGGGATGAACACCCTTGGAATGGTATGGGACTAGGAATGGATTTCCAGAGGGGAAAAAAATGGCAGAGTACAGGAACCAGGAAAACCACTCAGGTGACCCTGAGGACACAGATAAATCTCCAAGTGGCCTCAACGACCCTCTAAAAGGATGCAAACAACCAGTGTCTGCAAGAAATATCAATCCTTCCATTCTCCACTAGCCTGTCAGAGCTGAAGAAGCTTCTTGGATGAGAAGCGAAATGTCTTCAAAGAAAAAGCAAGGGAGTCCAGTTGCCTCTTGAAAAAGCACCTTTGGGAACCGCAGGGGAACGGTGACTAATTCTACTATGGTGTCACCTATAGCAGTTCTTTGCCTTCGCCTAAGGCAGGGGTGTCAAACTTGTAGCCCACTGACCGGATGCATCACATGCAGGCCACGCCCACCCCAGCTCTGCGAAGGGGAAAAAGTCACGAAGCGTCACGTGACTGCGTTATTCCACGACACCTGTGGCCTAAGACAACCGTCAAGTCTCCCAAAATAGTGACCTATCTGGAACGCTTATAGTTGACCCTCAAAAGGATTACACCTTCCTTCCCCTTTTCTTTACATGAATTTTCTTTACTCTCCTTGATTTGTTCCGTTTATAGTAGCTTTGCATGATCAGCTATCCTTTGGCCTTGCTAATTCAGATGATAAGAATCATAGTCCCGACAGATTTATAGAACGCTAGATAACCCGTACCATGTTACACCATCCTTTCAGAGATATTTCTTTACTTAAACAGAAGAAAAGGTAGGCAAAAAAAAATTGCAATGGGGGATTTATGACTTCCTGCCAGCTTCACCTGTTTCTTTGTTCTCCAGCAGTCAATAGTGAATCTTCTTGATCACCCGAGAGCTAGGATGGCTCTGATCTACCTGATCTCCAGTAGCTGATGAAAGGGAGGCCAATCTACCCGATCTCTGGAGCTCCATTCTACATTGAAGTTAAATCGCCCCTGACCAAAAAAAAGAGAGAAAAACTCCAAACCTTCTAAATTGGGATTTAATGTAATAACTGGAAAGATTCGCAAGTTGACCAAGAGCTCTTCACTCAGGAGTGTCATTGTCATGAACGGAACCAAAATCTTGGGCAGTTGAGCAAATTCTGGAAAATGGAAAAAAGTTTTCCCAGGTCTCTTTTTTTCTTGCACCAACATGGGGCCAGGCTGGAACTAATCTTCTGCATTGTTCCAGGCCTGTGGATCTCAGGATGAGAAATCTCCAGAAGGAGCATTCCACAGTCAGAAGCTCATAACTTTGTACAAGGTGACACAGGTCTCTTGGGAGAAGGTTGCTTGTAACATGCCATTCCTCCTGCTGTCCAATCACTTTCCAGATGAGTAATTTTGGTCCCGTCAGTCAGACCAAGTCACATAGGAAGGTTGGTTCCTTCACCTGAAGGCTGTATTTGCTCTCAGACCTTCTTACAGCTACCAATCTCCCAGTCTGGGACAATCTACAATGAAGAAAGAGTCACCCACTTGGGTTAACAGAGTTTGTGAGCTCCATCTTTGACCCAAGGCAAAACCTTCACCCAAACCTCGACCACCCCACCCCATAAGTGTGGCAGGGAAGTGCCATGGAGCCGCTAGCTTTAGGATGAAACCAAGGAGAGAATTAGGTGTTGGATAAGGAAGGAAGGTCTGCTAGGGACAGTGGGCTCACATCCAAACATCTGAAAAGAAGAACCCTGCTTCCAAAGGCAGCAATGGATGTTTTCCTGAAACGACAGCACAGAGTTTAGCCGAGAAGCAGAGGTCACATAACAGATGGTCCGGATGGCAAAGAATGTGAAAAGTTGGGCTAAATTGCCAGCTGTTCCAACATTGCTCTTCTCCAAGGTGTGAAATTGCATGGAAGACAGATGGAAAGGAAGGTATCCAGCAGTGGGGCATAGACGCTGAGAAAACACACGAGGGCTAAGAGGGAATGTGATGTCTTCTGGGAACATTGCTCCAGCTGATTTCCCCCCTTCCCCCCCCACTCCCCCAAAAAAAGAAAGGAGGAAGGAAGTGGAAACCAATGTGCACCAGCTACTGGAGGGGTGGTGGGGCTGAGGCAGTGCAAGGGAGACCATGTTGTCCCTGTGGCTCATAGGTGAGGGAGCTCAGTGCCAGCCACTCGCCACCTTTGGCCAGCCGGTTGCTTTCATTGAGGCGCTGGATGCGGTATTGTTCATAATGTACACTGTGAGTGATGTCCTTGAGATCCTGGAGGTGAGACCTACAGAGAAGAAAAAGGGGCATCAACGAAATCCTTCCCTTCCTCATCGTTCAGCTAGAACTGAAAAAGCTTCTTGGATGAGAAGCAAAACACTTTCAAAGGGGGAAAAAACCCCCAAGAAAGTCTAGTTGACTTTTGGAAAAGCATGGTCAACCATGACCTAAATCGCACTCAGGAGCCTGAGTGGCGTAGGAGGCTAATGCCTCCTACTAAGGCAGCATTTAACATCCAGCTGCCTACAATTACTGCCAGTTCAATTCTCACCAGGCTCAAGGTCGACTCAGCCTTCCATCCTTTCTAAGGTGGGTACAATGAGGACCTGGTTTGTGGGGGCAATAAGTTGACTTTGTATAAAATATACAAAAGTATGAAGGCTATTGCTTAACACATTGTAAGCCGCCCTGAGTCTCCGGAGAAGGGCGGCATATAAAAATTAATTAATTAATTAATTAAATAAATTATTAAATTAGAATAATAGCAAATTTTTAAAGGGGATATACACTAAAAAGATCTAATATAAAGAAAAGGAAAGAAAGAAAAGAAAGAAGCCAAAAACAAATGGGAGAAAAAAGGATAAGAAATAGAACATAGAATTGTAGGGCTAAAAAGGAACTTAGGGATCTTCTAGTCCAACCCTCTGCCCAAGGCTGGAGATTTTATGCCATCCTGGCCAAATGGTTGTCTAGTCTATTTTTGAAAACCTCCCGTGACAGAGATTTTCAAAAATAGAAGTGATAGAAAGAAGGAGCTTCTGATTTTCTTTACAGCAATTATAAGGACAAAACCAAAAACAGCTTCAATTAATCCGTGGAACAACTTGCCTCCAGAAGTTGTGAATGCTCCAACACTGGAAGTTTTTAAGAATATGTTGGATAACCATTTGTCTGAAGTGGTGGAGGGTTTCCTGCCTAAGCAGGGGGTTGGACTAGAAGACCTCCAAGGTCCAACTCTGTTGTTCTGTTCTGTTCTATGTTTATAAAGACAAGCTCTTTTTTTTTCCTTCTTGTCATCCGTTTTTTTCTAATCATTCCTCATCATTCAGCTAGAACTGAAAAAGCTTCTTGGATGAGAAGCAAAATGCTTTCAAGGGAAAAAAAAACCCTAAGAAAGTCTAGTTGACTTTTGGGAAAGCATGACCTGGATGATTGGGAAGCTCCATAGCCATCAGTGAAAGAGGTTGGAAACCATCGGGCAGAGCAACATCTCAACCATTCCATGAGAGAGTTGGATGACTTTTGTTAAAAAATGTTTAATTTAACAATATTTAATGACTGCTGGAACAGTAAAGAGTATAATGGGCCAGAACACACAGTTGTAGTTGATTGGTTGGAGAGTGTGGGCCCCTACATTATGATTGGTTGCTGGGTGAGAAGGGGGAGTTTCCCTTTTCCCCCGCCTTTTTCTTCTGTGTGCTCTGTATGCTGTTCTGCGATTTACCTGACAATTTACCTCAGGATGCAATGATGTGCCTGACTATCTTGTCTGCTGTAGATGTAAAATATATCTATTTATATGAAACTACAAGTTCGCTTCAGCGTTGCTGACTTCATTTGGACACCTGCTGCGCAATTCCCTCACAACTTCCTACCAATTCTCCATCGTTTGGCTCCCAAACAATTTCTGTCATCCCAGAAACTTCCAGAATGGAATATGCAATCCACGACACACAACCTTACTTCTTTCTGATAGACTCTATAGGACCATTTTTCCAAAATTGTTGAGTGTCATGACTTGGGATAGCTTCTAAAGTGAATGGACTTGAGGCATATATCTGAGCGTGAAGATCCAACGAAAGTCAATTCTGGTGGAGGGTTTGAAACCCACAGAATAACATCTGGCTACCCACATCTGGAAATTCCGAATAGAGAAGGAAACTGGTACTCTTCTGGTGGTCAATGTCATTGAAAATCTTGTCCCAGAAATAAGTCAATCTGAAAATGAAACTTCATTTATAGCAGTGATGGATTGCTACCGGTTTGCCCTGGATTGAGCAAACTGGTAGCGGCGGCGGGAGGCTCCGCCCACCTGCCTGGATGCTTCTGCGCATGCGCAGAAGTGTCACGCACACAGGCGCAAGTGCATGTGTGCCCACGAGCGAACCGGTAGCAACGGGTTTTGAAACCTGTCCCTGATTTGTAGGACCCTAAGTAGTTCTATAAAAATAGAATGCCTCTTTTGGCAAACCATACCTGGAAAGACCTGGTCCTTTTAAATGTACTTAAACTTAAATACTTTACTGCTCCAGGCCACTGTTCCCTTTCCGGTAGACCTTTGGCATTGGCAGAATTGTGTATTTCTCACCAAGAAGGCGACTGAGGAGTAATTCCAGTTGCCAACTAGGGCTAATCTTTGTTATAGCAGCAGCTGGAACTGCTGGGTTCCCCTGTTTATTTATTTAGTATTTATTTGTATCCAGCCTTTATTATTTTTATAAACAACTCAAGGTGTTGAGAATACTTAATACCTCTCCTCCTTCCTCCTATTTTCCCCACAACCATGATGTGGACTGAGTTGAAAGAAAGGGACTAGTCACCCAGTTGACTTTCATGCCTCAGGCAGGACTAGAACTCACCATCTCGTGGTAATTGGTTCAGAGTCACCCAACTGGTTTTCATGCCTAAGGTGGGACTAGAACTCAGAGTCTCCTGGTGTCTCCTGGCCCAAAGCCACTCAGCTGGCTTTTATATCTAAGGCGAGACTAGAACTCCCAGTCTCCTGGTGATTAGCCCAAGGTCACCCAATCAGTTTTCGAGTCGGAACTCGAACTCACTGTCTCCCAATTTCTAGCCTGGTGCCTTAATCCAGAGATGGCGAACTATGGTCCCATTATGACTTGTGCACTTCAATGCCCAGAATTCCCGACCCAGCCACAAATCATAAAGGGGCCATAGTTCCTCACCCCTCCTTAATCACTAGATCAAATTGGCCCTTCTTAAGGTAAAGGTTCCCCTCGCACATATGTGCTAGTCGTTCCCGACTCTAGGGGGTGGTGCTCATCTCCGTTTCACAGCCGAAGAGCCAGTGCTGTCCGAAGACGTCTCTGTGGTCATGTGGCCGGCATGACTAAATGCCAAAGGTGGACAGAATGCTGTTACCTTCCCACCAAAGATGTTCCCTATTTTTCTACTTGTATTTTTGACATGCTTTCGAACTGCTAGGTTGGCAGAAGCTGGGACAAGTAACGGGAGCTCACCCCGTTAGGCGGCACTAGGGATTCGAACCGTTGAACTGCCGACCTTTTGATCGACAAGCTCAGTGTCTTAGCCACTGAGCCACTGCATCCCTGTTTGGCTCTTATTAGCTGACCTCATACTACTCAGTTACTCCAGTAAATATAGATCCAGTAAAAATATTCCACGTATCCTCCACAATTTTAGCCCAGAATTCCTGCAGCACATACAGAGTGCATACCAAGGGAGAATACCCAAGGAATGTGGCCAGAATGATCATCAAAACGCAAGGCTTGTGACTCTCCTATTTCCTTTCTGATTGGCTCATTAGGTTTCCAAATGCGTCAACCCCCTGCAATTCAAAAATGGTTAAGATTCCCGAACCAACAACTTACCGGATTAAAAGATCCCGCAGCAAAGGAAACTCACAGTGGGCCGAGTTTTCCACTGAAAGAGAGGAACACAGAAATGCATTTTGAAGGAGAACCGGGAGATAAGAAGGGGGGAAATTCAAAGGGAATGAAGTGACCAGGGGGTTTCTGGGAGCAGGGCCAGGCTCTCTGCACCCAAGAGAGACAATTGCCTTGAAGTGCGCAAACAGCCATAGTGCTCCGCTAGACAAAAGCAGCATTTCAGGCATCTACAGGGGTGGGCTTCAAAAGTTTTAGCAAGGGGTTCTCTGCCTGGTTGCTGGGTGGGTGTGGCCCAGGGGTGGGTTCTAAATTTTTTTACTACCGGTTCTGTGGGCGTGGCTTATTTTGTGGGTGTGGCTTGGAGGTCATGTGACTAGGTGGGCGTGGCTAGCTGGTCAGTCATTTCTGGAAGGTCCTCGCACTTGCGACCAGTCCTCGCACTTACGACCCGACTCATTTGTTTGCTTTTAACACTGATCAGCTGTAGGACGGCCCTTTGAAGCCCCGCGGCAAGAATCTAAACAGTTTTTTTCCCTCTAGTCATCAGCTGGGACTCAGGAGGCAGCAATAGATTGGGGGTGGGACCAAATAAAAGGTAAGAATAACGTGGGGGGGTGGGAGGGCGGGGGGGGGGGAGAACCGGTTTGGTGACGTCATATTGTCACCGCTACCAGCTCGGCCGAACCGGACCGAACCAGGAGGAACCCACCACTGGTGTGGCCATGGTGGGCGTGGCCTAGTCAGCCTCCTGCACCATGGCAGTGGAGTATTTTTGCCCTCCCTGGACTCCAGCGGTTTTCCTCGAGCCTCCAGGAGGGCGAAAACGGCCTCCCCAGGCTCCAGCGGCCCTCTGGAGGCTGGAAACGGGCCCATTTCTGATTTTCCTGAACTGCCAGTAGGCCCATTTTTCACCCTCCCTGAGCCTCCGCACAATCCCTGCACTTACCTGCATCTAAAATGGGCTGCGTGGGGACTCCTGGGAGGGGTGGGTGGGTCGGGGCGGGGCCAGCCATAACTGGGATTTGGGGGTTCTCCAAACTGCACAGAACCTTAGCTAGTTCTCCCGAGCCCCTGCGAACCCACATCAGCCCACCCTTGGGCATCTAAATCAAGGCACCCCATGGATGGGGCTTCGCTTGTTTGCGCTGCCCGGTTTCTGGCACTGGTCCACGGACCAGGGGTTGGAGACCCTTTATCTAAATCGCAAATTGTTAAATTAGAATAATAGCAAATTTTAAAAGGGGATATACACTAACAAGATCTAATATAAAGAAAAGGAAAGAAAGAAAAGAAAGAAGCCAAAAACAAATGGGAGAAAAAGGATAACAAATAAAACATAGAATTTTAGGGCTAAAAAGGAATTCAGGAGTCTTCTAGTCCAACCTTCTGCCTAAGGCAGCAGATCTTATTTTTTATTTATTTATTTATTTATTTATTTATTTATTTATTTATTTATTTATTTATTTATTTATTTATTTATTTATTTATTTATTTATTTATTTATAAATTTGTATACTGCCCTTCTCCCTGAGGACTCAGGGCGGTGAACAGCCATGTAAAAGCATAAACTACAAACATTAAAATACAATTAAAAAGATATATATATAAATTTGGCCCCATAATTAAAAACAATAACAAACAATTAAAAACATTTAAAAAAGTGTTATGGCCGTCTTGGTCAAATGGTTGTCTAGTCTATTTTTGAAAAGACTAGATAAAGAGCCTGGTGGCGCAGCAGACTAATAGCCTGTTATTATCATTCAGCTGCCTGCAATTACTGCTAGTTCGAATCTTGCCAGGCTCAAGGTTGACTCAGCCTTCCATCCTTTCTAAGGTAGGTAAATTGAGGACCCAGTTGTGGAGGCAATAAGCTGACTTTGTATAAATATACAAAAGTATGAAGGCTATTGCTTAATGCATTGTAAGCCGCCCTGAGTCTCCGGAGAAGGGCGGCATATAAATCAAATTAAATAATAATAATAATAAAATAATAATTAAAAAAAACCCCTCCAGTGACAGAGATTTTCAAAAATAGAAGCGATAGGAAGGAGCTTCTGATTTTCTTTACAGCAATTATAAGGACAAAACCAAAATGAGCTTTCTGGTCTATGCTTATAAAGACAAGCTCTTTTTTTTTTCCCCTTCCTGTTTTTTTTCCTAATCAAAAGAATCATAAATCATGAATTCATTTTTTTCCCCTGTTACAGTAAAAATGTCTACAAGGCATTTCTAATTGCCAATAAACATAGATATTCTCTTTTCTGTAATCAAGGGAGTCCATTTAACCATCTCAGCAAGTTCCTAAAACCATCAATGGTTTTTTGTTATTTTTTTAATGCAAACATTTCCCTGCTGTTTCTGCAATTCTGCGCCCTTCCCCCTTTCCAAACACAGAGACATCCCTTCTGGTTTGCCATTCAAAAAATATTATCTTCGAGGATTTCAGGAAGTGCATAATTTGGCCATCCAAGCAGAAGGATGATGAAGAACGGTTGCAGGAATTGACTAAAAGGTAAAGGTTCCCCTCTCACATATGTGCTAGTCGTTCCCGACTCTAGGGGGGCGGTGCTCATCTCCGTTTCAAAGCCGGAGAGCCAGCGCTGTCCGAAGACGTCTCTGTGGTCATGTGACCGGCATGACTCAACGCCAAAGGCGCATGGAACGCTGTTCCCTTCCCACCAAAGGTGATCCTATTTTTCTACTTGTATTTTTTATGTCCTTTCGAACTGCTAGGTTGGCAGAAACTGGGACAAGTCACGGGAGCTCACCCCGTTACATGGCACTAGGGATTTGAATCGCTGAACTGCCGACCTTTCGATTGACAAGCTCAGCGTCTCAGCCACTGAGCCACCACGTCCCTAGGAATTGACTACAATATGTCTAATCTAGTAAAAAGAATGACTAGGGGCGACACGATACCAGTCTTCCAATACTTGAGGGGCTGCCACAAAGAATATGAGGTCAAGCTATTTCTTGACTTCTATTTCGGACTTTTGGAACTTCCGGGAGGCCCATTTTTCGCCCTCCCGAAGCCTCCGCGTGGGCCTTGCATTTACCTTGCATCCAAAACGGGCCACGTGGAGACTCCTGGGAGGGGCGGGTTGGGGTGGGAGGGGCCAGCCAGTCCTTGCAACTACCGGTTCAGCGAACCAGATGTAAAATTAAAATTTGTTTCACCCGAACTGGCTGAATCCCACCCCTGGGACTGACCCTAAGTCACCCATCTGGCTTTCATGGCTAACACCTGGTTTTTTATGTTTTTAAAAATTCACCTCCCTCCCTCAAAAGAGCAAGAAAAAACCCCAATCTAGATGTGCAGAATTCAGTTTTGCTAAAATAGTTAAAAACTATAAATTGGTGTGACGGATGGCCCTTCTATTAAAAAAAAAAATAACCCATCGCATACAGATGCCCACTTCTAGGAGTGTAACCAAACAGAGCAAAGTCCACAGATCAATGGGGAAGTAATTTATAGTTAAGTGCAAATATTGACTGTCATTTAATTCCCTGTAAAATATTGCAGGGCCTAGGACTAAAGATTTTCCCATGCTGAAGGAAAGAAACTGATCTTGACAGTGAATTCTTGGAGGCTTGCTCCAAGCATAAGGAACAGCAAGTGCTGGCAAAGACATTGGCATTTGCAAACCCAAAAGTCCTTTTTCAAGAGGCCAGAAACTCCAGTTGCCTCTTGAGAAACCACCTTACCTGGAATACTGCAACCAATTTTGGTCACCATACTACAGAAAAGATGTTAAGACTTTGGAAAAAGTTCAGAGAAGAACTCAACTAAGATGATCAAAGGCCTGGAGACTACATAGGCAAGCTGTTCCACTGGTTGATTCTCCTCAGTGTTAGGAAGCTTCTCCTTAATTCCAGGTTGCTTCTCTCTTGGATTAGTTTCCATCTGTTGCTTCTTGTCCTGCCCTCTGGTGTTTTGGAGAATAATTTGACCCCCTCTTCTTTGTGGCAGCCCCTCAAATACTGGAATACTGCTATCACCCTTAATTCTTCTTTTCTTTAGTCTAGCCAGACTCAAAAATCTGCAGCCGGTCTTCGTATGTTTTAATCTCCAGGCCTTTGATCATCTTAGTTGCTCTTTTCTGAACTTTTTCCAAAGTCTCAACATCTTTTTTTGTAATATGGAGACCAAAATCGGTTGCAGTATTCCAGGTGTTGAAGAAGTTGAAGAGTAGAGAATTCATTCATCTGATCTTTTTCTTCCCTTTCAAATCACACCTTCCCTAAATTCGCTCAACCACACAAGTCCTTGTTTCTCTATCTATTCCTTCTGCCAAATGTTTGGCTTGAGCCAGTTGGGTCAAATTTTGGAATTCACAGGCAATGATTTGAATGTCTCATGTCTTGCTGGGAATAAGTCTTTCCTGAGCACTAGGGGGCACTGGATACCTAAATATTGCTTTGCCAATAGTGGAGAAAAGTTTAAAGCTACTGTAGTTTTAATCAATGATCAGACTGCAATTCTGATGCCTAAAGGTCTCTGTTTGAAAACCTATAGAGAGCTGCCCAGGCCAATCAATAAAAGCGATTTTCCCTGTGGTCTGTGAGTTGTTAAGTAAGTTTTTAAGTCCTTTCTTGCCATAATGGTTAAGTGAATCTTTATTTATTTATTTATTTATTTATTTATTTATTTATTTATTTATTTATTTATTGCGATTTATATGCCGCCTTTCTCCCTAGGGACTCAAGGCGGCTTACAAAATGACAACTTCAATACAAATCACAATACAATACCAAATTATTTATTTATTTATTTGTTTATTTATTTATTTATTTATTTAATCAAATTTCTATACCGCCCTACTCCCGAAGGACTCAGGGCGGTGAACAGCTAAGATAAAATACAGATAATACAAATATTTAAAATCCCTTAAAATTATTAAATATTTTGGCCGAAACACAGATTAAAACACCCAATTTATAAAATCACGAATTAAAAAATTTAAAAAATTTAAAAGAGGGGAGTTAGGCCAGGCCAGCTTGCTGAAATAGAAAAGTTTTGAGAGCACGGCGAAACGTGCTTTAAAATCAGTAACCCAATTAAAAAACGATTTAAAATTATACCAGTGTACCGTTGAAGATGTTAAGTTAGTAACAGGGTTGTTAAGTGAATCTGGCTTCCCCATTGACTCTGCGTGTCAGAAGGTCGCAAAAGGAGATCCCATGCAGGGGTGGGTTCTAAATTTTTTTACTACTGGTTCTGTGGGCGTGGCTTATTTTATGGGCGTGGCTTGGTCATGTGACAATTATTTAGGATTTAGCAGAGGTACTGGTCTACCAGGCTTTTAACTGCTTGCAGAGCTGTACCAATTTACCCATTTATTTTTGCAGACACTGATCTACTCATGTATTTTTGCAGGCATTGATCTACTCATGTATTTTTGCAGGCATCGGTCTACTCATTTGTTTTCTTTTAACACTGATCAGCTGTAGGGCGGCCCTTTGAAGCCCCACGGCAAGAGTTTAAACAGTTTTTTTCCCTCTAGCCATCAGCTGGGACTCAGGAGGCAGCAATAGATTGGGGGTGGGGCCAAATAAAAGATAAGAATAACGCGGGGGGGCGGGGGGGGCAGAACCAGTTCAGTGATGTCATATCGTCACCGCTACCAGCTCGGGAGAACCAGGCCGAACTGGGAGGAACCCACTACTGATCCCATGACCCCGGGACATTGCAACAGTCATAAATATGAGTCAATTGCCATGCCATGTGAATTTGGATGACGTGACCATGGGGATGCTATGTTGGTCATGTGAAAAACAATCCTGAGTCACTTTTTTCAGTGCTGTTGCAACTCTGAATGGTCACTAAATGAATGGCTGTAAGTCGAGGACTGCCTGTACCTTCAGACATTCTAGAAAGTTTGTCTGCTGTCACAATACCAATGGTACATCGTTTTGTAAAGAATCTTAACAGTGTGGATTTTAGTCTTTGTAATCACACATTTTCCCACTGATCATCTGTATAGAGTAACCAAAGTTTTTAGCTCATTTCATCATACATTTCTTAGGTCCGTGATGGCGAACCTATGGCACGCATGCCACACATGTCACGCGGAGCCATATCAGTGGGCACACAAGCTCAGGTCCGGCATGCATGCATATGCTGGCCAGCTGATTTTTGGGCCTTCTGGGCCCACCGGAAGTAGGGAAACAGGCTGTTTCCTGCCTCCGGAGGGCCTGGAGTGGTGGGGAAGGCCCATTTTTTGCTCTCCCCAAGCTCCAGAGCCTCTCTGGGCCCACCGGAAGTTGGCAAATGGGCCATTTCTGGCCTCCGGAGGGCCTCTGGGGGGTGGGGAAGGCCATTTTCACCCTCCCCAGGCTCCTAGAGAGGCTCTGGAGCCTGGGGAGAACAAACAACGGGCCTACCAGGCCCACCGTGCCATCGTATGCCAAAAGCAGAGGGAATGTGGGGGGGGCGTGCACATGCACGGGGGGGGGCAGGGCACATAGAATTATGGGTGTGGGTACATGTGTGCGACCCCCCCCCCCCGTGCTGTCCCCGCTTTTGGCACGTGATGACAAAAAGGTTAGCCATCACTGTCTTAGGTCGTTTTTCTTCCATTTCAAATTTCAGGAAAAGCTTAGACATTTTGGCAGTTACATGGCCCCAGATCACTGTTCTGGTGGGAGTAGCATCCCTCTCCTAGCCAAGGGTGTAAATAAGCAACTATCGGTGTAGGGCACAAAGCAGGAGAAGCAGAGGAAAGTAAAAAACACAATGTAAGAGAAGGAAGGCAGAACCTGGATGTGGCGTTAAAAGAGGGATCAGCCTAGAATCCTTACATCACCACAAGCAAGCTAAGTCCAACTCTGTCAACTCTGAAGCGAGCCTGGCTGAAGCCATCTTCTGCTGCCTCATAGTTGCCACAAACTCGTAAGGGGGAGGGGGGAACTGATAGCCTAGCCAGTAGTCAAAACAAAAAGCTTTCTCATGGGAACCAAGCACAAATACACAAGTGGCCGTTGAAGGAGGAGGAAAGTCAACCAAGGAGCCCACCAAACGTCCTGAGTGGAGAATGTGACCTGTGACAATAGGGGAGGGGATCAAATGCTGTTTTAATGATGTCATTACTGGGGAAAACTTTTCAGAATTGGTTTTCCTTGGCTGTGCCGATTTGATGCATCCAATAAACATGTTCTTTGAGGAATCTACCTGCCTCGGAGTTCTGCTTTCGATGGGTGCATCACTCGGAACCTTGACACTCCCCTTGAATTCCATTGACCCGCATCTAACTCCGAGCAGGGGCCGAGTGTTAGTTGAGAAGATTCCTATGCATAGGCACTATTAGCATTTTAACTGGACCTTCATGTGTGGACCTGATCTCTCATGCCTGACATTAATCATTTGCTTGTGGCTATGTAGGGATTCTAAGCTGACCCCTCTCTTAAGTCTGCCCCTTGGTTATGCCATTCCTTCTCCTACACTCAAGTGTGCACAACAGATTGACTCTAGGGACTTTTCTCAGATGGACCTCTGCAGGCCAGCTCTTCCTCCAAGAAGGCTTACCTTCAATGATCCCCCACTTGGTCTTGCGACCCAGGACCTTCTTCCCATTCACCTGGTGCTCCTTGTCCGCGCCTACGACTGCAAAGGGGATTTTCTCCTAGATTAAGAGAAGCGAGGAATTCAGTTCTACCACCTTGGTGAAGAAAAAAAGTCAGCAGAGTTTAAATATGTATCGCCGTTGATAGACTCAGAACTTCGACTAAACCAAAACACACCTTCAGAAGCTGAACGCATTGCAATCCTGTTGAGAATCCCCAACTGGTTACAGGTAGTCCTCAACTTCAGTAGTGGGTTTCAAATTTTTTTACTACCGGTTCTGTGGGCGTGGCTTGGTGGGCGTGGCATTGCTTGGTGGGCATGGCTGGTGGGTAAGGCAGGGGAAGGTGACTGCAAAATCCCCATTTCCTCCCAATCAGCTGGGACTCGGGAGGCAGAGAATAGATGGGGGTGGGGCTAGTCAGCATTTTTACCCACTTGTACTCTGAACTACTCAAATTTTTTGCTCCCGGTTCTCCAAAACTGGTCAGAACCTGCTGAAACCCAACTCTGCTCAACTTACAGCCACAACTGAGCCCAATGTCAGCGTTCCAGAACAACCCAACTCTAACTAAAAACTCCGAGGCAAGCATCTTCTCAAATTTCCCATTTATTAGAGTAGGTATACTGGCACATCTGGGAAAACCCGAATCTGAGAGTTCCGGGTTTTCCCTCAGTAAATCAAAGCCCCCAAATCCATCCCTTGCACTCATCAGTCCATCACATGGTCCAATCACCATTCGTATCCCAACTTGAGGCCCAATTCAACCACTCCTCCTCCAGATGCAGGAACACCCTGACATTGACCGAAAAGAAAAATGCTATTATGTCTAACTAAAACCTCTTTACTAACCCCCCCTCCCACTTTCCCAAGTGCAAGAAGGTGGCAGCGTGGAAGCTTCCAGTGCTAATATGGCTTCCAAAGCTTCCAAAGGGAAGTGCCGCTGGTGGCAAAAAGCCGAAGGGCCTTGTTCCAGTGGGACTGCATCATGGCCTGGAACTGGCTGACCATCTCAGCCCGCTGAACCTCCAGGCGCCGGTATCTGGCCTTGCAATCCCGTAGGTCTTCCCTCTGCTTGGAAAGCCTATGCTGGTAGTCCTCAGTGAGGTGCTTCTGCTGATCCTCCTTCTCGGTCAGATCCAATTTGAACTGAGCTGTTTGGCCAACTCTTTCTCATGATGGCTGCTTAGCTCCAACAACTGCTTCCTGTTGGGGCCCTAAGGAGCCTGGGCGGGCAGGCGAGGAAGGACTGAGAGGGGAGGGGTGAGTAGAGGCTGGCAAGGCACCCGACATGAGTGACATTGAGTTGGCCATGCCCGCCAAGTCACATGACCTCCTAGCCAAGCCCACCCAGCTGGTCATTAGGCAGATCATATTAGTAGTCCGCGGGATTTAAAATTATGAATTTAGTGGTCCTTGAGGTCCAAAAGGTTGGTGACCCCTGCTCCATAATGTTCTCCCCATCTCCACTGACTTACCCGGATTTTATCGTTCAAAAGTCGATCGTCAGGATCATCGTCAAAGTCTACTTGGGGGTAAACATGGATGCCGTGGGCCTTCAGGTCTTTTTGGACCTGCCAAGATAAAATGGTAGTCATGATCACGACTGGGAGAAGAATATTCCTTTCTTTTATAGAAGGACAACAAGTGAAGAAAAATCTGCACTTTGGGGTTGATCAAGACTATCACAACATGCTATCGAAGAGATCTGTTTCACTTCTACATGATCTTCACTATTGTTGTACCCGTGTTTCCCCCAAAATAAGACTGGGTCTTGTATTAATTTTTGCTCCGAAAGACGCATTAGGGCTTATTTTCTGGTTAGGTCTTATTTTGGGGGGGAAATACGGTACTAAATGCATCCATCTGGCTGACAATCTTAACTGGGGCTCATTTTGGGGGGAGGGGTCATATTACGAGCATCCTGAAAAATCATACTAGGACTTATTTTCCGGTTGGGTCTTATTTTCGGGAAAACAGGTATGTACACTGAGAGCTTATGCTCCAGAGACAAATTCCTTGTCTGTCTAATCACACTTGGCCAATCAAGAATTCTAATTCGTTTAGATGTCATATAGAAGGAAGATTGATCTCCTCAATATTCTTGCTCAGCCCCCAGAGTGCAGATTTCTTCTTTTTTTGTCCCTTGGTTTACAGAAGTGCTGTAAAACTCTTTTACGGAATCCAATCAACCATGAAAGCTAGAGGAATTTTGTAATTGGATGCTTCTCTGTTTACAAGCAAAAGATCAGAAAGTCATATTCAAATCCAAACTCCCCCACCTCCCCACCCCCCCGGAGATAAACTTTTGGGATTTTTCTTCCCTTTTAAAGAAAGCATCTGTTATTTTAGACAGCCGGTTCAGTTTTATTCTTTGAGACCATGGTATTAAGTTTAGCATTCAAAATCAGAATGGGAAATTCTGGGAGCTGAAGTCCATACTTCTTAAAGTTGTTAAGTTGCTAAAAAACCCTGGGTTAGAATCCTGATTCTGAATTATGGATTCAGAATCTATACGCCTATCAAAAGCCCTCTGTACTAGATTTTGGTTACCACCTTTAAAGCGCTCCATGGCATAGGACCTAGTTATCTTCGAGACCGCCTGCTGCTACCGACGGCCTCCCATCGACCTGTGCGCTCCCACAGAGAGGGCCTCCTCGGGGTGCCATTAGCCAAACAATGTAGTCTGGCGACCCCCAGGGGGAGGGCCTTCTCTGTGGGGGCACCTACCCTCTGGAATCAGCTGCCCCTGGAGATAAGGAGGATCCAAGACCTCGGTGCCTTCCGCCGTGCCCTTAAAACTTTCTTTTTTCAGCAAGCCGGGCTGGTTTAACATATTTTTTAATATTTTTTAATTTTTAATTGGTCTGTTATCTTAAATTGGGGCCAAATTAATATATATCCTTTTAACTGTTTTTAATGTTTATATTGTATGTTTTTATCTGGCTGTACACCGCCCTGAGTCCCTCGGGAGATGGTGCGGTATATAAATTCGAGATAAAATAAAATAAAAATAAATAAAATTTTATTCCTAACAAAATCCAAGTGACTTCTTTTGAGGTTGTCATACTTTCTAGTTTTCCAAGACTCACTTTTCTGTAACGGCAGAGGATGGAAACTAATCAAGGAGAGAATCAACCTAGAATTAAGGATAAATTCCCTGACTGTGAAAACAATCAGTGGAACGGCTTCCTTCCAGAAACTGTGGGTGCTCCAACACTGGAAGCTTTTAAGAAGAGAATAGACAGCCATTTGTCTGGAATGGTACAGCGTCTCCTGCTTGAGTAGGGGGTTGGACTAGAAGACCTCCAAGATCCCTTCCAACTCTGTTATTCTGTTATTCTCCCCTTTCGCTAGGTCAGTCCACCATTTTGTCATTATGCGTTTCTGTTCGTGCTGGTAGTTATTCTTACTCTCTGTTTAAACTCTGCCCTTTCCTCGAGGGTCAAGGTGTCCGCTTTGGCGATGACCGGAACCACATTGGTGATCTTACTGAGACGTCTCATGAACTCCAGGTCCAAGGGGCGGAGCCTGAGGGGAAAGAAATGCAAGAAGGCCTCTGTGTGATATGAACAGAGCTGCTATTCCCAACGAAGCCTATTGTTCTGACCCAGGCTCCCTTAAAAAGCAGGAAGCAGAGACTTGGGCCTGGCAAAACCCCTTTTATTTACACGACTGTGAATTCCTTTCACTCACAGTCAGCAAGGCCTGGCAAGCAGTCTTTCAGAGGAATATTTATCAACACAGACCTTATCCCGCTTGGAAAGCTGCCAGGTAACTAGTTTCCAAACACAGTGTAAGACAAAACTTGGCACACAGTCTCCGAGAGTCACAGACAGATCTTCCCACTCTCTTGAAACGACTGAACGAAAAATTGTTTCCTGAAAAAGCCCCCTCCCCGTTCACTCCTCTTTTGTTTCCTATGGGAGGGGCCAATCACCTCCAAGGTGTGGCTTTACTCCCAAGTCGACCCTGCTTTCTTAGTTGTTCTTGTCTTCTGGCAGCTTTGCGCATGCGCACACTGGGAATGGGCTCCAGCTGTTCCTCTGCCTTGCTGCTGTCTTATCTCCCTCCCTATCTTCAATGCAGAACCCTCGTCTGAGCTTTCCCCAGCCCCAGGACTGGCCCATGTTCCTCCCCAACCTCCTCACTGTCCAGCTCCTCTGGCGACCAGCAGGCCATAACACCTCTTGGAGGATTCATCTTCCCTGGAGAAGCTGACTATGCAACTGCTCAAATGTCAAGTTCGAAACGGATCTGGGCTGCTGCAGCCATCTTTTCGTTTCTCAGCTTGTCACACAGTATAGGAGGGAGGGGAAGAGGCTGGAATGTCAGACCAGACAACAACAACAAATCATCCCGTGAGAACCAAGGTCATCTCAACAGGTGCTAGCTGGAGACTGGAAGGAGTTACCAGAGAACACAGTTCTCTAAAACAGTTCTTTGAGAAAGCTGTCTGTACTCGGAGTGCTGAATTGGTTGGGTTCATCAGGCAGAACCTTGACATCAAACACATTTGGTGGTGGGTTTCAAAGATCACCTGTCACAGGTTTGGTTTTGGATTAAGGAAAGCCTTCTCCCCGGCTTTGGTTGGGAGGTATAATCTAAAGACCATCTAGATAAGATGCTATGTCTATTTGTCTTGGCCTGCTGTCTAAAGGTTCTAGGTTCTATCATATCTCAAGACCTAACATGGACACCTAACATCAAAAACGTCATCAAAAAAGCACAACGAAGAATGTTCTTTCTGCGCCAACTCAGGAAGACTCAAACTGCCCAAAGAGCTGCTGATCCAGTTCTACAGAGGAATAATTGAGTCTGTCATCTGCACCTCTATAACTGTCTGGTTTGGCTCTGCAACCCAACAAGGCAGACACAGACTTCAGAGGATAATTAGGACTGCAGAAAAAACAATGGCTACCAACCTGCCTTCCATTGAGGACCTGTATACTGCACGAGTCAAAAAGAGGGCTGTGAAAATATCTACAGACCCCTCGCATCCTGGACATAAACTGTTTCAACTCCTACCCCCAAAACGACACTACAGAGCACTGCACACCAGAACAACTAGACACAAGGATAGTTTTTCCCCGAACGCCATGACTCTACTAAACAAATAATTCCCTCAACACTGTCAAACTAGTTACTAAGTCTGCACTACTACTACTATTAATCTTCTCATTGTTCCTATCACCCATCTCCTCCCACTAATGACTGTATGACTGTAACTTGTTGCTATATCCTCATGCTTTATATTGATTGTTTCCTAGTATGATTTCATTCAGAGTGGGTTTCAGCAGGTTCTGACCAGTTCTGGAAAACCGGTAGCGGAAATTTTGAGTAGTTCAGAGAACCGGTAGTAAAAATTCTGACTGGCCCTGCCCCCGTCTATTCTCTGCCTCCCAAGTCCCAGCTAATTGGGAGGAAATGGGGATTTTGCAGTATCCTTCCCCTGCCACGCCCAAGCCACGCCCACCAAGCCATGACATGCCCACCAAGCCACGCCCACAGAACCGGTAGTAAAAAAAATTGAAACCCACCGCTGATGATTGCTTATTTGTACCCTATGACTATCACTAAGTGTTGTACCTTATGATTCTTGACGAATGTATTTTGTCTTTTTATGTACGCTTGAGAGCATATGCACCAAAGACAAATTCCTTGTGTGTTCAATCACACTTGGCCAATAAAGAATTCTAATCTAAGCTCCTCTAGGATGCGTAACCTTCTCCATGCTTTGTTCTGAATAGAGCTGGCCCAGCTTTCTATGATATCCTTTTTGGTTATAATGAGAGGTGGGGGGGATGGACTCTCATAGCAAAGGAGGACTTACCAGTGACCTGTCGGGGGGACAAAATACACACAGGCGTGTACACGGGTATCTGGGATTTTCTGCTTGCGATTGATCAGGATTTCCTCTTTCAAATAACGCTCATACTGGTCATTGATATATTGAATTATCGGTACCCAGCTATGAGAAAGGAAGAAATAGAGTTTCAGTTTCCTGGACCATCGTGAGCAAAACTTGCTGTTTATTGCTTAAAGCAAACTAGCAAACAAATAAAGGATGAAGTTCTTTTGAGAAAATACCTTCACTGTAAGAACATCAAGGTCAGGGGTGAAATGCTCCCGGTTCGGTAGCGATGGCGGTGGGTGGTTTGGAGAACCGGTAGCAAAAATCCCTGCCTGCCCCCCCATGCCCAGCTGAGCTGTGTGATCATCAGAGGCTTTTATTTTTTTACTTTTAAAAGCATTTTTTCTAAAACCTCTTCAGCCGAAAGTTTTAAAACTTTAAACTTAAAAAAAAAAACGTTTAAAAACTTTTAAAAGTTTTTTTAAAAAAGCCTCTGATGATCGTGCTGCTCAGATGGGATCGTCAGAGCCTTTTAAAAGCATTTTTCTACAACCTCTTCGGCCAAAGAGGTTGTAAAAAAATGCTTTTAAAAGGCTCTGACGATCCCAGCTGAGTTGCCTGATCATCAGAGGCTTTTGTTTTCTTTTAAAAGCATTTTAAAATGAACTGGTAGAGACATGTAACAAGGTCAGCCAATGAATAGGCAAGCAACTAAGTCAGCCAATTGGGAGCTGAGATAGACTGGAGCCAGGGCATGTCTTAGTCTGCAGCTTCTGAGTCTGTGCAGAGAATTGAAACTGAAACTAAGCAGTCTGTGCATGCTTGTCTGCTCTGCTGAAATGATACTAACTGTTCTCTCCTGCCTTGTGTGCTTTCAGGATTTAATTTCTGAAAGAAACTCTGCTAAGCCACTGTTCCAGGACGGTGGTCTTTAAAAAGAGACATCTACATTGAATGAATGAATGAATGAATGAATCATCCAATCAATCAATCAATCAATCAATCAATCTTGAAAAGAGGAAATCAATGCCAGATCTTCCATGTAAGGTGCTAGTGGTCCATCCCCCTTCTTACCAGTTTTGATTGTTAATCTGGTCCCCAAATCCCGGGGTGTCTGTGACCGTCAGCTTCATCTTCACTCCTTTTTCTTCAACGACTGTCAGAAGAATTGGAAATTGGGTTAGGTCATGTTTCTGAATCCAGATTCAGACTCACCTGCTTCCTTCTTGCTTTTCAGCTGAGGGGGAGGAGACGGGGAACATTCTCCCACCACCCTAAAAGTCAAGTAAACTCCATCTTTCTCTTGAAAAGTCCCTCCAGATCTGCTTATGTTACCGGACTTGGGGTCCCAGGGAATTAATCATGTCTCAAGGTGGCTCCTCTATTGATATATTATTCCTTCTCTCCACACCTGTGGTTTGTATAATTTACTTTGTAATCTATTTTAAGTTTTAAACAAGGATTCTTTTAGATTTATAGAATGATTGCATTTGTATGAGTGTTGTTTTTATTTGATTGTTGTAGGCCACCCAGAGTCCTTTCTTGTGAGATGGGTGGTTAGATATATTTGCTAGATAGATTGATCGATAGGTAGGTAGGTAGGTAGGTAGGTAGGTAGGTAGGTAGGTAGATGGATGGAAGGATGCATGGATGCATGGAGAGAGAGTAGAGTAGAGTAGAGTAGAGTAGAGTAGAGTAGAATAGAATAGAATAGAATAGAATAGAATAGAATAGAATAGAATAGAATAGAATAGAATAGAATAGAATAAAGCAGAGCAGAGCAGAGCAGAGCAGAGCAGAGCAGAGCAGAGCAGAGCAGAGCAGAGCAGAGCAGAGCAGAGGAGGGTGATTCATTTGTGGGAGGGAGGGAATAAGAATAAGAACAGAGTTGGAATGGACCTTGGAGGTCTTCTAGTCCAACCCCCTCCTTAGGCAGGAAACCCTCCACCATTTCAGACAAATGGTTATCCAACCTCTACTTAAAAACTTCCAGTGTTGGAGCATTCACAACTTTTGAAGGCAAGCTCTTCCACTGATTAATTGTTTCTAACTGTCAGGAAGTTTCTCCTTAATTCCAGGTTGCTTCTCTCCTTGTTTAGTTTTCACCCGTTGCTTCTTGTCCTGCCCTCAAATGCTTTGGAGAATAGCTTGACTCCCTCTTCTTTGTGGCAACCCCTGAGATATTGGAACACACACACACACACACACACACACACACACACACACACACAGAGAGAGAGAGAGAGAGAGAGGGAGGGAGGGAGGGAGGGAGGGAGAGAGAGATGATAGCTAGACAGACAAATACATTAGCTATATTGACAGACACAGACAGATAGATTAGATGATAAGTAGATGGGTAGGTAAGTAGGTAAGTAGGTAGGCAGACAGACAGACCCTTAGATATGATGAATAGATCTAGAAATAGACAGAGGCAGACAGACGGATAGACGGACAGACAGACCAGACCCTTAGACATGATAGATAGAGCTAGAAATTGATTGATAGATCAATAGACATACAGACAGGCAGAAAGATAGATAGATAATTCTGATTGTCAGGATGAGGAGTGGGTTAGCAGCTCTCCTTGAATCTTTCAAATCAATGCCAGATGCAGACAGACTCCTGATGGGCTTTAGAACTGGGAGGGCAAAGGCACTCTAATTCCTGTGGCTGAGGCTGGAAGGCTGCAGAAGGCCTTCTGAAATGAGACAATCACAGTCCATCAAAGATCTGTGGTTGCCTGAGGCAGGGAATGATGGATCCATTCCCCCCCCCTACCAGTGGTTAAATCCAAATTTTTTACTACCGGTTCTGTGGGCGTGGCTTGGTGGATTTGGTGGGCGTGGCATGGGATACTACCAAATCCCCATTCCCTCCCCACTTCAGGGGAAGGATATTGTAAAATCCCCATTCTCATTCCATTCCTGAAGGAAGGATATTGTAAAATCCCCATTCCCTCCCCACTCCTGGGGGAAGGATACTGCAAAATCCCCATTCCCTTCCCGCTCCTGGGGGAAGGATACTGCAAAATCCCCATTCCCTCCCCACTCCAGGGGAAGGATACTGCAAAATCTCCATTCCCACCCCACTCTGGGGCCAGCCAGAAGTGGTATTTGCCGGTTCTCCGAACTACTCAAAATTTCCGCTACTGGTTCTCCAGAACCTGTTAGAACCTGCTGGATTTCACCCCTGCCCCCTACTCCATGTGCAACTGGACAGACCTTACTGACTCTTAGCATCTTCCCTTGGATCCTGAAAAGAGCCCTTCAACTTTGGGTAGGATACCATTTCCATCACCCCCCGTGTCCCCCCACAACGAGTGCTGCCTTCGAAAATCTCTTCCCTTAGTCTCCTCCCCAGGCTGGCTCTGGGAAACGGAGCCCCTTTCTTGGAGAATGGGTGGGGAGGGGATGTCTCTGATCTCAAAACTATGAGGCCAGTGGTGGGCTCTTCCCTTTTGGAAGAATGACAGCATTCCCCCACACCCGTCTTTTGAAAAGCAGCATGAACTTCCTGGGAGGGTAGCTATGGCGACCGCTTTAATGGGTCAGTGGGAGTCTTGCACAAGACCCCTTTTGTTCCCAGAGAGCTGAAACGGATGGGCCCAGCTCCTTTCACAAGCCCTGCTGGGTAACTGGGGAGTGGGAGGAGGAGGGGGAGAAGGGGGAGTTGAAGGATGTGGAAGAAGAATAGTCTAGTTTAGATACAGCACAATAAAGGGGCCTCCTCCTTTTTCATCAACCCACCCAGTAAGCCTTCGACCCCTTCCGGTTTGCCCTGAGATCGCTTCCATCACACAATCCCTTTGCTGTGCAGTCAGTCAGCCAGCAGTCCATCTATTTTTCAAAAGGAAATAGTTATCCCTCCATTCTTATTAAAAAAATGTGGGCGATTTCCTCCAGTCCTTGCAGAGAAGTTCACCAGTTAGGAACCATCACCATGTTTCTACTACTGCTTTTAGAACACAGAATCATAGGGATAGAAGGGATTTTCGAGGTCTTCCAGACCAACCTTCTGCCTATTGCAGGAGACCAGGGGTGAAATTCAGCAGGTTCTGGAGAACTGGTAGCGGAAATTTTGAGCAGTTCGGAGAACCGGCAAATGCCACCTCTGGCTGGCCCCAGAGTGGGGAGGGAATGGGGATTTTGCAGTATCCTTTCCCTGGAGTGAGTTTTTTTCCTGGATATTTTACCCTATTGAATTTCTCATTAAATTAACCAAATCACTGGATCTAGCATTCGCATTCACACATTCTGCTTCTCTGGGTTTGTAACAGAATAATGTGTTGGAGGTATCTCCATATACCTCCTTTGCTTCTTTAGGTTGGGTATCCTGGCCCAACTCAGACAATCCAATCCCCAGATTAAGTGTGTTGGATGAACACATGTATATGTCATCTTTTGAACCAGCTTAAAAAAACTAGAATAGTTTTATCGTGCTAAGGGTGATGGAGAAAGGGATGGAGAAGAGTATAAAATCCCTAGTGGGTTTTTCTAGACCTTTGATGGTTCTACTGGGATGAAGATGGCAAAAAGGGAGGGGGAAGAGATACCATACTTTTCAGAGTATAAAATGCACTCCCCCCCCTCCCCACTAAAAGAGGGTGGAAATGTTAGTGTGTCTTATACACCCAATACAGCCATTTTTGGCCTTCCGACAAACCACCCATACGTCCCATTTTCTCCAAAAACAGGCCCGTTTTTCACAAAAACAGGATGTGCAGAGAGTTTGGGAGGCCTGCAGAGTACTCCTGGAGACTGGGGAGGGCAAAAATGCGATGTGTGTGGGGTTTGGGAGGCCAAAAATGGGCCCATTTTTCACAAAAACGGGACGTGCAGAGCAGAGGTGAAATCCAGCAGGTTCTGACAGATTCTGGCAAACTGGTAGCGGAAATTTTGAGTAGTTCGGAGAACTGGCAAATACCACCTCTGGCTGGCCCCAGAGTGGGGTGGGAATGGAGATTTTGCAGTATCCTTCCCCTGCCACGCCCACCAAGCCACGCCCACAGAACCGGTAGGGAAAAAATTTAGAATTCACCCCTGGCGCAGAGGGTTTGGGAGGCCTGCAGAGTGTTCCTGAGGGCTGGGGAGGGCAAAAAACTATTTTTTTCCCTTGTTTTCCTCTTTGAAATCTTGGTGTGTGTTATACTCTGGTGTGTCTTATAGTCCAAACAATGGGGTACTTTCTCTCGAAAACAGAAGCAAGGAGCTCGCTTTTTCATATTACTTACTATGGGTGACAGAGAGCAGCTGCACAGTTTTGGGAATATGTTCCTCATACCCGGAACAGGCTGATTTCCGACTGATCTTAGATTTAAAGAGGGTGTTGACCATGGTGGACTTGCCAAGACCACTCTGTCCTGCAAAGGAGAAAGGAGGAGGAGGTGGTAAAACATTCCAAACTCTGTTAAGTAGCGGATTAACGAACTCTTAACTCTTAAAGAACTCTTGCATATTCAATATAGGGACGATGATTGCTTAAAAAGGTAAAGGTTCCCCTCACACATATGTGCTAGTTGTTCCTGACTCTAGAGGGCGGTGCTCATCTCCGTTTCAAAGCCGAAGAGCCAGCGCTGTCCAAAGACATCTCCGTGGTCACGTGGCCGGCATGACTGGGGGTTCGCAGGGGTTCAGGAGAACCTCTAGCTAACATTCTGTGCAGGTCGGACAACCCCCAAATCCCACCCTTGGCTGGCCCCGTCCACCCCACCCCTCCCCTCCCCTCTCAGGAGTCCCCACACAGCCTGTTTTGGATGCACCTAAGTGCAGGGCACGCCCAGAGGCTCAGGGAGGGTGAAAAACAGGCCTATGGGAAGTTCTCCGGAGCCACGTGACACAGGTGGACGCGGAGCCATATTTGTAGGCACGAGAGCATTGCCCTAGCTCAGCTGCAGTGTGCATGTGTGCGCTGGCCAGCTGATTTTCGGGCCTTCTGGGCCCACTGGGGGGGGCCCTCTGGAGGGCTTCCAAAAAGGTTAGCCATCACTTCCCTATACAATTTCAGACAAATTAATACACACACACACACAATACATATACATACATCAGAGGTGGGTTCTAAATTTTTTACTATCGGTTCTGTGGGTGTGGCTTATTTTGTGGGCATGGCTTGATGGTCATGTGACAATTATTTAGGATTTAGCAGAGGTACTGGTCTACCAGGCTTTTAACTGCTTGCAGAGCTGTACAGATCTACCCATTTATTTTTGCAGGCACTGATCTACTCATTTGTTTTCTTTTAACATTGATCAGCTGTAGGGCAGCCCTTTGAAGTCCCGGCAATAGTTTAAACAGTTTTTTTCCCTCTAGCCATCAGCTGGGACTCAGAAGGCAGTAATAGATTGGGAGTGGGGCCAAATAAAAGGTAAGAATAATGTGGGGGTGGTGTGAGGGGGCAGAACCAGTTCGGTGACATATCGTCACCGCTACCGACTCGACCGAACCGGGCCGAACCAGGAGGAATCCACCACTGACATACACACACAGCTGTAATTTGCAATTAATGGCTTCATTAATATATAAAATGGTTTTATTCAATTGCTTTATAGGAGATTGCTTGATCGGTAGACCACCTAGTATATCTTCAAGAGGAAGAACTGTAGGATAAGTCAAGTCAAAATGAG